>NC_143579.1:213620404-214220404 GCF_048544385.1 Mastigoproctus giganteus
AAAAAGAAAAGTGACAGGACGAGAGAGAAAAAGAAAGAAAAAGAGGGAGTAATTTTAAGTGAAAAAGAACAAAGAAAGATAATGGAAGAGAGAGGGGGGCGGAATAAAGAAAGAGTGAGGTAAACACAGAGAGAAGAAAGATGGAAAAACGAGGGCGAAAAAAGAAACAAGGAAAATGAGAAACAAAAAAAAAAGAAGAAAAGGAAAAGAGGAAAATAAAAAGAGAAATAAAGGTGCGTGAGAGAGAAGAAAGAAAGAAAAGCGATAGATAAATTTAAAGTGAAAAAATAGAAGAAGATAACGGAAGCGACAGCGAGAGAGAGGAAAGAGTGTAAGAAAAGAGAGAAAAAAATAAATAAAAAAATAAAACAATAGATAAATTTAAAGTGAAAAAGAGAAAAATGAAAATAAAAACAGGGAGAAAAGTAAGAGAGAGAGGAGAAAAGAGACAGAAAATAAAAAAAGAAAGTGGAGAAAGAAAAAAAGAGAGAGAGAAGAAAGAAAAAAGAGGATATTTCAAGAGAAAGGGAATGGAAGATAGAGAAAAGGTAAGAAAGAAAAGAGAGAAAAAAGAAATATAGACAAGAGAGAGAAAAAGAAATATTGTTCGAGTATCCCGGAAGTATCGGGAGTCTGTAAACTCCCTGGCATTTAGAAAAGAGAGGGAAAACAGAGGAAAATGAAAGGAAAAGAGAGACAAAAGAAAAAGGGGAAAGGAGAGAAAAGGAAAGAAAGACAGAAAAACAAAACACAAGATATAAATTTAAAGTGAAACAGAAAGATATTTAAAGCAAAAAGATGGAAAATGGGGAAATAAAAGAGAAATAAAGCTACGTGTGTAAGTGAGAGAGAGAAGAAAGAAAGCAAAGCGACAGATAAATTTCAAGTGAAAAAAATATAATGGAAGAGGGAGTGAGAGAGGAGAAAAAAAAAAGTAAGAAAGAAGAGAGAAAGAGAGAAAATTAAAATTAATTAATATTGGAGCAAATGAAAGGCGTCTTCCGATGTCCATGCGATCTTTCACTCATCTGCTCGTGTCGTGCGAGCAGGAGCATTGCTATGCATCACCTTGTCATAGCTAGCCAGTCGATCCGCGAAAATGGACGAGCAACGAGTGAACGTTAAATGTTGCTGCTACAAGTTTGCGTTAAATTTTGCGTCAATGGCGTCTCAAAACAGGAGTCGCTCACTCACCCACAGCATTCGATCTCGCCAAAACCCTTCCTAAAATAAGTGAATGCAAATCGAAATATTTCGACCTCGATTGTGCGCAGTCTACGTTTAGAAATAACAATAAACATCGCTCTTTTAATATTTGCGTCCATTCGGGTCTTGCGAGGCATTTCGCATCCACGCGCTCGCTTGGCCTATTGTTTCCTAATATATATGCGCCAGCTAAGGAACAATAGGCGTTCGGGAACATAAAAATTAATGAATTTCGTCACAAAATTGATAACTTGCGCTTTGTCCGGATAATCCGCGACCATCCAATTATCCGCGGAAATAAATAAATAAACAGGTTCCTCGCGCGTCGAGGACAACCGCACAATAAATACGGGTACAAATAATCCTCGATATTGCGCGTTATAACCATAACAAACGCGCCGTTATTATATAACGGAACGCGGTCCGCAGTTCTGCAAAGATATTTCATCTTTATGTCGGAATAGGGGGACTGTTTCTTCGTGCCGGCCCACATCATTCTCTCCAGCAATTTTAATAGATAAATGAAAATCAGCAGTTAGCGACTTCTGGTGTGAGAAACAAAAACAAATTTTCTTTCCTGTCTGTTTAATAAATGAATAAATAAGCAACTCCATCTGGCGTTTAAGGCGTGAACTAATTCTCCTTTACTTTGTGTTTAATGAATAAAAAAATAGAATGGGAATCAAAAGTAAAAAATCGTTGGGCATCAGGAGCTCCCTCTGGTTTGCGAGATATGCATTATATTTTCTCTTCTATTCTGTTTAATAAATAAAAAAGCAACTATGAATTGTCTTCTGGTGCAGTCACGAGCCATTTATCTTGTTAAATGAATAATCAGCAACAGCGCCTTCTGGTGCGCTTACTATCAACTAATTTTCTTTTACTTTCTGTTGCGTAAATCCACAAGAATTAAAATGGAATGAAAAAAATAATAAATAATAAAAAAGAAGCTAGGAAAGGCTTATAATAAATAAAAACAATATCAGCGCCCTCTGGTTTGTGATATATGAACTGTATTTTGTTATCCTTTTTATTTAATAAATAAATAATCCACATTTAGCAATAACGCCATCTGGCATGTGAAACAGAAATTAACTTTCTTTTTTCTTTCTATTCGTTAATAACCAACATATTTAGTAGAGCGCCCTCTGATGTGCAAAACGCGAACTATTTCTTCTCTCTCTCTCTCTCTCTCTGACATTTAAAAAAACGCCCATCTCTTTTAGTACAAAATAATAGTAATAGAGCCATCTGGTGTGCAAAACGTGACCTATAAATTCTATACTTTCACTTTAAATAACTAAAAGTTAACTAGCAATAGCGCCATCTGCCATACAAAACAGAAACTGTAAATTCTTTCTTCTCTTTTAATAAATAAATAATCAGCAGTAGAGCACCACCTGTTTGTATAAAACAGGAACTATAAATTCTCACTTTCTCTTTTAATAGAAAAGATGTACTAGTAGCGCCACCTGGTGCGCAAAACATGAATTTTAATTTCTAACTATCCTTCTAATAGAAAAGATGTTGTTCTTGTAGTAGTAGTAGCGCCACCTGGTGCGCAAAACATGAACTTTAAATTTCTAACTATCCTTCTAATACAAAAGATGTTGTAGTAGTAGTAGCTGTAGTAGCGCCACCTGGTGCGCAAAACATGAATTTTAAATTTCTAACTATCCTTCTAATAGAAAAGATATTGTAATAGAGTCATCTGATGTGCAACACATGAGCTGTAAATTCTTCTTTTCTTTTAATAAATAAAAAATCTACCATTAGCGCCATCTGCTGTGCAAACCATGAACTACATATTCTTACTTTCTCCTTTAATAAATAAATTCTATACTTTTTTGTCGCACTATTTCTAATAATATTCTATAATTAGAAATAGTGTGCCATCTTTTGTGCAAAACATGAACTCTTACTTCTTTTTAATCACATTGCATAAAAAAAAGCCTTGCACATGGCTGCTGGTGAAATTTCTTCCCTGAACGCTTACCTACTGCAAGGCTCTCTTACTCTAGTGCCTTGTGAATATTTTCAATACGATAAAAGAGAGCTTTAAGCACAAATTACTTCCTTAGACAGTCGATACCACCAAGAAATTTTTTCTTTCTTTCTTTTCTTCCAATATTCTGCTAAGTTTTCAACAGTCTGTTCATCCGCGGATTTGATATGCAATAGAAAGCATTCATTTGCATATCGACACCGCAATATACGGATAAAGATGGGAGGTTCTTGAAATCTCTCCCACTCCCTCTCTTTTACTCTGTGTTCCTCATCTCGTTTCAAAAAATGAGATGCTGGAGAAATTAAGAAAAAAAAGTGTCTTTAGAAGAAAAGTCAAAAGAGTTTGATAGAGTAGAAGTCAGTTTTGAGGAGTGATTACGGTCTGTAAACATGTTCATCGGAAAAAAGCAACATAGAGAGAGAGAGACAGATAGAAAGGGAGAGAGTATTGGCAATAATTTACGTAAAAACTCCTTTAGAACGAGAATCTTGCAGCCACAACTTATGTAAACTGCCCTGCCAAAAGTATTGGGACACCCACTTCCCAAATCATGTTCTTGTACTTTTCCACAACAGTGTAGGGTTTCGGAAACCCCCTCCCCCTTTTTTTATTTAATCCAATTCCCTCAGTTCCCCTTTCTCTCTATTCTAGCAACAGTAATTTGTCTTATGAGCGTTTACGCCGTGTACAAAAGGTATTTTCAATTTCCATTAGTCAAAGCAGTTGCGCATTGCCAGATTTGATTACTTAATTGCGTATTGGATCAGTCTGGTAGCATTGACGCATCATTTCAAATCCGGGACTTTATTAATGAAATGTGGGCTCCATAATTCGGTTGTGTATCGGAGCAAAAGACGGGTCTCATTGTTGCAATTGCCAACAGCCGAACTCGAGGTAGGCAGACGCGTGTGAAATTAACTGATAGAGAAAATTGTCGTATTTCAGTGGGTACTCTCGTACCAGGCTTTTCATTTATTTTAATATTCGGCGCCTATCAAATGTACACCACTCTTAACTCGAGTTTAATTAATTGTGCTCGTGGTGACTGCTTCGATGTTGTTTATTAAGCTACCCTAATTTCCAATTTACTTTATCGGAACTTTGGGATTTATTAATCAGCTTTGGCTTTCGCGAATGAACAAATTGGTTGCGTTATCTGTTTGTCCAGAACGCATCATCGAAGTTAAGCACAAACATATAATTGTTTTCAGGCGGCCATGTTGACATCAAAGGTATTCAACACGAGTCTTCTTGGTACTGCACCACTGCCTTTTTCGTAAATGAGATTCTCATATGAAGCATATTCATCGTCACAACGAGTTGCCTTGGTATTGCACTACTCTTTTTCCTCTAATTGTCACTGATCTTTCGTATGGAGCATATCCATCTTCACAACGAGGTATTTCTATTAGTATTAGTAAGAAAGCTTATGAAGCATCCCAAAAAAAACCTTTCCAAATCATCTGTCCATCCACTTCACTAGTTTGTTTACTCCTTCCATGAATATATCCAAACTACTCACTTTTTCAACAACAGTTGGAAGTTTGTTCCAGCAATCAACCATCCGCTGGCTGAAGGCAAACCTTCGCGCGTCTATCCTACAACCGTCCTTTCTCAATTTGAATTTATGCCTTCTGACGTGTATAGTCTGAGCAAGAGGAAGGATGTCATCAGCATTGAGCTTACTCGACCCAATCAAGGTCTTAAACATCTCAATTCAGATCTCCTCGCAGGTGTCGACTCTCAGAAGCTGCAATTTCCCACCTTCTCGTTTCACTCACCAATCTAGTTGCAGTTCTCTGCACCCGTTCTAGCAGATCTACATCCTGGCATTCTCTCCTTAAAATGAGGGCTCCAGACCTATAGGCAATACTCAAGATGTAGCTTGACCATTGTCTTATACATTGCCGACGAAGATATGCAAATTTTATAACAAAACAGAAGGAACCAGCAGCTGAAACAGAACAGGGCAGCTGTCCCACAGATTGCGGTGATGGAGGAAACCCCTTATGACGTTTGACACTAAATACACCTTACCGAACTAACTGACAGGTTTTTGTAAATATAGGATGGAAGGATTACATTGAAAAATTAGAATTTGATGGCTTACAAGTTGCATCCATGACATTGCCAGCCATTTCTTTCTGCGATATCTTCGGCTTCCAGGGATTATTGCATTTACTTCCATGAGATCAAGCATTGCCTCCTACAAAAAAGTTATGGCCGAGGTTCGTCTTTAGGACTCAAGGGAGTGGTCATCGTACTCCCAAAACTGTCATAGTTGTCCTTTTCGCCGTTATCAAAGGAATGTTTAATGGCCATTCCAGATTAAACACCATGTGGAAGGTGGACGTAAAGCTGTTAGGTCGCGTAATTTCATTTCCAAGTGTGCTTTCCAATTATTACACAAAATTTTAAATTCTCTACTTGAAATGGAAAATGTCCGATGACCTTTAAACATAACGCGCAATATTTTATTAGAAAAACTAATCCGGCTGTATACAGAACTGGTAATGTTTAATTCATTTCTCCCAGCCCAACTCCTAGTCCTTAACGAATCTATTCTTTTTGATCGACTGTGTCATCCAAGCAAGTTCTCTAACCAATAATAAGACTGTTTCTCCACCACTTTCTCTGATTTAGGTGGTTAGGAGGAACACGAACGAAGCTCTTGTCCCCTCCGCTACTGTGTAATGAATTACCGCAGCCCTACGATCTCTCCAGGGTGCTGCCGCCTCTACAAGTCGATGGAGTGTGCTAATTCAGTTGTTAGCCATACAATCCTGTTACCTAACTTCGGCCAAGGGATGCTACAGGCATGTCGGCATACTCCCCCCTCCTTTTAAACCTCAGGGGCCAACGAAAGAAAGGGCACAATTAGCTGCCATTATTGTGTACAGATGGAGAGCCCAAGATAATTCAATAGCCAGGACCTCACTGACCCCCTGGAGATATCTGCCTTGTCTAGATGTGATTACCTTTTTACTAGCCTACTACAAATGCAGGCAAACAGTAGCAGCTCCCGGCTCTTCTGCGCATTAAATAATAAAATATTACTCGTCGAGCGGATGTGTGCACTACGACTAAATAAATAAAACGCTAAAACTAAAGGCAGAGGTTTCGTTTGGGGGACTTGTGTAACCCGACAAGTTCTAACCCGTATGATAAATTTCGGCGTGTTCTTTAACTCTGTTTTTAAGTCGATTTTTAAATATTATCGCGAAATATTTAAAAATTGCCAAGCAAGTAGTTCCAAACGATGAGTGTAGATTTCTTTTTTTTTTTTTTTTTTTTTTTTTAATATAATAAGAATAAAACGCAGACGACATTGTTGGTTTCTTTCTTACTGCTGCAGGAGAGCATATTTGCTGCGAACGATTTTAAGTATTGTCTCTAGTTTCACGCGCAACAGTCAGGCGATTTTTGTCTATTTCTTTCACGAGCTCAATTTTATTTTAGTTTCACGCGCAACAGTCAGACGACTTTTGTCTATTTCTTTCACGAGCTCAATTTTATTTTAGTTTCACGCGCAACAGTCAGACGACTTTTGTCTATTTCTTTCACGAGCTCAATTATTGGGAACAATTTTATTTTAGTTTCACGCGCAACAGTCAGACGACTTTTGTCTATTTCTTTCACGAGCTCAATTATTGGGAACAATTTTATTTTAGTTTCACGCGCAACCGTCAGACGATTTTTGTGGATTTCTTGCACGAGCGCAATTATTGATAATTTTAAGCATTATCCTACAGTTTCACGCGCAACAGTACTCGCAAAAAGAAAGAGAGGAAAAAAAAAAAAAAAATGTTAATATGGCGCTTAAAAAAAATGTTTTCACACTAATTAAGTCTTTACTACTGTAATTTTACCAACAAAAAAATAAATAAAAATTACGCATTTAAAGAAACTTCTCTTCTCTTTAGTTTCACTCATCTCTTTAAAAGTTGCGCTTTTCAATGCACTTTTAAATTGTCCATTCTTGAAGTTATCTCGATGTTCACAGGTTTTCTTGCGAGGGTCCCCTTGCCCGTCTATTTGTGTCTGAACAATGCCTGGAAGGTTGATTGCGAGAAATTTACATTTCTATAGATACACGTGCAACTGACTGCTTGCGTGGGTTCAACTAAAGCCAAATAATGGGAAGGGGAGTGGGGGGTAGAAGAAATACGTGGGCATAAAAAAAAAAAAAAAAAGCGAGAGAAAAAGAAGAAGAAGAATCGCTTCTCTACAGTTGGTGTGATAACTGTTTGGACTGGTCTCCGATAAGCATATAAATTGTCGCCCGCTAAAACGTCAACTTGCACCTGCTCCGTGGCGTTTGTCACTACGAACGCTAGGCTTCACTCTGACGGCTATGAGCCCGAAGACATACGATAGAAAAAAAAGTAATAGTTCCTTCTTACAAGTCGGACTTTTCGGGGATTTTTTTATTTTACAAAACGCCTGATTTTTTTTTTTTTTTTTTTTTTTTTGTTGTTGGATTCCACAAAAGGATCACTCGCGCTGCGTGCGATATTCCAGAAAAAAAAAAAAATGTTCGGTCTCTTTTTAAACGCGAATACACAAAAGGCGAAAATATTTTTCATGTGAACGTTGTATAATTCAAGTTCGGATGATGATTGGGTTGCGCATGTTCACGCAGCTGAAACTCGCACGTATTTTTAAGATGTTTAAGCACTCAGATTTAGCCATTTTATCTCTTTAAACAAATAGAAGCTTTATTTATTGTTATTAGTTTTTTTTTTTTCCTTGTTTTTTCATGGATTGTGCCTTTAATCGAATCCTGGATGAATTGACTGAAATACCTCCCTGAAATCAGACTCAAAATGCACAGCATGCTGTTAACTTCTCCGATAACAGTTGTTATGGGCAAAGACTTTGTTAATCTCTCAGATAGTAGTTCCCATGGGTAAATATTATTCATTTGTCCAATAGATAGTAATGATTTTCTTAATTTCTCCGATAGTAGTTGCTATGGCTAACGATATCCTTAATTTCTCTAATAGTGCAGTTGCTAGGCAACCTTGTTGATCTCTCCAATCTGCAATAATAGTAGTCGTAGAAATGAAGCAAAAAAGCAAGCCGATGTAGTATCAGCCAAAAAAAAAAAAAAAAAAAAAAATTCACACAAGCATTCCCTCTAAAAGTTTGTCTACTTCCTCCTTGAATTTATTTAATCCATCAACTTCTACAACTGCAGATGGAAGTTTTTTCCAGCAATTAACCACCCGCTGGGTAAAAGCAAATTTTCGCACATCAATTCTACAACTGTCCTTCCTCAATTTGAATTTATGCCCCCTCAGGTGAGTGATCTGAGCAAGAGGAAGAATCCCATCAGCATTGATTCTGCGCAATCCATTCAAGGCCTTATTCACCACAATCTGATCAACTCGAATGTGCCAAGACCCCAGACGCTGCAATTTGAAGAACTTAAGCCTTTCTTTGTAAGATGACCCCTTCGTTCCCCTCATCAATCTTGTTGCCCTTTTCTCTACACACTCAAGCAACTCTACATCCTTCTTAAAATGAGGCCGCAGACCTGTATACAGTACTCAAAGTGTGGCCTGATCATTGCCTTATACAAGGGGGATAATCACCCCCTTATCCCTCCTTGTAAAATTAGCATTAGAATTAGTAGAGGCATATGATGCAAGAAAGCAAGCTTATGCAGCATCAACCAAAAAAATTCGCTCCCATTTCACCCCTCCGTCCATTCCAAATACCTATCCAGCTGAGCCTTAAATTTATTTAGGCTATCAACTTCCACAACAAGGGATGGAAGTTTGTTTCACCAAACAACTACCCGCTGGCTAAAGACAAATTTCCACACATCTATCCTACATCTGTCTTTCCTCAATCTGAATTTATGCCCTCTCAGGTGATTATTCTGAGCAAGAGGAAGAATCCCATCAGCATTGAGCATGCTCAAACCATTCAAGGCTTTATACACCTCAAACAGATCACCTCGCAGGTGCCTGGTCTCCAGACACTGTAATTTGCAAAACTTAAGTCTTTCTTCGTAAGAGCAACCCTTTGTTCCATTCCCAAATCTTGTTGCCCTTCTCTGTACTCGTTCCAGCAGCTCTACATCCTTCTTGAAATGAGGCCACCAGACCTGTATACAGTACTCTAGGTGTGGTCTGACCATTGCCTTATACAAGGGAATAATCACCTCCTTATCCCTGCTAGAAAAATTCCTGTATATCATTGACAAAACACCATGAGCTACTCTTGCCGACCGTCTGCCCTGCTCAGAAAACTTCATATCTGACTGCACAATTACTCCCAAATCTTTTTCATTTTCTACCACCTTAAGTGTAGTACCACACAGTTGGTACGTTTCTCTGGGGTTACTTCTACCCATATGCAGTACTTTGCATTTGTCAAGGTTAAACTTCAGTTGCCACTTCTTAGCCCATCTGCCCAAATTATCTAGATCCTGTTGCAGTAGCACACTGCCATTACTGTCATTAACAACCCTGCCAACCTTTGTATCAACTGCAAACTTCGACATTAAACCTGATATACCTTCATCAATATCATTGATAAATATACAAAACAACAATGGGCCCAACACCGAACCCTGGGGGACTCCACTAACAACATTAGTCCACGAACATAATACAAAATTAGCACCGATACTTTTAATTTCTCATGGGTAAATATTGTTAATTTGTCCAACAGTTAGGCTAGGTAACGATTTCGTTAATTTTCTCTCTAGTAGTTTTCTATGGGCAACGATGTTCTTAATGTCTCCAATAGCGCAGTTGCTAGACAACGATTTTGTTAATCATTCCGATAGTCGTTGCTATGGGCAACAATTAGCGTCGCTAATTTTTTCAATGATATGCTATGGGAACGATTTTGCTAATTTTTTCAATAATATTGTTAATTTCTTAGATAATTGTTAATTTGTCCAATAACTAGGTAATGATTTTTAAATTTTTCTCCTCTTATAGTTTGCTGTGGGCAACGATGTCGTTAATTTCTCCAATAGTGCAGTTGCTAGACAACGATTTCCTAAATCTTTCCGATAGTAGTTGCTATGGGCAACCATATTGTTAATTTTTTTAGACAACGCCGTTGCTATGGGCAACGATATTGTTAATTTCTGAAACAATGCAGTTACTATGGGCAACGATATTGTTAATTTCCGAGCGCCGTTGCTATGGTTAACGATATTGTTAATTTCTTAGACAACGCTGTTACTATTGGCAACGATATTGTTAATTTCTCGAACAATGCCGTTACTATGGGCAACGATATTGTTAATTTCTAAGGTAGCGCCGTTGCTATGGGCAACGATATTGTTAATTTCTAAGGTAGCGCCGTTGCTATGGGCAACGATATTGTTAATTTCTCAAACAATGCCGTTGCTGTGGGCAACGATATTGTTAATTTCTTCAGTGGCGTATTTGCTGTAGTTGCAAGGATATTAAAGTAGCAGATACCACGGATTTTCTTTATAGGAGCCAACTGTGGACCAGATTATTGAACAAACAGGTATCTGGAGATTTCTTTGAACATGTGGTTGCTACGGGCAACAGTACCTAAAGAGCAATACGGGTTTCTTTAACAACGTTGTTGATCAGGCAAAATAGACATGCTATAGAGGAAAGAAAATTTACGTACCTGCAGTAGCCACCGATGCATTTGTACACCAGAACGCACGAAAAAAAAAATATATATATATATGAAGAACAGATTTAAAAATTTTCTTCTGAGATGGAAAGCGGCATCCGTCTGAAACAAGAAGCATCGACTATCGACGAAGCATCGTTGTATATTCAGTGTCGAGTACAGCCTTTATTTGCATATAAATAGTAAGCAAGGGACGGCGCAGTAACTCATCGCATCCCCGCAGTCGGTTTCTTCATAACTCAAGGGATTCTTACCACGATCCCCCCCGATAATGCGAGCACATGGAGGTGAGAGGAAGGGGAAGGAGGAAGTTGGGGGAAGAAGGAGATTCGGCGAACACGAACTGACGAGACGAAACGTGGCCGAGCATATAAGCGATAAGAAGTTTTGGCGATGAATTAAACAGAAACAGACCCGCAGTGGTAAACAACGTAATTAGCGACAATGTGGAGGAGAAAAAGTCAGTTCACATATTGGGGATGGTGGAAGGAGAAGATTCAAAAAAAAAAAAAAAACAGTCGCACGTGCTTCTCACGAAGGGCTAATTACGTGGTAGCCCATTTTCCTCGAGAAGATCCCTGAATTATTTGTAAGTCTAACGAGAAATGTCCCACCAGTTGCGGAAACTTGTCATTCCGCATCTCAGGAAATCCGAGGCATCTTCTCGCAAAAGAAGCACGCCTTGGAGGGGTGGGAGGGATGAAGGGGGGAAGTAAGTTTTAATATTTTAGCAGTCCATAGAAATAAAGTGATACTGCGTGTGTGTCGATCTCTCGGGACTTTCTGCATGTTTTCGCTTGGACGTCGCCTCTCTCTTTCGCTCTCTCGGAGGCTGCTGAAATATGGTCACGTAGATTTGATCACAGAGCGGGCTTTCTGACAAGCAGATGGGTAATACATCACATCTTAAGTTATCCTTTTCTTTCCCTTTCTCCGCCCCTTTGAAGGAAGGGGAGGTCGGGAAGCGTTTCTATGAACACAGGTCCGCAAAATGCCATTAATAGAAGGTCGAGAAAGCGGACTCTACTTCCGAGCAGACGCCGAGAGTGCAATATCTTACCGCCACGGCTTCCACGAGACAGAAATATAGGCTTAATATAAGCTCTGACGGATTGTTTTGGAGTTAATAAAGTTCTATGATTGCCTGATAAATCTCTATTATAGATATTAGCGTTGAAAGGCATTTATTAATAATGCTACAACGTATAACTTTTTTTTTTCTTTTTTGTCTGTTTGTTTCTCCCCCCAAGAAGAATGATGCATAAATAACGACGACAAAAATGGATAAAAAATCAAATATTTATCGGAGCCGTTGCTGTGGGCGAATGCGCATGCGCAGAAACGAAAGTCGTCTGCGAAATGTTAATTTCTCTCATTCATTCGCAGCTCGCGAGACTGACTAATGCGATTGCCGACAACAATGTAAGTTTCCGTATTGTTGTCTTTAACAATGGTTGCCATAGATATCTCGTGACGGTCTATTTCGCTTTGTCCGCTAATGTGCCGTACGGTTCATAGGTTAATTACCTAAGTGCACGGAAATTTGGAATTTTTAAAATATTTAATAATTACGGTTTGTTCAAAGTGAGTGTGTTTTTTTTTTTTTTCTTTCTCTCTTTCTCTTTGAGAACATCGTGGCTATTTTGCCATTACATTTATAATTCCCATTCACCCATAAGATTTTTCATCCATTTTTGTTTGAATAGCACGCGAAATCCCCATTTGCGTTTAGTTACAAAAATTCCAAATTTTCTTTTCATTTTTTTTTTTAATAACTTGATAATCAAAAGCAAATTCTGGTCATATTTGTATAGAAATGACTCACCTCCCCCACACGGATTTATCGAGAAGTATTAATTCATTGAGAATTTTCTTCTGCGCATGTGTCAATATTGCTGTTGTTAGCACAGCACTTAAACTTAATTTGGCCTTCTTTTTCCGCTTGGTAAATGGAAGTTCGTTCAAACAGCGCTGGAAGGGGATGAAATTGGATTTTTTCCACAAAACTCGTAAACATTTCTCCCCCCCCTATTGCTCGTGCTCAATTTAGAGTGCCTATTCTCAAGTCCAAACTTGCTAAAAACCCAATTGGCTATGTAATCGATGTTCACCTCGTAATAAGATCCCTGGTAGACAATTTTTGAAATCACTACACGCGATTGCTTCTGTGAAATGTGAAAGATTTCGTATTTACTGCTGGAAAATCCTTGGAGAACTACGCCAACATAATTTGCATATTAGTTGAAGGATTGACAGTATCTTTTGATAAATGCCGACTTCCTGAATTGCATGATAATTGCCTCCTTCTCAAGTTTACATGGGGAAAATGGTTGGGAAACAATTTTCAAATACTTGCTCATTTGTGAATGATTGCAAAATAAACTTCCTCTTCTCGTTTAAAAATAAAATGAAATGTAAAAATCCCCCAAACAGTAAAAAATCACAATCATTATTATTACGAAAGCAATCTTATGATTGGTACAAAAGCAATTGCTAAAAAACGTATTCCTATGATTGTACCAGTCATAAGATTGTACTAATCTTATGATCGGTACAATCTTATTGGTACCAATTATGACAGCCATTTTGTACAATCATAAGATTCCTAAAAAAAAGCAATCCTTTTCTGGTAGAAAAGGATTCCAAAATCATGATTGGTACAATCTTATTGGTACCAATTATGATAGCAGTTTGTACAATCATAAGATTCCTAAAAAACAACAGTCCTCCTATTTGTACCAATTATGATAGCATTTGTATAATCATAAGATTCCTAAAAAAAAGCAATCCTCTTCTGTAGAAAAGGATTGCAAAATCATGATTGGTACACTGATAGATTTTTAAGTCTGGAAATTCAGATAAAAAATGGTGTGTTTAGAAAGTTTTATTTTAATAAACTAAATATTTAAAATTATAAATATATTTATTTTTATATTGATTAATTAATTAATTTGTTTAATTTCTATTATTATGCTTTTCGAGTGAGAGCTTAAATTAAATTTATTATATTATACATTTATTTGAATAAGGATCCTATACGATCTCTAAATAATTTTAAAGAAAATAATTAAAATAAGTAGAATTAAAAAAAACAATAAAAAATTAAAATAACTTATTTTAATTTAATAATTAAAATTTGGTGAACAAAAAATTCATTCCCACATGCACCACTTTTCAAAATATCCTGCCGGCGCTCATGTATCCTTGCAAATTTTCTTAGAATTATAAAGGCAATTCTATTGATTGAGTTTTCTGTATATCTCTCTGTACCAGATCCTCGGAGTGTCTGCATTACCACAGTGTACCAGTTCCTTAAAATTATAAGGCATCCTGCCTAAAATACCAGTGTGTGTACCATTTATTTAAAGTTTCTACACCGCTCTGTAGCAATTCTCTAAAATTACAAACTCTGAAGTTCCTTTGTACCAGGTCCTCAAAATTTGTGTAAAATGTACCACGCTGTACCAGATTATAAACCAACAGATTTGTTTTCCTACTCAGTGGTAGTGTCCCCTTCCATTTGACAGAAAATTTTGTGCATGTTGGAAACAGTGTACAAACAAAGAACAATTTATCATCAAGGATTAAGTTTCATTTCATCTTCCATGGTGTCAGATAATCCACAAAACTCTCCAAGCGTCTCTCTCTTTCAAAAGTTTGAAAACTCAAGTCCGAAACCATTTTAGGGTCCTCATTAGCGAAAACAGCGATCCAGAATTGAAGTAACAATTCAGCTGACAGCCGGAGAGAAGAAAGCGAACCTTAATATCACAGTAATGCACCCCATTAAGTTGAAGCAAATTGTGTGTCTTCCTGTGGCAAAACGAATCTCTATTTCTCCACATAAAACGCATTAAAATGAGTCTCCCAGCGACAATACAGGTTGTTTGCAGGGCATTGCACCGGTGGATTCGTATCCATTATTACGCGACTCATTTAGACCATGATAAATCACCCACCATGGTTATGACACCAAACCTTACAACTCCATTCAAACTAATTAGAAAACTTGGTCGGATACGAACAACCCAAAGTACCAACGCATAAATTATAATCCAGCCTATTTGTTGGCAACATTTACCAAAAGACATCGAGGTGTGTTCAACGCCAAAATTCACGAGATGCTCTTCATTTACGACTACCTCTAGGGACCGTATAAATATACGCAAATCCGTCCTCTCCAAAATCTACAAGAATCACCACCTGCGATGACGTAAAAACGACTCAGAGCGCCGTCTGGTGGGGAAAGTACGCATCGTCAAAGTACTTAGGGTTATAAATGCAAACGAGTTTTATTGAGAACACGGACGTTTCTGCTCCAGACCGCATCATTTATCACCATGGTAACGCCATTACGTATGCATGTATTTATTCTTTTGGAATTCGTCAGTTATTGTCGTCTGCTCTTATGCAAGTCTTCTACCACTTGCGTTTAATGGTTAGAAAATGGTACAGTTCAACTGTGAGGATGATTTTAACCACCTGCTAAGTACGAAAGAGAAAGAAAGAAAGTAGAAGCTGTTGTTTGCCATGACACAGGTGACTTTCTGTCGATGTTATTTCTACCAATAATTCGAAGACTGGATCTCTTCGGGCCTATCTTCCAAACTAACTTTTGTAGTTTATTTTAGGGTTTCTTTCCCCCTCCCTTCTTCTTCTTCTTCTTTTCCCCACAAAGTGCAAATAGAAAACTATATATAATATTTATACCTTAGTTTTGACAATAAAATTCTAAAATGACGGATGATAAGCAAAAAGTTGGCTATCATATCCTTGATCGCATCTTGAAAAGAGGTGGCCACGGCGATCTTTCTACCCATCACTGTCAACCAAATGGATGTGAAATTTGAAGCATTGTAACTGTTAAAATTGCAAATAATTCTATCGGTGAGGTACTACCATTCATCTCTCCTTTGTTTCGGCTGAAAATGTGAGAAGAATAGCTGAAATGTATTTTCCCATCAGCATCACCTTGGTTACCATGGTTACCGGACATATATATAATTTTTTTTTTTTATCTGTTGTTATTTTCTCGCACATTTGTGGGCTTCCAACTATAAGCACAATATTTGTTATATTTAAATATATTTTTGCATCAGCATGATCTTGGTTACCATGGTTACCAGATATTTTTCTCTTTTTTTTCTACTGTTATTTTCACGCATATTTGTGGGCTGAAAACTACCAACCAAAAATGTATTATATTTAAATATATTAGTCCCTTACCTAAGGGGGAGGGGGGACAATATCAATAGCTGAAATATATTTTCCCATCATCTTGGTTACCATGATTACCGGAAAATGTTCTTTATATTTTCCCATCCGCATCTTATTGGTTATCATGGCTACCGGATAATTTTATTTTATTTTTTCTTCTGTTTTTTTCACGCACTTTTGTGGGCTCCGAACTACAAAGTACATGTATAAACAGAAAATTTATTATTTTTAAATATATTTTCCCATCCGCATCATCTTGGTTACTATGGTTACCAGAAAATTTCCTTCTGTTTTTTTCACGCACTTTTAATAGCTGAAATACATCAATCGATCAAATACGATCAATAGCTGAAATATATTTTTCCAGTCCACATCTTCTTGGTTACCATGGTTACCGGATAATTTTCTTTTTCTTCTTTTTTCTTTCGCGCAGTTTTGTGGTCTCCGAAATAGGAGTATAAACAGAAAATTTATTATATTTAAAAATATTTTCGCAGCCACATCATCTTGATTACCATGGTTACTGGAATTTTATTTTCTTTTATTTTCACGCACTTTTCTGGGCTCCAAACTATGAAAAGAAAATGTATTATATAGCATTTAAATATATTTTCTCATCAGCGTAATCTTGGTTACCATGGTTACCGGAAAATTTTTCTTTTTTTTCTCGTGCTGTTTTTTTCATGCGGGATCGGAACTATAAACAGAAAATGTATATTTAAATATATTTCCAATCCGTATCATCTTGGTTACCATGGTTAACAAAAAAATTTTTTTTTCTTCTGTTTTTTCGTGCACTTTTAATAGCTGGAAAAGATCAACAGATCAAGAACGCTCAATAGCAGAAATCTGTTTTCCCATCCGCAATTTCTTGGTTACCATGGTTACCAGAAATTTTTTTTTTGTTCCCCTACTGTTTTTTTTTTTTTTTTTTTTTTTTTTTCATGGCCTTTTGTGGGATCTGAACTACAAACAGAAAATTTATATTTAAATATATTTTCCCATTCGCATCATCTTGGTTACCATGGTTACAGGATAATTTTTTATTTCTTCTCTTTTTTTTTTTTTTTTTTTCGCTCACATTTCTGGGCTCCGTACTATAAACAGAAAATTTATTCTGTTTAAATATATTAGCCCCCTTATTAAGGGGGCTAATATATTTAAAGTAGCCATTTCGAGCCAGAGATCTTTATCTACCTGTATCTGCGCGTTCACGATTGCCCGCAATTCGTCGATGTCATGGTAAAGGACCCGGGAGCCCTTCCACTTTCCCGTCCTAAGAAAATATGTCTTGACAATCGTCAAATATTAAATGGCTCAGAGCGTTGTGGTGGAGAGGACAGAACAAACGCAAGTACGGGAACGAGACGTAAACCAAATTCAACCGCCCCCTCCCTCCTCCCGCCCTGCCATCTGATAAACACACCAGTAATCCCATCTGTCCTCGAAGCATCACGATGGCGACCGCTCTGAGTAAACACTGATGTGTATTTGGTATTCATTAGTGCGGATTAACATCACAAATATGATGAGGCTTCAACCTATAACCTGCTAGCCGCCTTCGGCGCAGTTCGTCCGTATACCGTCAACGACACCGGGGGTGATGGATAACAGTTGAGTCACTCGGTGAGGATCGGTTGAGAACCCAAAGTTCCCGTAATGAAGTTCGTAGAAAAACACTTTAAATTTGCCCTGTAATGTCAGATATTTGGACGAGGGATTCAAATTAGGTTATCCGACCCTAAATTCACATTTTCGCGAAATATAAAAATATTAATGAGGTCATGACGCTATTTAAAAACTTAATACGGTCTTAACTATTCCTAGTTACGTCTTCATTTTAAGTATATATGTGTGGCAAAATATTAAAGGGGAAAATGGGGGGGGGGATATCGCTTTAAGTTTTTTAATTAAATATATATAAAACTGAATACACTGAGCGAAGAAAATAACTGGCAATCAAAAATAAATTCTTTGATAATTTTCCAAAAAGTTAGATATTAAAATTACCTTCTTGGGCGCAAGTCGATGGTAACTTTTTTTTTCGGACACCTTGTACATATAGCACTTTTTTGCTGAATTTACGTATTATTGAATATGTACAATATTTACCTTTAACCAACGCCCTCTGGTGGCCGCTGTTTGAAAGTTTATCGTACGAATAAGCTTCTAGATTTATGACAACACACATTGTTCCCTTACTTTTTCAGGAGCCGTGAAACTATACTGACGTCCAGAAATCCTAAGTGAGTAGGCGGCAGACGACCTCTTATAAGAAGTCGTCTGCTACCAAATATCGATACTGCCTCGACAATTTTAATACTTGAGATCTTATAACCAGATCGTCAAAAACCCTGTTTTACTTTCATCTCAAAAAGTCTTTTGTCTGGAACTGTTTTTTTTTTTTATAGAGTGGGGTGAATCGGTGGAAAAAAAGCCCCCAAAGCTTCGTTACCCGAACAAAACGCGTTGCTATGGGATACCCGGTAGATAAGAACCACTTGGAAGCCTTTTGCCTAGTGAGACCTCATCAAGTAGTCAGTTCGCGTCTAGTCCAATCAAATAGGACCAAATCAAAGATTTTCTCCTGTTGAGGGAAACGTGAAGGAATTGGGGTAGGGTTGGGGAAAGGGGGGTTGACTGCGAATTCAGAAACTACCTTAAGGATCTATAGCGAGTAGTTTGTTAGGAAATCGTATTTGCCCGGGCATGAATATTTATCGAAATAAACAGCAGACCAACAAAACAGAAGTTGAGGAAAAAAGGGCCGGGCGCACGCATACACGCACACAAACATCTTGCAGCATTGCAGATCGCGGACTTGATTACATAAGTCCCTACCCAGTGAGCGTCTGTCAAGGCGATTCTAACTACATTCTTTACAGTGGAAGTACAAGATCGGAATTCCAAGTTGGGAATCGGTGGGGGGTTATTGGATCAGCACAAGGAGTTTCATATTTCGAGGTTACTCCACTCGTACAAGAACGATATTGCATTCCACTCTATAGCGTGTGTTAAATGAAAGTTAGCGAACCCTATTGAGGGATGTCTTAAACGATTTCCTCTTTGCGCATGCGCAGAATAATATTTCATTCGTTTTTTAACTCGGTTTCTCAATGAGCGACTCTTAAAATCCAATAACAAAGGCATTCACGTATCTATATAAGCTACCTTTAAAAATAATAGGAACACCACTTTTTTATTCATCGGTCGGGATTATTTTGAGTTTGGAGAGAAGGAAGGAAGGAAGAAGAATCAGTCGGGAAGCAAGATAGCCCCTTATAGTTATACAGAGCGCTTAAAAATATTAGGGACACCAATTCATTTTTAATCGAGAAGAGGAGTGACTGTAGAAAGGAGGTAAAAGCAAGAAGAAGAATTAGTACAAGGTAAGATTAGATTTCAAAGTTATATACTACCCTGACAAAAAAAAAATAGGAACACCTAATTGTGATTAGAAACTTTGACTTTATGGAAAAGAAAGGTGGTTCTTGAATTTTATACACTGCCCTGGCAAAATAATGGGAACGTAGTGTTATTTTTAATCATGCTTTCAGATTAATAAATGGTTAGGCCCAGATCAGGCGATGGCATCCGTTTGTATAAAACGCCTATATTAGGCTATAGAATGCCGGGGGAAGGGGGGGGGGAATGTGAATGCAGTGGGTGGTTCATTGTAATCCAAGGAAGGTAGATGGGCAATGCGAACGATAAAGTCCAGGCGTGAACGCCCTCATGCAGAGGCTTATGAGGTTCCTGATTAGTGCAGGTCACGCTGGACCGAGTGTAGAGCCCGGTCACGTGACTGCGAAAGAGTCATTGCGCTCAAGAACGCGGAACATAGATAATGAGGCAAATATAAATACCTCCCAGAAACTTTAACCTTTCCGCTACGGAAGCTTTCTTCCTCGCTGTACTTTCTTTTCCCATTAGCGAGAACTTGCTAGGTAACAACGCCCCTAACCTTAGACAGGGGCTTTGTGTGATTTTACCACCGTTTCTCCCCCTCCACCCCTTCTGGGATCATCCTTAACAGATGCAAAAGATGCTCGCAATGCTGATTTACATTCTCATTGCGATTCAGCGATTGTGGATTGTCTTTAGAAAAGGGAGGGAGGGAGGGAGGTGTAGTGTTCAAAACAGAAGACTGTTTATAAAAGAAAAAAAAAGAAAATCTGTATGATCGCTTTGTGTCTATTTAGAAGCGAACAGCGACATTGGATGTTTTGAAGGTAGCCTTGTTCCGAGAGTTTGGTCCTAACACGGATTACCTCCTCTTGGCAAGGGCAACAGGAAACACATACGTTAGCTTAAAGCCCCCCACGGATGTCTGCCGGTGTTGTGAGAAGCCGCCTGCATTTTATTGTCGGGTACCGAAGTCTTAAAGAGACAGATGGAAGAGCGTCAATGTCTTAAGTGTATTGAAAGAAAGACATTGGTAATCAGGAAAACGCCAGGACATCGGTGACACTTCCCTTTTCTACAATGGCCTGTACAGTATCGAGACACGCAGCCTACTCCTTTATTTTCTTATTAAATTAAGAAAAAGTACACTCGTGCACACTTTATTAGGAACACCACCAAGTCACTTGACCACTCGGCTACGTGTACTTAATAAGTGGGCATTAAGTGCTGTTCAATAAGTAATGGATACGATATCGCAAACTTTCTTTTCGGATAAAATAACCATTGGGTCGGAGGCTAAAGGTCACCTTAAGGACCTACAGAGGGCGCTTTTAATTTTTCGTAGTGTTTTCATGTACTTTTTTCGTAAAGAGTACACGAAAAGAAGTACTCTTCCTTCTTAATGCTATTTTAAAACAAATATCTGATGTGAGTCAAAAAATGAGCAGAGCTGCACTTTATTAAGAGTCAGATTTTAATGACAATGCTTTTATTATACGAGCTTACTCGGCTGCTGTCCTTACAATTATTGATTACGTCACTTGCACGCGGTCCCCTTATCTTAAACACCAATTAAAAATGTTAGAGCGAATACAAAAAGAAAGAAAAAAATGTTAAATATCTGCGCAGTAAAAATAGGCGTAACTTTAAAGAGAAAACACGTATTGAAGGGTGTTCGTACTATTTTTACTGACACTTGAGGAATGTCGAAAATTTCTGGAACAAATTACTCACTGAGGTATTGATTCTCCTTTCCCGCACTGAAATTTCTCTTCTCCTTCGCGACCACTTGGAGGGCATTGGCTGAAATTAACTCCAGGAGTAGGTAAAAACAATTGTATCGTTCTCATATGCGGCACAAGTACAATTTTATGTACACTGCATTAACAATTTATTAGAGAATCCACCATTTTGATATCCGCATGCCTTCCGTCGTAGGCAAACCAATAGCCCGTGACTTATTGGATCGCGTGGTACTACATATCGATGATAAGAGCAGAAGTGGGCTCATTAAGGGTTTACCGTGTGAAAGTAAGCGACATCAGCGGGCGGGTGATATCAGCTGCCGTCTAGGGAATCCTTCAGATCATCATCTGTTGTGCCACGATGAAGAGAATATAGAAACCTTTGGTAGAACTTCCTATATCTGGCACCATAATCTCCTGATGACGTAAAAACCAGCGAAAACTAAAATAAAAATCATTTAATTACTATTCTTCTGTCATTTTCTATTGTTTAATCTTTTTTTTTTTTTTTTTTTTTGCTATTTTTCATCAACTCATTGTTACATTTCATCAATTGTTCATTCCTTAATCATTGTTACTTTTCACCAATTGTTCATTCCTTAATCATTGTTACTTTTCTTCAATTGTTCATTCTTTAATCATTGTTACTTTTCTTCAATTGTTCATTCTTTAAGCATTGTTACTTTTCTTCAATTGCTCGTTCCTTAATCATTGTTACTTTTCTTCAATTGTTCATTCCTTAATCATTGTTACTTTTCATCAATTGTTCATTCCTTAATCATTTTTACTTTTTATCCAATGTTTACATCAGTTGGAGTTTTCCTACTCTTTCTTTCCTTCAACTTTTATTTCTATTCGCTTGCATCAATCTTTTTCCATTGTTTACATTCGGATGTGTGTTTTGCTTCAATTGCTGAATTCCTTAAATACATTTTTTTAGTTTTATACAGTTATTGAATTTTTTTAAAAAGTCAACGCCTAAATACGATTATTTTAATACCTGTTAACCAAACGACGATCAATTGCTGTTTTCCATTGTTTTGCTTCAATTATTGAACTCCGAAAGAATAATTTTTACAGTTTTATTGTTATTGAAATGAAAATAAAATCACCTCAAACGCTATATATTAATTGCTACCTCCTGAACAAACGAAAATGAATTGTCGTTTCCATCATTTGCATCATTGCGGTTTTCCATTGTTTGCATCAATTGTTGTTTTCTTCAATTGTCATTTTCCACTGTTTTTTTCAATTATTTTCCACTATTGTTTCTATTTGTCGCTTCTATTATTTCCAGGAAATTTTAAAAAAATCAGCTTAAACCCTATTATATTAATTTCTGTCTCCTGACAGCTATTGTTTTCTAACATCATCAATTGTCGTTGTCCAGTGATTGTTTCAATTTTTGTTTTACATTGTTTACATCAGTTGTTTTCCATTGTTTCGAATTGTCGTTTTCTGTTATTTGCTCCAATTGTTGCTTTTTATTTTTTCTTCAATTGTTTTTTTTAAATTGTTTCTTCAGCTGTTTTATTCAATTATTATTGTTTTTTTTTTTTTTCAATTGTCGCTTCTCTTGTATGCATCAAATTAAAAAAAAAAAAAACAATCAGCTTAAACTCTACTGCATTAATTTCGGCTTCTTGACCAAACGATAATCAACTATCGTTTTCTATTGTATGCACGAATTGTCGTGTCCACCGTTTCAATTGTCGTTTTCCATTGGTTGCATCAGTTGTTTTCAGTGTTTCAAATGGTCGTTTTCTATTGTTCACTTCAACTGTTTTTTTTTTTATTGTTTTTTTAATTGTTATTTTCGGCTGTTTTGTTTCAATTCTCGCTGTTATTGTTTGCATCAAATTTTTTTAAAAAAAATCAGCTTAAACCCTACTTGTACTAATTTCTGCCTCCTGACCAAACGACGATCAACTGTCATTTTATATTGTTTGTGTCATTTTCCATTTCCCATTGTTTGCATAAATTGTTAATCTATTGTTTTCTTCAATTGTCGTTTTCTTCAATTAAATCGTTTTCTGTTGTTTTCTTCAATTGTCCTTTTCCACTGTTTTGGTTCAATTTTCGCTTCTATTATTTGCATCAATTGTTGTTTTCCATTGTTTTCCTTCAGTTGTTGAACTCGGAAAGAATAATTTTTGCAATTTTAATAGTTAATGAAATTAAAAATAAATCAGATTAAATCCTAGTATATTAACCACTGCCTCTTGACCAAACGACGATCAACTGTCGTTTTCAATTTTCCTTTTCCCTTGTTTGCCTCAACTGTTGTTCTGCACTGTTTATTTCAATTGTCGCTTTCCATTGTTTACACATATTGTCGTTCTCCACTGATTTTTTCCTTTTTTTTTCCAAATGTCTTTTTCAATAAATTGTCATTTTCCATTATTGGCATTAGTTGTCGTTTTCCATTGTTTGTTTCAATTCTCGTTTTCCATGTTTTGCTTCAATTGTCTTTTTTTACTGTTTTGTACAATTGTTTGCTTTGTGCTCTTCCGTTAGAATATTACATCCAGTTATTGAGATTTACAAAAAATCAACTTAAACGCATTGATTTTAATTGGTGCCTCCCGAGTGACGCAATATCTGTTTAATTTTTCACTTTTATCCCCGAATCTTCGATAGCATCGGTAAACAAACAGCGATTACAAGATCTTTCGGGGCCTAATTCGTACCGTACGAGTAACTATCTCATTCAGGGGGAGTGTCCGCTGTGTGTCCCTCGCCAAACGCCGCCAGCTATGCAGGAACCAGCGTTTGCTCGCAAAAACACAAAAAAAGCGAAGTGTGCTTTACTTTGGCACGACTTCAATCGATCATTCGGGTGTCACGAAGCCTAACATATCGGTGTCACGACATGACAGCGAGTCCCGCTCATTCGTTACTGAGTCCGTGTTTACGATTACGGAGGAATTTATTAAAACCAACACCAAACAATCAGGTCGTGCGAGAGAGCTCTCTAAAGAAGCGCGGGGAACATCTAAATCGAAGCGGTAGACCCAGATAGGAGTAATAAATTCATCCCTCCCCTTTCCGGGGTATTACGTTTCAAAGTTCTCGATTGTCAGAGTCGGAGGGTGAACAGCGATCCCGTGCATCATCTCGCCGGTGTTCCGACGGCTGTCCGAGTATTTATACCCGCTCATCCCCAAATAAAATTACAATATATGGGGGTCATGTATTAGGATTTGAGTGCGTGTCTGCTGAGAAATCCCGGTGAAATCGATGTGGACTCAGCTTCGTGGATTCAGTTACAAAATTGGTTGCGAAGCCAAGAAAAAAAAATGAAGATTGATATGTTGTGCGTTTGCTGCATCTTCTCCCTCAATTGGCGATTTTTGGTCTATATTTCTTCGGCATGAACAGTCGTTCCCCCCTCCTTGCCCACCCCACCTTTCACCCCAACCCCCGTCCGTATAAACTTTTTTTTTTTTTTTCATTTTCTTCTTGGAGAAGATATGGCGGGAAATATCCGACGCTTTTGAGGTATATCTTCGTTTTTTTATGCGCGTGCCGGTGATTGGGGGCTGGTAGTTTGGAATCATATTTTATCGGGGGTTCATTTTCAACTGCTGGATGGAGAACAAATAACACTCTGTCGCTATATCCTTCCGTCGCTGACAAGGGAGATGTGATTTATCGCAAAGTGACTTATTCTGGCAGCATTTTCATCTCGATCGTTCAAACCCAGGAGCAATCTCCAGTACGCATGCGCAGAGAGTAGCACCGCGTGGATATTTGTGCAGCCATGAATCAAAAATGAAACTAAACTTATAAAATTCAAATTCCATTGCTTCAATTTTCTTTGTCCATTCTTTGTTCCAATTGTTGCTTACCATTGTTCTTTTCAATTGTTGGTCGCCATTGTTTTTTCAATTGTTGCTTTCCATTCTTTGTTTCAAGTGTCGATTTTCATTTTTTTTTTTCAACAATTTCTCTCCGTTGTCCATTTTCGTTGTTTGTTTCAATTTTAGATTTTTCTTTGTTCTTTTCAATTGTTGCTTTCCATTGTCGATTTTGTTTTTTCTTTCAATTGTCGATTTCGTTTTTTTTTATTCCGATTGTTGCTCTCCATTGTTTCTTTCAATTGTCGATTTTCGTTGTTTGTTTCAATTTTAGAATTTCCGTTGTTTATTTTAATTGTTATTCAAGTGTGTGTTTCGATTGTTGCTTTCCATTGTTCGTTTCGATTGTTGCTTTCCACTGTTCGTTTCAATTGTTGCTTTTCATTGTTGCTTCAATTGTCGATTTTAGTGTTTGTTTCAATTGTCGATTTCATTTTTTTCATTCCAATTGTCGTTCTCCATTGTTTCTTTCAATTTTCGATTTTCGTTCTTTGTTTCAATTTTAGATTTTTCATTCTTTGTTGTAATTGTTGCTTCCCATTGTTTGCTTTGATTGTCCATTTTAGTGTGTTTCTATTGTCGATTTTCATTTTTTTTTCAATTGTCGATTTTCATTTTTTTTCAATTGTCGATTTTCCTTCTTTTTTTATATTGTAGATTTTTCGTTGTTTGCTTTAATTATCGCTTTCTAATTTTTGTTTCAATTGTCTCTTATTGTAGTTTTGACTTTCCGTTTAACATTTATAACTTTATTTCCAATTTCTGCTAAATATTCCCTATCATTAATATTCATTTTCCTTTTTGATCAGATGGTTTTAACCATTTTAAGCTTAGAGTGATGGGATCTATATTATTCCAAAACAGCAGCTGTGACTCCAATAAATTATTCTGAAAATAGAGAAAAATTCGACAGAATTTTTCTCTTCCTAAATATTTATTAAAACAAACGAATTATATTTTTAAATATTGAATATGCGTTTTGTCTAATTTTTTTGGACACCAGTAAGGTGTCCAAAAATTTTTGGATACCATTAATATGATGATAACAAGCAAAAGAAAATAGCAATAATTTCGTTTTCAATATTTTGTTGTCAGTTTAAAATTGTCCCACACGTGGCGCTGGTAGTGTATTAATAAAGATGGCATCTTCCTTAGAAACAGCTTTGTTTGCAGTCTACCTAAAAATGTTGGAAATTCAAAAATGCGTCCATAATGCAGTCTGGAGGTCCGTTAACTGCCAGTGTCAAGACCCTGACGGCCAATACATGCCCTTCCACTTGGCTACCGTCAATTCTAACAGCCGAACGAACAGACAGTACACTTACAGACGACAATCACCAACTTCGGGGACAGTTACCACACTATAGAAGCTGTCACAGTCCCAAATTGGTGTCTTTATAAAACGAACACTGATGGAAGTCTCCCACAGGGCGCCCCCTGGTGGATTCTCGAAAACCAACTGGGATTTAATTCTTTCCGCATGCTGTTTAATCCGAAGACCTCACGCGAACCCCGATGACGTAAAATAAATAAAATAAGGCCTTATCTTGTCACCTGAGTCTGCAATCCACCCCATCATTACTGTTCCGGACCACAAAGCTGTCCTACCCCTTTTTTTTTTTTTTTTTTAAGTTCGCACACATTCCATTTTTCATTTTTTTCTTTTCTTTTTAAATCTGTTTATCAAAGTTCACTAACAATACGGACGGCCACTATTATCCCGAAGATGTGTACGTAGACAAAAACGTAATGTGTTTTTTATGGGGTCACAACGAGGGGTTATTGTTTAGTTAGCGAACACGCTCTTAGTGGAGAAAGAGCAATTTGGTTTGAACAACCCTGTAATTTATCGCGTCCCAAAACATCCATGCTGAAAGAACCTCACACGGTCTAGTGTTGTATAATAACACTATCCCCCTAATCTGTTATCCTCCGTCCCCCCTGTAGAATAGGTCCCACCGGATGATAGTCCTTTCATATGAAAATAACCGAGGGATCAATGCCTCCTTACAGACGCTGTTATTAATTGTACCTCGTTGAAGATCTTCTGCGTACGCTAGGCCTAAATGCTGCCAACTAGAAAGATGACCTGGACGCAGACAGCTTAGACCTTTTTGGTCAGCGGGTCAGTTAGGGAGTAATTGAATATTGTGTGGGTGGGCTGGGCCCCTTCCCGTTGGACCTAGCTACGTATGCGAGACCAGTTCACCGTCTTTAGTTTGAAATGTGAAAGCCATTGTGGCCGGCCCTCATTAGAATCTATCGTAATGACAATAATAAATCACGTGGGATATATGCCACGGCGCATGCACGCACGCGCCTCTTTCTGAAATGGACAAGTATCGTTCCTCAAAAGAAGAATTTATTAATGTGGTTGCAGCTATAATAAATAAAAGAGTGGTTAATAGAAAAGGGCTGTATATACACTCAGTTGTCAAAAGTATGCGTCCGCTTTCTCTTTTTTTTTTTTTAGGAGCCGGAACTGAATTTTTCCTTAACAGTGCTACCCGATAATTAAGAGGACGACCTTTCTGTTTTGTCTCCAAACACAGGGGTAAGTTGATAAGGGGCAGGGGGGGTTGACTTCGTGATGGCTCGTCGTCAACGCCGGTGTCAGCTGTGCTAACAGATCATCGCGCCAACCTGTCCCTCGTACCAAGCCCTCCCTACAGAAAAAGGATGTACAACGAAAACGCACGCGCGGTTCTCCTAAGCTCCCCTTTCTGTTCCCTATCATCTCCACTAAAAATTGCACGCGTCTTCCAGTTTGATCACAGAGTCGACCCGGCGTCGCTTTTGTATGTGTGGTTCTTATGGGTCGACCTTTGACTTCCGTCAATGTTCTCTCCTGAAGGGAGTACCTCCCACGTAGTCCGTAAGGTCCCCGGTCGCACCATCCGCAATCCTCCCATAATTACATCTCATCATTAATAGTTCGCTGGAACGCATCAATCACCGGCACTTCGCTGCAGGGGGTCACAAATGCCGTCAACTCGACCCGCTTACGGAGGGGTGAGTCTGGCGCTGTGTCGTGTCGTTGTGCCTGCCGACACGACCGGAGATTGTGCCATCCCGGCGACGACCCCCAGGAATCGAGGAAAGATTCGCTTATCTCCACGCAAATGGGGGTGGGGAGGGCTGAGAAAGCTGTGTCGCAATGCGCTCTGGGTGCGAGAGTGCGTCTTTCATATTGTCCTTCCCTCATCAATCAAACGCGTATTCCAACGAACGCTTCCATCCATGTGACGAGTGATGGACACCGCGTTCTATGAGCAGCTGCTAATACTATCATTACTTCGGTGATAACAGTGATCTCTTCTGGCTTATTAAAATAACATCCTATTTTCTCAAGCAATCCCCTTTCTTTTTTCTTTCTTTCTTTCTTTCTACGGGTAATTAAAATAGGTATGTGCAACGAAATTTGAATCGGCCCACTTTAGAAGAGGAGATTGGATTTGAAGAGAGTTGGGGGGGGGGAGCAGTTTATTTTAAAAATCTACTTTTCGAAAGAGACGTGTTGTTGAGAGCCAACAGAGCTGTGGAAATTAAAGGTTTGCAAATTGAAGTTTGAGTAACCGAAAGAGAGAAAGAAACAAACAAAAAATAAATAAATAAAATAAAATAATTTTTGGTTTGTGTTATAGGACAGCCACCAGCAGGGTGGAGAAAGGAAAAAAGAGAGTTGAAAGATGAAGTAGTGACTTCCATACAAAATGGATAAAATTTTAACGACTTCAGAAGAAGAATGAGAGAAAGACAGAGAAGCAAAGAGAATGAGATAAAGAAACGGAGACAATGAGGAGGAAAAGAAGGAAAGAGAAATAATGAGATGCAGAAAGAGATGGAGGGATGAGGAGAAGAAGGAAAGAGAGAGAGAGAGAGAAATAGGATAGTCGAAGAGGGAGAATGAGTGAAGGAAGGAAAGAGGTGCAAAACGGGTTGTTTCTATATGAAAATTTTCTCGACTACAAGTCTGACGAAAACGCAAAAAAAAAAACAAAAAAAAAAAAAACATTGCGTGTGTTCTGTGGTTGGTTTGCTGGATGAAAAGCTAAAGTTTCCAGGAGAAAAACCATGATACCATCGTCTGAGACCGACTAACTCAGCCACTTTGTGAAAAACGCCCATAAAAATTCCTCCCTTCATCCACGGGATTCAAAGTCAGGTCTTTTCCACCCGGTGTGGGGGAAGGAGGGCGATTCTATCAACTGTGCACCCACGAGGGCAGAAAGGCAGAGAAAGAACGAGGAAGATCGAAAAAGAGAATGTGAGAGAGAAAGAAAGAGACAGAGTTGGAGACAGAGTGAGAAAGAGGGAAAGAGAAACAAAGAGAGAGAGAGGCAGGATGTGAGAGAGAAAAATAAAGAATAAGAGATGTAAAGAAAGAAAGAGACGGAGAAAGAACGAATGAGTAAAAGAATGGAAGAAAAAGAAAGAATGAGAGAAAGAGACGGAGGGAGAGAAAGAGAGAGAGAGAGAGAGAAGGCTAGGAGAGTTGAAGAGGGAAAGTGGAAAAATAAGGAAAGAAACAGAAAAAGAAAAGAAGATAGAAGTGAGAAAGAGAGAAAGAGAAGGAGAAATGGAAAGAGAGAAAAGAAGGAAAGAGAGAGAGATGGGGAGAGAGAATGAACAAAAGAAGGAAAGAGAGAGAAACCGAAAGAGGGGGAAAATAATGAGATAGGAGAGAGAGAGACAGAGATAATGAGAAGGAAAGAAAGGGATAGAAGAATCGAAGAGGAGAATGAGTAAAAGAAGGAAAGAAAGAGAAAAAGAAAAGAAGAAAATATGAGAAATTGAAAGAAAGGGAGAATGAGACACGGAAAGAGTGAAAGAACGAGAGAGATAGAAAGGAAGGCCGCGTAGCCTAGTGGTCAGGCGCGCGGGTGCATAAGTACACGTGCCTTGAGTGACCGGGGTTCAAGCCCGTGACTGCTGAATACGGTGCTGTTTCTTGTATTCTGTCTATCATGCGAACTCCTCTGACCGTTTGATCGTCCTAGAGTATAAACAGAAAAAAAAAAAAAGAGATGAAGAGAGAAAGAGATAGGAGAGAGCGAACGATCAAAAGAAGGAAAAAGAGAGAAACAGAAATAGAGGGAGAGAATATGAGAGAGAAACGGAAAAAAAGCGAGAATGAGAGAAAGAAAGATAGACAGAAGAAAGAGAGAAGAAAAGGGGAAAAGAAGGAATGAGAGAGAGAACGAGAATGAGACAAAGAAAGAGAGTGACTGAGCGAAAGATTGCGAAAAGAAGGAAGGAGAGAATAAGAGAAAGAATGAGGCAGAGAGGATGAAAAAAGTAGGAAAAAAGAGTGAGAGAGATTGAATTGAAAGATGAAGTACTAAAATGAAATAAATAATGATTATTGCTAATCAATTAATTGAGATGCATCAGCGAATTCCTGTTGGAATAATTCATTTTAATGTAATAAACAAATTCGCGTCCATTTGGTATTAACAAAGCTTTACGGGAATGAAATTGACTTCGCGATTTAAATTTCACAAATTATTTCTCCTAAATTGACACGTGGCCCACCCACCCGCCCACCCTCCCCGCCTTACATTTTAAAATTAAATTTATTTATACGAATATCGCGATATAAGATAACGTCCGCGGGGTTGTGGAAAGTAATACGCGTACGCATAGACACGGATCACCTTAACTTTTGTTCATAAGTGTAGACGGGCGATTACAACGGGGCTTATACGGAATCTTCTCACAATTAAGTTCCAAAATTGTTTTTCTGCTTTCTTTTCCCTCATTCACGAGATCAAATGCACGTGACACATCATGTGCATTTGACACCTCACGCGTAACAAAAATCGAACTGCGGCTACAAAACCCCGACCAATCGACACTACGCTTTAACACAATGATAGGAAGGTCCACAAAAAGACCAGAAGCGGACGACAACCAGGTGAAACGAAATTTTCATCCCTAAAAATAAAAATCGGTCCGATGAAGTTTACGGACGCGAAACGCACAGTGCGGGAGGCAAAAAATTCGGCTGACAGTCGTAGTAGATCAACACGAAAACTCGTGTCTCGTTTGTAAGTAACAGGCAGATAGAACGACAGTACGAAGTAACGAAACGTAGGCTTGGCGAGCGAAGCCGAAAGAGTAAAATGCTTTGGTTAGAACGGCGACGCCGGCGGGAGGGAAAAACGCGGTTAAGTGGGGCGATAAGACAGTCGGGAAGGTGTTTGGACACAGCAGAACGTGTCATTGTTTCAGCCATGCTCCGCGTTAATTGAAATCTTGTTAAGAAAGCAATTAATCAAGACGGAAAGTTTCAGTAAGGTTTAAAGCCGCGGTGGAGGCGTCTAATCCCTATTGCAGAACGCTAATTTAACGGTGGTGATCCCGTCTTTCAAAGCGGAAAAGCGGTTACGGCAGATTAACAAATGAGACAAGGCGAGGGGCCTTTCTTTGGCCCATCAGTAAAAACATCTCTTCGCAACTTGGCGTGTTCCAATTAAATGAAGCTTAACAACTTGCATTACGGCATGCTTGCTGTTTCTCATCGCCGTATTACACCCGACTGACGAGCGAGCGAGCCGACGGCGGCGTTCATACTCCGATTTTTCAGTAAACACTAAATAAAGGTTGATTAGCAAAACCCCCCGTCAATTCCCGAATGCAGAAATTAGCGCCAAAAGATACCGCATCGTAAGCCGCGTCTGCAGTAGAAATTGTCGATTTCATTGTGCACGTGAACGCCACTGAAACCGACTACAAATGGATACTTTTTCACGTGATCGACGCAGTCAGATCACGTGCATTTGCAGTCAGTTTCACTCAGATTTAACAATTAAACCCGATACAAATGGTAATCTGTCACGTGATCGACATGATCACGCGCATTTGTAGTCAGTTTCGCTCATTAACAATTGAAACCGACTACAAATGCATAATTTGTAGTAGTCAGATCACGTGCATTTGTAATCAGTTTCACTCAATCAGATTTAAAAAATTGAAACCGACTACAAATAGATATTGGTCACGTGATCGACGTGGTCACATCACGTGAATTTGTAGTCTGCTTTAATAAATCAGATTTAACAATTGAAACCGACTACAAATGGATAATTTGTCACGTGATCTGACTACGTCGATCACGAGACAAATTATCCATTTGTAGTCGGGTTCAATTGTGAAAAAAATGTTCTGATCACAATCGCTAATTGTGATCGCAACAAATTCATTTGCAATGTTTACAAAAGGTCGCCAGTGCAAATCACCGTCTGATGAGTCGTCAGCTTTGGTTTATCGTTTCTTACACCAATTGCGAATCATTAAAAACACATTAACTTCGGAGACTGTTTTTGTGTGTGTGTGCGCTCGCGCAGCGTTAAAAACTTAACTCGAATAACCAAGTTCGTGTTTTGGATTTTAATCTGGAGAGACTACTGCAAAAATAGCTTCATAGCGTGTAAGGCACACATCAAACAGATCTTGTTTTTCTATTTAAAAAAAAAAAAGAAAAAAAAGTGACAGCGCGGTATTAAATTTCTAAACGGAACCGCAATGCATTCGAATAGTCCGTAGCCAATAGCTTAACACTCCCTCATTATTCAAAATTCCAATCTGTACCGATGGAAAGATTGTGGGATTATTAAAACGCACGAAAGGGAAGCTTAGAGGCATTTGAAGTGACAAACGTCACCCAGAGACACCTAGCGGTACAGTTAATAATACCAATTAGACGTCTCATCATTTGTCGCACATAGCAGCTTTAAAGAGGAGGCACAGTCGCTTTCATAAAGTGGGTTAGAGGCGTAAATCACTTTATTTGACATTTGGGGGAGGGGGAGGGGGTGTCAGAGAGCTGGTGAGGTACTTTTGCCTCGAGCAACATTTGTAATTCCATTGTCAACCCCAACTGCCGATTGATTTCTGGCCATTGTACAGTAAATCCTTCGTAATTAAATCCTCCTTTTGATGATGGACACATGGATGGTGATTGCAATGACGTCCTAATAATATTTGGCACCTCCAGTGACGTCATTTTTAATCCATGCTTCAGCAAAAGACGCCAAAAAGGCGATTTATGTTTGTAACGGAAAGGTGTCTAATATTGTATTACATTGTTCTTAATTTTTTTTTTTTATTTAAATTCTTAATCGCATTTTTTTAAATTTAAAAATATTTTTAAGTTAATTTTTGGAAACAACTGAAAATAAAATTAAAAAATTCGAAAACTGGACTTTCAAAACTTAAAAATCCATTCAAAATAGCAGTTGACGTCAAAATATTTAAATTTATTCGAATGCCTTCTCTAATTAAAAAAATATAAGATACACTTCCATCGTAATCTGTTTTCACCTGAGATAAACATCCTAATTTGGAAGATAATTGCCAAAAGACGTCATCTCTCCACCAAACTACCATTATTTTGTTATCAGAATACTACAAATATTTCCTTGGTTCTCCTATTTCTTAAACTTCTTGGTATCTACTTCCTAAACCAATTAACTCTGGCATAAATCTTTCTAGGGTAGCCTAACTTAAGAAAAAGTGGGCAATATTTCAGTTTATTCTTCGTACATTTCGAGATTACAGTCCCTACAGAGCAATTAAACAAAAATTTCGCTACTATGCTAATTATTTATGCAGAATAAATAAATTAGCTCATTTATATTCACTGACAGAACCTACCAGATGTAACGACTTAAAACTGGAAATGTATGAGTTCTGTTTCCTTTGCATTTTTAAATTGTTTGGCAGATAATTGTTCAGAAAATATTAAATTGTTGTCCGTGGGAGAAACGTCAATTGTTAAAGAGAATCGGTTAAGTTATATTGTTGTCTGAAATGTACATGTTTTAATTATTGGTGAAAATAAAAAAAAAGTCGTCTGCGATTACTTTGAAGTTTCATGAAATGTGCATATTTTAATTGTTGGAAAGAAGCGTTTCCTGAAATGTACATAATTGTTGAAGAGAAAACGGCGTCTGCGATCATTTTGTAGTTTTCTGAAATGTTCATGATTGTTGGAGATTGAAAACTGCCTGCAGTTTTCTGAAATGCACATAGATGTTGGAGAAAGAAAAAAAGCGTCTGCGATCATTTTTCACATTTTTGAAATGTACATAATTGTTGGAAAGAAAAAACTGGTCTGTGATTGTTTTGTAGAATTCTGAAATGTACATAATTGTTGGTTGGGGAGCGTCTGGGATTATGTTTCAATTTCCTGAAATGTGCATAATTATTGGAAAAAATAAAACGTCTGCGAATATTTTGCACTTTTCTGAAATGTACATCATTGTTGGAAAGAAAAAAATCGTCTGATTGTTTTGCAGCTTTCTGAAATGTACATCATTGTTAGAAATAAAAAATCGTCTGTGATTGTTTTGCAGCTTTCTGAAATGTACATCATTGTTGGAAAGAAAAAATCGTCTGATTGTTTTGCAGCTTTCTGAAATGTACATCATTGTTGGAAAGAAAAAATCGTCTGATTGTTTTGCAGCTTTCTGAAATGTACATCATTGTTGGAAAGAAAAAATCGTCTGTGATTGTTTTGCAGCTTTCTGAAATGTACATCATTGTTGGAAAGAAAAAATCGTCTGATTGTTTTGCAGCTTTCTGAAATGTACATCATTGTTAGAAAAAAAAATCGTCTGTGATTGTTTTGCAGCTTTCTGAAATGTACATCATTGTTGGAAAGAAAAAATCGTCTGATTGTTTTGCATCTTTCTGAAATGTACATCATTGTTGGAAAGAAAAAATCGTCTGATTGTTTTGCAGCTTTCTGAAATGTACATCATTGTTGGAAAGAAAAAATCGTCTGATTGTTTTGCAGCTTTCTGAAATGTACATCATTGTTGGAAAGAAAAATCGTCTGATTGTTTTGCAGCTTTCTGAAATGTACATCATTGTTAGAAAGAAAAAATCGTCTGTGACTGTTTTGCAGTTTTCTGAAATGTACATAATTGTTGTTGAGGGAGCGTCTGTTTTCCTGAAACGTACAATTTTAATTTGCTTTAAGGAAATGTTTATATACGTTCTCGGATAGACTTATAATTGATATTTGCCATCATTCTGACAACAGTAAGCCGGAAAAAAAATTAGGAACACCTTTCATTCAGCATAATGGCCATCCACAAATTAGAATCGACAATGTAAGAATCGTTAATATAATAATTGCCCGCACACGCCATTATAATACGCCTGGTTGTGTTGATAGTTAAAGTTGTCTATGAAAGTTTGATGTAACTGGTCCTTTGATTATGGCGGTTCACTTAGAACAATGAATCCCACTTCGCCATTCATTTTAGCTCTTCACAGCTGTTTAACTTGATAAAAGCACCTCCTAATCCCACAGCTGTAAACACCTCGATGCAGTCTTCTCACGAATAATGGAGATAAGGGTCTCCACCCAGATCTAAATCCTTTCCAGACATCCAACGAGCTCTCTTTTCTTCGACTAATTACACGAGCTTGTAATTAAGTCACATTTCAGTCTTGGAGTAATGACCTAATGATGTCGACTTCCTATCAACTTTTCCCTTTGTCACCGCCCTGTTTTAAATCTGCAATTATGCCAAAAGTCGTGACTGGAAACGAGAAGGAATTTTTGGCACAACTTCGCTAATATAATTGTTTGCTGCTCGCAGATTGGTGTGTTGTGATCAGACGATACAAAAGAGTGTGGAGGGGGGGGTAGTCGTGAGATTCGTGAGAGGAGTTAGGAATCTCCTGAACAGCGGTGAGCCAATTCCTAAGAGAAATCAATGGGTTGCTGAATACATGGACTGTGAATAATATCCAGGGGAGTTCCGATTATTATGGCGAGGTTCTGTACATAAAAGGAAGACGTGCTTACGTTTAGCGATTGACAGTGGGGAATAGGGTCACAGACCTACTGTTTAGATGGGGGGAGGGGAATCAATGTCCCTAAACAAATCACAAACCCAATTTTTCAGCTCTTTATCGAACTAGGCTTAGCTTGTGGATTCTGTTTTTTCTCTCGCGTCTATTGTTCAACTCTGACAACCCCCTCACGTAATTCAGACCATTGTTGCTGGGAGACGAACAGAAGGTCAAGCAGAGATTCTAACAAAGCAGCACGTTCTCACCCCTTATCCTCACCACACTGTAAATAACTGAATGTTTTTCCCCATCCAGCCAAAACTGCATCGACGTATAGAAGAAAAAAGCCAGTCACTTCCGTCTAAATTATAAAGTGACTCCCACAGGCCTTTGTGTCATTAGGAGGGGCACGACTGCGCCGTGTCATTATAGCTACTCGCAACGACATCTGGTTTCTGTCAAGAGAAACTATACCGAGATAAGCGTGTCGATTGTAATGACATTACCCGCAGCTACGATCCCACCTATTCTGTGGACTTTTCACACCGTAGTACTACATTGGCCGCCAGGTGACAGCACTTACTCCGAAGGGTTGAGTCGCTTGACAAGTAGCGTTCTTTAGGTGATAGCGGGGTTGGTTAAAGAGAGGTTCTTTCACGGATAATTTCCGACCAGCTGGTCGTGAATGACAACACGCACCTGTATATACAGAGGCAGGAGACGCTCCAAACAACCCTAGAAACACTGAGGGGGGAATTAATCATAGCAATTTACACATCCCTGGCATCGTTTACCTAATGCCATTCCAGAGAAGGAGGATGAATAACTGCTGTAATTCGACATCGGGAGGGGTTGCCGTTCCCCTTACTGCTGCTAAAGCTCACGGTCTTTTCTCCTTTACCCACCAGCGTTTATTAAGTTCAAGTTGGGAGATGCAGAGTTTAAATACGAGGTACACTCACTGTCTGGAGATGAAGCATCTGCTGGAGTTATTATTTAAATACGAGGTACACTCACTGGCCAAAAAATTAGGAACTTTTTCCAAATGGCGTCAACAGATAATTGCACATACAGTATGCAAATTTAGGTCATCACATAGCATGTTCAATATTTCTTTGGCATTAGATCAATTCTGTACGCTTTCCTGGCACTTCTTAGTCGATCCGGTCATGGAGAAGACAGGTGATCTTTCGGATTGTTGAAACACGTGAAGAAGGAGCCACAGTACGGTGGCTCCTACTAAATATTTGTCATCTATAATTGAGCAACTTACAAATATCGCGACGGGCAGATCTGGATTTTTATTCTTAGACATCTAGTCCGATGGAAGAAGGGTCAAATCTGGAGATTCGGTGATTCAAATCTAAAGGATTCGGGAATTGAAATCTGGAGAACAGTCAAATCTGGAGATCTATAGAATGGTCAAACCTGGAAAACGATCAAATCTGGAGATTTACTCTCTTAGACATCTAATGGTCCTTGAGGTTGTCGCAGACATTCTCTCGGATATGCAAGACAAGCTGTACTTGCTACCTGGGAGAATAAAACGCTGATGGAACTGATATTCGGGTGACACTCAAGTCAAGTGGACCCAATTTCGGCGAAATCCGGACGGTCCGTGACAGCCAAATTCTCTGCTTGCACCTTTAACGTGCAACCGTTAGTAATCCTGGGTATAACCCCCATGCGCAAGCACACTGTGGGTGACCATCCAGGTATGAACCAACGTAAGCAGGTGTAAGAACAAAATTCTTACACTTATCCTAGAGAATGTTATGTTATAAATATTATAACATAACAAGAAAAAAATATGTATATATTAAATAATATTATTTTACATAGGATGATTTTCAGCTCAGATTGCGATCGCTCTGTCCATACAGTCAAGTAGGGGAGGATTAACGTAACAACAGGGGGTAGCAGGACGGTACACAAGACAATGGGAGCACTGGAACACTAGTACAAAGGGAGCACCGTAAGGCCAGTTCATGGTCGCATAAACAGAAAGTGAGCAACTCTTTGGAAGAAAAGAACAAGGGAACCGACTCCCCCTTGTGGAGAGGAAGATTTTAAGAACTAAGAGGGTGAAGGAAACCCTGGATGCGATATACACCATGTGGAAATGGCTAGCCACTAGATGAAACAGACCGACTCCTTGAGCACTTATTAATTTCAAGGAGCGGTAGAGAAGAAACAGAGTGGACTAATAGCGGTAAGTGAATCGGGAATGATCACAAGGAAATATCTAGAAATTTCTAGACGCCCAGTAGTTCATCGAAGTTGCTGAAAAAAAACGTAAACAGGAAGTTACCCCAGGAGAGGGAAGGGCCAAGAAAAACGGAAGAAGTGGGAGAGAGCGAATGAGAATAATGAGATGATGGAGAACGAACGACGATTGGATCAAAATAGAATGAGCGGCTGGAACAAAAAGCAGATGCAAGACAGGGAAGGGGAAGAGGTTTTTTGTGGGAGAGTTGTGAGTTTTGGCAGTTTGGAAGTTTAGAGAGTTCCCGTGGAGATGCCTGAGTGATGTGCGGCTGGAAGGAAATCCCGAGAAGTGCCGGGAGAATCGCCAGAAGGTAGCGGACAGAGTAATGAGTTGTGGGAGTTGCTGTGTAAGAGTTGTTGGAATAGGAAGGAGATAACCGTTGAAAGATGGAAACACCTATGCTGGAGCTGAGAGAAAGGGATCGAAAAGCCTCGGTATAGCAAGATAAGGAAGAGCTACATAGCCAGGCTTCTTAATAAAGTAGTAAGAAGAGTCCTGATAATTCTATTATGCTTCCCAGTTTCATCGAACTGATCAGACGCCCAAAAAGCAGGCCGGAGCAACTTATTTAATAGCCGTATGGAAAGAAGAGCGAGTTCCTGAACGTAGGAAAATCCCTGTAGATGAACAGCAGTACTTTGCCGATGAAAAATTCCAGTTGGAGCCTGATGATGCCCTATCTTGTTGATGATGAGTCGCCCCTGAACTGAGAAAAGGTAGTGTAAAGAGTGATTCCCTAAGTTAATATGTAAGTACGAGATAATAATTTTAAACTAGATTTGAAGAGAAGGACTTTAGAAAAATGTTTATTTAGTTGATAGTAGATTTGGTATTGATTAGTATAAAAGGAAGAAAAGGGTTCATAGATGTATGTATTTCATTTCAAGGATAAGTTAAAGCAAGGAAGATTTAGATACATGTACTTGAGACTGGTATGTTCTAAGTTAAGATGTAAAGGTGTTCTATGTACTTGAAACGTTACAAGATATTAAGATTGATTATTTTGGAAGGGATAAATTAATGAAAGATTATAGCGGGGACTTATAAATCTAGGACAATATCCATAGAGGTGTTAAGCTCACTGAGGTAATTCCAGTTGGGAAGTTTGTTAGAAAGTAAAAATAATGTTATGAGATGTAACCTAAACCAGAAGGAGAAAAAGCAGAAAGACACGAAGAGACATATTATATCATTTGCTATTAATTTTACATCTTAACACACATATAATGCCAGTTATTAACATTATACCAATTGATGTTGTATAATACAATTCTTTAATGTACAAACTGTGAAATAAACAAATATGTATATGTTTATCATGTGTAGTATTGAGTCATTCTGAATACTCAGCCAGTCCAGAGGAGACATACACGAACTATTATTCCCCCAGAATCTGTGATCTTCTGTGCAGTATACAAGTCAGGTGTTAACGTGGAGGGGGGTAAATTAAGGGGGAAATTTAATTGAGAAATACAAAGTTAAAAGAGGTGGGTCTGGAAGGTAACGGCATTTATTATTAATAAATAATAAATAATAAAAGAAAAAGTATTATCCCCCAGAATCTAGCCTCTAACTAACCACACCCCCCACACAGGGATCGAGGTGTGGTGCCCACACCACATGGAGGAATGCCGTCCCGTGTATTACCAGGCAGTACTAGGTGGTAGATGATTCTCATCAACTGGTGTAATACCACCATTTTGTTCATTGGAGGCTTGAAGTGGTGGAACCCATGTTTAGTCTCTAGAGCTAAGTTCCGGCCAACCCTTCCCTATCTCTTCCATCATGCAGTATGATTGATGATTTTTGAGGTTATGATGAATGTCGTGGCGAGATCCAATCTTCCTTACATTTCGAGGGTACAGCTCTAAAACGGTGTTCGCAGGCCGGCCGTTAGTTAGTACACCGGACCGAACCTATTGGTAACTCTCTAGGAGGCTTCCGGATCAGATAGTGTATAATCTTGCTACCGCTACTCTGCCAGATAGTGACTGGAGGGAGTCCGAGTAGTGTGTATGCGGGGAGCATTGTCGAGGCCACGTTATGTCAAGGATCTGGATATATTCTTACCACATGTACGCCATATCCAAAAATTTCATAACTTCATACAGCATGTCCCCCCCGACAGCCAACACGCTTGGTCTTTTTCTCACAAACAACCCTTCTAAGTACACGGTCGAAGTGAGAGGTCCTTTAGGCACCTCAGATCACAACTTGGTGATTGTGTTACTATTGAATACACCATGAATTGTCAAACTAATAGAGAGAACTTCCTAGTTCATTTCACAAATATACGTGGTCCTAATTCCAATCTCAACGATGTCCATTTCCACTTTCAGTCTGCCAAACCCCATGTACTTTTTCTGACAGAATTACAGTTATCAGTTGATTCAACTACTGCTGCTTTCAGTTGCCCAAATTATTCGCTGTATGATTCCTTTCGCCTCAAAGGTAGTTCTTGTGCATATGCCCATTTCGATATTCCCTGTCAGAGACTTGGTAATTTGGAATCTCCTCTCTTTGATCTACTCTGGCTTAAAATCTTTCTACCTCATTGTCTCAAATTCATCTGTTGTCTCTACCGTTCTGCCAACTCCACTAATCACTTGGAGCGCTTTGACTTCCTCTCTTTGCAACTTGACTTTCTCCAGTCCAACCTTCCTAACAGTGAGGTAATTTTCCTTGGTGATTTTAATGTTCACAACTCCAGCTGACTGCTGTGGTCAGCTGGAGTCGAGATGCTGTGGCTTTTGCAATTACTAATGGACTAGCACACATTGTTCATTTACCTACAAGAATACCGGACAATCCTAACCATACTGTCAACACGCTTGATCATTTTCTCACAAACAACCCTTCTAAGTACACGGTCGAAGTGAGAGGTCCTTTAGGCACTTCAGATCACAACTTGGTGATTGTCTCTTCTCCAATGGAACCTTTATCTCATGGCTATTCCCAACCTCGTATTGTTTGGCATTACAAAATGGAATGACCTGTGAGATTTCTTTTCTTTTCCTTGGTCGAATTACTGTTTCAAAACTTCTGATGTCAACGTTTGCTCAGATCGTGTCAGTGAAATTATTCTTGCACGAATGGAATCCTTTATCCCACACTCCACTTTAAAATCTCGCCCTTTATCTAAACCTTGGTTTTCCAATAAATGTGTTAAGGCTGTTCAAGAGAAGAATGTTGCATATCGTAATTGGCTTGTTTCTTATTCTTCAGTTTCATTTTCTGCCTACACCAAAGCGCGCAACAATTGTAAAGCAGTTATTAATCAGTCCAAACTAGAGTTTGAACAGGCTAAGAGTAGAAACTTGCTTCTTGCCCTAATGGTAGCCCAGCATTCTGGTCCATTGCCAAAGCTATTGGCCACAAATTTTTTCCACCTCTCTGCTCCCATCTCTCTCCAAACCTAATGGATCTGTTGTCACTTCGGCCAGGAATAAAGCTGACCTGCTACCATCCCATTTCTCTTCCAACTCATGTATTAACGATCTTGGAAAAACACCTCCCACCATTCCCAACACGCTCCATTCAATGCCTCCTGTGGTCTTCGTCAAAAGGATGTCAGAAAGATTTTGACGAATCTTGATGCTTCGAGAGCTCCAGGTCCCGATGGTATTTCTCCACTTGTTCTCAAAACCTGTGCTCCTGAACTTACTCCTATTCTTTGCCGCCTTTTTTCACTTTCTTGTTCCAAAGGTGTTTTTCCTTCTGTTTGGAAATTTGCTCATATCCAGCCAGTTCCTAAAAAGGGTGACAAATCCCTCCCATCCAATTATCGTCCCATTGCAATTACTTCTACTCTTTCTAAAGTAATGGAGAAATCAATTAACCGCCAACTCTTAAACTACCTAGAAACCTTCCGTCTGATCAACGATCGCCAGTATGGATTCCGTCAGTGTCGATCCACTGGAGATATTCTGGCTTATGTTACCCATTTATGGACTAATTCAATGGAAAGGTTCGGTGAAACACAAATAGTTGCTCTTGACATCTCAAAGGCTTTCGATCGTGTTTGGCATAAAGGTCTTCTAAACAAGCTTCCATCTTATGGTTTGCCAACTGTTTTTTGTAATTGGTTATCCAGTTTTCTCTCTGATCGCTCACTGAGGGTGATGGTAGATGGCTCTTTGTCTTCTAACTTCTTCACTAATGCCGGTGTCCCCCAAGGTTCAGTTCTTTCCCCCACTCTTTTCCTCTTGTACATCAATGACCTTCTTCCATTGACTGGAAATCCTATCCATAGTTTTGCCGAGGGCAAAGCCAACTTAGTTGATTTCAATCCTTCTAAAACTCAGTCTTGTCTTATATCTCGCATAAAAGGATTCTTCTGCTCCTATGCTTACCTTTAGTGACACTCCGATTTCTAGGCAAAAGGATATATCTCTTTTGGGGATTACCCTGACTTCTAATCTCTCTTGGCACAAGCACATTACAAATATTGCTTCCTCTGCATCTAAAAAACTTGGTTTTCTCTTTCGCTCTCGGCGTTACTTTTCTTCCAAACAGCTGCTCACTCTGTATAAATCGCAAATCCGCCCTGCCATGGAATATTGTTCCCACATCTGGGGTGGTGCCCCCAAAATCTCTCTCAGGCTTCTTGATTCCATTCAGAAGAAGGCAGTTAGGTTAATTAATGATTCATCTCTAACAGTCTCTCCACTCGCTTTCTCATAGACGTACTGTTTCTGCTGCATCCCTCTTCTACAGATACTTCCATGGGCACTGTTCTTCTGAATTGGCTTCTATAATTCCCGCTCTCTCTTTCAAAACAGTCCGAACACGTGCCGCCACCACCCAACATCCATTTACTGTCCAACTTCAAACCTACAGAACCAACTTTTCATCTTCCTCATTTATTCATTCAACTGCCATTTTCTGGAACAACCTTCCTTCATACGTATTTCCTGAAAATTACAGTCTACAAAAGTTCAAGTCCAATGTCAACAAATATCTTCTTTCGTCTTCTCAACCTCCAACCCAAATATCTTCTTTGGTCTTGTCAACCTCCAACCCAAGTACAGTACTAAATACTGTTGGTTCTAAGTACCCCAGGGGCTCACATCTGGTGAGTATGGGCTTGGCACACCCAGGGTCTTGAGCTGGATATCATCATTCTTCCCTTTCTTGGTGATTCCCTTCTCTCTCTCTCTCTCTCTCTCTCTCTCTCTCTCTCTCTCTCTCTCTCTCTCTCTCTCTCTCTCTCTCAGGGTAATTCAGAAATTTTTTTTTTTTTTTTTTTTGGCTGGTGCAGCATAAGCCTCAGGCTTCCTTGTACCATATGGCTAATAATAATAATAATAATAATAATACCTCTCGTGTTTGGGGTTTTCATAAAAAAAAAAAAAAAAATCTGATGGAAGAATAGTGAAATCTGGAGATTTACTCTCTTAGACATCTAGTCCGATGGAAGAATGGGCAAATCTGGAGATCCGGTGATTGAAATCTGAAGAATAGTCAAATCTGGAGATCTAGAGAATGGCAAACCTGTAGATTTGGAGAATAGTCAAATGTGAAGATTTACGCTCTTAGACCTCTAGTCCGATGGAAGAATGGTCAAATCTGGAGATTTACTGTCTTAGACATCTAGTCCGATTGAAAAATGGTCGAATCTCGAGAATTCGGAGATTCAAATCTGGAGATCTAGAGAATCGTCAAACCTGGAAATTGGCAATTGAAATCTACAGAATTCAGACATTCAAATCTGGAGACTTAGACATCTGGTCCGATGGAAGAATGGTCATATCTGGAGATTCTCTTTTAGACATCTGCTGAATCCATACTACGACGTAAATGGCTGTGATTAGAATAAACGTTGGCCATACTAGATATTGAATAAAAGATTCTAATATGGCCAGCGAGTATAGGTTCGATAGAAACTTCTATGGAGGTGTGGTGAGGGGTTCTACTGAATTCTTTCTTCAATATAAACCCTTAGTGTCGCTCTCTCTCTCTCTCTCTCTCTCTCTCTCTCTCTCTCTCTCACTGTCTGGAAATGGAACACCACCTGCAGTTATTATTAGAGATTACAGAAAGCTTAGAAGATTAGTGTAGGGATGGCACGTTCCATCATCCGGACCATGGATACAACAAATTTTCTCCGTTCCTAAATAAAATTACAATACATTCATGAAACAGACAAAATCATTTGGCTTTCTAAAGTGTAATGGGCATTCTTTCTAATATCAGAGTTTCATGTGAAGAAGGTTTTCTGTTATCAGCCGAAACGTCTGAGAGAAAAAAATTATTTTTTTTTTGTCGCAGTGTAAATCGAAAGATCAAACAAAGAGGAAATCACAAGACGAAGAAAGGCGTAAGGAAAGGCCAATACGAGGGAAGAAAAGCAATTTATCTTCTGTACTTGATTACTTACGGTGAGGTGTTTATTCTCTGCCACTTCTCATTTTCTTCACAGCTGTGTCGCGCTAATAGAACACGAGGTATTTCGGAGAAGGGCCACACGTAAAAACTATATAGCCTTCCCCCCACAGCCATCCCCTTTTATGCGCTCACTCTCGATTGGTCGAAAAAGTATTCGTGCAGTTTAGAAGAGGCTGTGGATTCTGAGTTATGATCGAGCGTTAATCTTGGCCCCTCGTCACCACTAAAACAACCCCTACAGAGAGCGTCGTGTTTTCTGCCATCTGGTGACATTTCCACAACATATGGAGTGCTTTAAGTCACCCGCGCCATCTGTCAGCCGAGAATCTACTTTAATAGTCGATCAACAGATTCATTTCAACATTTTCCACAGACCTTGAACACTAAAGCAGACCCGTAGCTGTTTTTATAGGCTTCCGGCCCTCTTATCTAAGGGGAAATGGGTTTGTTTATTTCTTAGCTTCGAACCCAAAGAAAATTAAGACATTCCACGCTCGTACAAAAAAAAAAGAATCGGATTCGGCCGAACCTCATAAACACACTGAGGCCGTAATGGCGTTAATTAATTAATTAGTGAGAGAGGCAAAATTAGCCTTCAGCACGATGACAGTGAAGCTACAACGTACGTAATTGGTGGCATTAATCTATGCCTGCACGAGCATCTGATGTGGCCCTGCTGCAGATTAATATGTCAAGAATGATTCATTCTAATCTAACTATTTTCCGGATTAGAAGCTAAAAGATGGTAAAGCGGCATTTTTTGACTGATAGCTATCTTTCCCACCAAGTATTTCGTCTGCTTCTTTAGCGCCCTCTTGCGGTAATTGAAAATTATATCTCCTTAGACTTTATTTTTCAATAGAATCCATTTTGAGTTGTTTCAAGCGATGTTCAGAAATACGAATTGCTCTTATTAAATAAAAATATTTAAAAGGGTGTCTATAAGATTCTGTGGCAACAAATCCCATTCTTCCAACAGCACAGACCATAGCTCACCAGCATAGGTTCGATCGGGTTTAAGTCTGGTGATAGTGCTGGCCACGGCAGTCGTTAGATATCTTCAGTTTCAAGATATAACTCCACCACTTCAGCTCTGTGTTCAGTGGTGTTGTCGTGCATGAAAGGAAAATATGGGCCAACCGTACCCCTAAAAAGTCACACGTAGGGTTCGAGGATCTGTTGTCAGTACCTTTCCGCAGATACTATACCCCTATCAAAAGCATGAAGAGGAATGCGTCTGTTGACCATTATTTTGCTCCACAAGACAACACCGATTCCTCAATGTCCTTTTGTCTGATGTTGGAGGGATGGTCCTGCATTCCTCGTTGTCTCCAGATGAAATAACGACTAGAATCTGTTTGTAGGCTAAAATGGGACTCTGGGTCGTTTGGGGTTAATGGGATACAAACCACCGGCTTCCTTGCGTAGAGTCCACTTGAATTCTTACCACAGTTCACACTGTTCACAATAAAACATTCACGAAAAGCATTTTGTTCTGTTAATTTTGTCGAGCAGTGTAATATTTAAACGTTAATTGTATAATACAGCAAGCCACCAAAAGAAGCTCTGTGATTGGATGTCACCTTTAACCGTTACAAAATAAATAAAATTATTTACTTTATTTTTAAATTAAATATCTAATTTCCTATAAAACATTAAAATAATTATAAAATTTAGATAAACAGTTTAATATATTTTTTAAAATATTTAGTTTCTTTCAGTATTTATTTAAATTACAGATACACCTCTTATAAAATTAAATATTTTTAATTCAATAAGTATGGAAACCCTTTTGAAAGGTTTTGATAAATGTATTAAAAAGTTACGTTGGAACGCATGCGCCTATTGGCTTCAAGTCAGTCTGTCCGTCCGTATGTAACAACTCGAGGGACATTTTATATTTGGGCATTTTTAAAAAATGGCAGACTAAGCATTAATGGTGAAATCTTCTAAACCGCGTAGGAGAATTTTCTCCTTAGTCCGTAATAGTTTACATATTTAAATCGCTAAGCCTTTTTTTATTCACTCTCCTTTGGAAATAAATGCATGCGTAAATGTCATTTCTCTACAGTTGTGTACAGCAATTAAATCTATTCCGCACGCGTGTGGCAACTCCCATTAGTATAATTATCAGAAGTGACGTTCCGTATTTGCGTGATGTAACGATCCGTGATAAAGTAGGGGCCCTTCCATGACTCTCCTGGATGCTTTCCTACAATGGCAATGAGTCTTCGAAACGAGCTATATTTGAATATTGAATCTGATCAGACGATGGTGCGTGTTTAGATACAATCTAAGCAGCGCCCAAGGTAATGGTATTTGATAATGGAAAAAGAGCACCAAGAAGGACCCCAATTTTAGATTATAAGGAAATGGGGGGGGGGGGAAGGAATCTTCGATTTTAATACGAATGAAAAATCGCGCGGTTGATTGGACAGCCGAGATACAAAAGATGGCCGGTTTCGGGATGGATTAATGTTCATTGGTCTATTGATCGACAGATGGAAGATGTGTCCCGGACCGAATATCCTTGAAGATAATGAGAGTTAATTGTCATAAAGGGCCGGCGACTTTGTGAAGTGCGCTAATCAGCTGGATTATTGAAGGAAGTGGCACGAGGACAGGAGCTGGAACTTGTAATGAAATGTGGTGGAAAAAAGTGTATGTTTATCGGCGTGGGTTAAGGGACGAGTCCAATAAAGATCATTTGTTACGTGGTCGTTAAATACTCGGGGTGTCCATCGTGGTAAGTAGCAGGCTGATAAATGGCGCCTGGGCCTGTTTGATTTATGATCAAAAAGCAAGAAAATATACCGATAAAAGTGTAAAATTAGTGGCCAAAGGAGGGGGATGTCAGAAGAAAATTTCGGCTTAATTTATCTGTTGAGGGAAGAGAGGTTAAAAACAAGTTTCGGAACTGTTCGACAGAGAGGGGCTACGTTTCGTTTCTCGGGAGCGTCTTTATCATCCAGGTGCGCAGTTCCCTCGTCCATGTGGGTGAATTCGCACAATCGCGTGCCTAATCCAATTTGGGGGAGTTTACTGTAATGAGAATCATTTCGGAGAAAAAGAGCGCGGGTAATGAAAAATATGGAAATTAATTTGGCGCCAATTTACAAGGCCGATGAGCGAGAGTGCGCTGCGTGGGTGAAGTTGTTAGTTTTTCCCGTGGGCAGGTTCATGCGATTGCAGAGTCCTCTGGTGGGTGTCAGTTTTAAACTCAGATCTGAAGTTAACTTTGGGACAGTTTCACTTTATGGCTAAAGCCATTGTTAGTTTGAAGTGACTTTTAGTAAGGCTCTCTGTCCTTCTCTCTTACTCCTCTTTTACCCTCTCATTCTCTGTCTTTTCTTCTCTCTCTCTCCTTTGTTTCTTCCTTTTCTTTCTTTCTCTCTTTTTCTTTTCTTGTTCACACTTTCTCATTTTCTCTCTCTCGTACAGGGCCGGATTTAAACTTGTGGTCCTAAACTATAACATGTATATGAGGCCATTCTCTCTTGCAGTTCACCTGTGACAATATTAAAAAAGGATTTTTTTAAGATGGAGAGAGGCCCTAGCTATAGCTTGTATGTCCGGCCCTGCTCTCTTTCTTGATCATTTTCTTTCTTTCTTTCTCTCTCTCTCCTTCCTTTCTCTCCTTTTCGTTTTTTCTTACTCTCTTTCTCCTTTCTCTCGCTCCTTTCTTGCTCACTCCTTTTCTTTCTTATTTTCTCTTTTTCCTTCCTTTCCTCCTTTCTTACTTGCTTTTCTCTCTCTCCTCGCTCCCACTATCCTTTTCTCTCTCAGTCTCTCTTTTTCCTTATCTCTCATTTCTTTCTCTCGCACTATCTCATTTTCTCCCTCTCTCTTTCTCTCATTCCCCTCTATCTCCATTATTTTTTCTCTCTCTCCTTTTCTTTCTCACGCTCTTTTTATCTCCTTTCTTTCTCTTGCATCTCAATTTCGCCCTCCTTCCTTTCTCTCTTTCCATCTCCTTTCTTTTCTCTCTCTCTCATTTTCTTTGCTCCTTTTTCTCTCGCTCTCCTCCTTTCTCCATCTCATTCTCTCCCTCCTTTCTTTCTCCCTCTCTTTTTCTTTCTCTATTTCATTATCTTCTATTTTCTCCCTCTCGTTCCATCTCATTTTCTCTATCTTTCCATCTCTTTCTTTCTCTCTCTCTTATTCTCTCTATCTTTTCTGTCTTTATTTCTGACTATTTCTGTTTCCAGTCTTTTTCTCATTTTTCTCTTTCTCACTCTACCTCTCTCTCCTTTCTTTCTCTATTTCATTATCTTCTTCCTTTCTTTCCTACTCTCTCTCTTTCCATCTCTTTTTCTCTCCATCTTTCTCATTCGCTGTGTTTTGTCTTCTTTCTTTTTCACTCTCTTTTACTCTTTCCGTCTTTTTCTCCTTTCTCTCTCTGTCTTCTTTCTTTCTCACTATTTTTCTCTTTCCGTTTTTTTCTCCTTTCCCTCTCTCTCTCTCTCTCTCTCTCTCACCTTTTCTTTCTTTCTCTATCCATTTCTCCATCTCTTTCTTCTCTCTCTTTCTCTCTGTCTTTTCTGTCTTCTTTCTTTGTCACTATTTTTCTCTTTCCATCTTTTTTTCCTTTTTCTCTCTCTCCCTCTCTCTGTGTGTGTATATATATATATATTTCTCGGTGACACGCGCAGTATTTGAAAAACCAAGAAGTGGAGGGGGGGAAGACAGAATCAATAGGGTAATGTCCTGGGGGGTAATTAACAGCACCTGCTTATTACTACAGTTAGGCGTCCTTCACGATGTCCTCCTTCGATGGAAAAAAACAAAAATAAAAAAATAATGTCCCTAAATAGCGTCTGTTTATCATTCACTCCTTCATGTGTGGGTGACAGAACTTTGCCAAAAAAAAAAAAAAAGAAAAAAGAAATTTCCGTGTCACCTTACAAATATGTTTTTATATCAGCTTTTAAAACGAAGATAAAATTACTCTTTATGTATACACCTCAAAAAAAGTTACGGTGTCCATATACTTTTAACAAGGCAAGTTTACGAATTCCAACAATGAATTAACCAATCAAAATCTGTAAATATTAAATACCCCACACCCCATTTTATTTGTGGGGTTCCTGTCCACCCCTCGTCATAATTCCACCACATTGGTCTACCCAACAGATCAGAGGCGTTGATTACAATTCGTGAACTAAGCAGAATCGAGATTTTCCTCAGTGGGAAACTAATTTTGCAACCTCCTTTACCTCTTCTGTCTTTCTCCCCAGCAAACAATATTTTAAGTATTAAAGTTTATTCCCAGAATTCCCTCGGAGTTCTGTTACCTGGTGTTAATACAAAAATCTGATGAATATTTCGAAATGAGGCTATAAATATCGGATGCATTTGTAGATGTCGCTGCTGTCAAGTGACACGAAAGAAAGGGATGAAAAATATATTTCGCTATAAAATATGTACGTTTGGAAGGAGGAAAATGTAAAAGCGGGTCTTGTAGTCGGAATTTTGAAATAAAATTGGAAAGAGAGAGAGAGACAATAGAAAGAAAATATATTGTGAGTGTCTTAGATCAATACCTGCTTTGGGTGGCGTATGAAGGACTACTTATATTGGAGCTTCCGCTGTGGATGGAGATATTCAACTGTTTCAACTATCACTGTTTCGGGAATCCGTCTGCCAGTGCGTACACAGCGAAGAGCAAACAGTGCAGACGTAAAAAAGACTCTAAAATATTAAAATTGGACGCATGAAACAGCAAGCATGTGGCCCTCACTTATGATCGCTGAATTTTTATTATTTCAAGATTCTTTGCCAAAAGAGAGAGAGATCGTTCCTTTTGGAATTCCTGACAGCGTCGGAATTCTAAATGTAGTCCGCGGATAATTTTGCAGCGTCTGCTTTCTTCATTCGTCTGCCTTAATTATACGAACAATTCAGTTTTCGACTGTTTTGATTTATTTGTTATTTTTTTTAACAGTTCAACAGCTATTTTAAAAAAAAAAAGTTATCTTTAAACTCCGGCACGACAACATAAATCAACAACAATGCAATCATTACCGTATTAAACAGTCACCGTGAAGCATGGAGGGTCAACTCAAATGCGTGTGCTACTGCGCTAACCATCGTGCAAAATTCAATAGGTTCTTTCTTCTCTGAACGATGCAACTTTTAATTTTCAACAGCTGAACAGTCATTTCTGTTAATTAGGCCAAACAAAAACTTCAATTTGTTTTAAAGTAAAAGGTTTTGATTTTTCTCAACACGAATTTTTTTGAACTGTTCATTAGTCTTAATATTTTTTTAAACAAATTCACGTTGTCGTCGTGTGTAGCACAATAATCCACACGCGATGGCAGAAGACGACAGTTCGAATCTCATCAATGGCGTGAGGAATTGTGGGAAATATTTCTCTTTTTTTCCCCAAAAAATGGCTGAAAAAGTCGGTCTCAGGAGATGGCTACATCGATTTTTCGTCCAATAAACTTACCGAAAAACACAACTATTACAGCCATATTAAACTGATGCCTTAGTTGCCTTGGCACTTGACACGACTATTTAATAGTTATTTTAGCAACTCAGTACTTCCCATTTAAAGAAGAGTTAAATGTTTTTAAAACAGATCAATTTTTTTTAGAATAATTTTGAAATTTTATTTTTTAAAGAGTTGAACAACTTTTTTTCGTTCAAGTTCAATAGTTCAATAATAAATAATAATTTATTATTTTTTTTTTTTTTTCAGCAATTCAAATGCCATTTTTAACAATTCAAATTTTTTGTTAAAGTGTATACTCCTTTTTCGTTTTAACAAATTGAGCAGTTTTTATTTTTGAACAATTCAATTATTTTTATTGTGCAAAAAGTTCAACAGCACGATTTCTTAATAACTGAACAGTTACGGAAAAGTTTAACTATTTTTCCAATTTCAACAATTCAACTATTTCTGATTGAACAATTCACCATTTTTTGAAATTTATGTTCAGAGTTCAGTAGTTGTCTTTTAAAGAATTTTTTTTTAACAATTCAGCTGCTATATTTGAAACAACTGAGCTACATTTTTAACGATTCAGCTTATATTTTAAGAAAAATTTGGTAATTTTAGTTTTAAACAGGTGAACAGCTTCTTATTTTTGACTAGTTCAATATTTTTTATTTTTTTTAAGAGCTCAAATACTATTTTTAACACTTCAAAGTTTTTAAATATTTTTTGAAAATTTCGATACTTTTTATTTTTGACCTTTTTGGTACAATTCAATCAATTTTTTATTTTCTAAAGAGTTCATTATTATATTTTTTGTAACTAATAGTTTTTGATTTACTGAAAATGTAACTTTTGTTTTTTGTAATTTGAACTATTTACCTTTTTTTTTTTACCCTATTTGAACAATAGTAAGATTTTCCCATTTGAAAAATTTACTATTATTTTTTATTTGAACATTAATATGATTTTCCCCATTTGAACGTTAGTAGAATTCTTCCCATTTGAACAATTAAAAGTGTCAACGATTTTTTGCATTTGAACAATAGACAGATTTTCTTATTTGAACGATAGTAGGATTTTTCCCATTTGAACAGTTTATTATTATTTCTTATTTGAACATTAGTAGAATCTTCCCCATTTGAACAATTAAAAGTGTTAACGATTTTTTGCATTTGAACAATAGTATAATTTTCCCATTTCCCATTTGAACAGTTTATTGTTATTGCTTATTTGAACAATAGTAGGAGTTTTTCCCATTTAAACAAGTCATTATCATTTCTTATTTGAACATTAGTAGAATTTTCCCCATTTCAAAAATAGCCAGATTTTCTTATTTGAACAATAGTATGATTTTTCCCATTTGAACAATATATTATTATTTCTTATTATTTGAACATTAGTAGAATCTTCCCCATTTGAACAATTAAAAGTGTTAACGATTTTTTGCATTTGAACTATAGTAGGATTTTCCCATTTAAGCAGTTTATCATGTTTTCTTATTCGAACAACGTGGGATTCTTCCTATCTGAACAATTTACTATTTTTTTAATTTGAGCTTTAGTACAATTTTTCTCATTTTAGCCATTAAAATGTGAACTATTGTTTGCATTTGAACAATTTAGTATTTTTTCTCATTTGAACATTAGTAGAATTTTTCCCATTTGAACAATTAAGTATCAACTATTTGTTGCATTTGAACAATTTATTAATTTTTTTTGTTATTTGAACAATTTACTTTTTTTTGTTTGTTTGAACAATAGTAGGATTTTCCAATTTCAGCAATTTACCATATTTTCTTATTTGAACAATAGAAGGATTTTTTCCAAATGAACAATTAAAAGTGTAACTATTTTTCGCATTTGAATAATTTACCATTTTTCTAATTTTAACAATAGTAGGATATCCGATTTGAACAATAGTAGGATTTTGCGGAATTGAACGATTAAAAGTGTTTTTCTTTTTTCATTTGAATAATTTACCAATTTATTTTATTTGAACATTAGTAGGATTTTTCCATTTCTGCAATTTATCACTGTTTATTTGAACAATAGTAAGGTTTTTTTCCGATTTGAACAATTAACCATTTTTCTCACGCGAAATTGTAGATTTTTCTCCTTCGAATAACTCAAAGATTTTCTCTCGTTCAAACAAGTCAATAGTTGCGATGACGAGGACACAAAATGAAATCAGATCCGGTTCGGCTTAAATTTCGACGGCATCGACGCAAAGTAGCGAAACCGATATTTGTTGACCCGCGTTAAAACTGCGTAAACATTGTTCAAAAAGAGATTATTGCGCTCTTTAATTACCTAATAAATAGCGAAGTAATTACGAGTGACGAGCTCACCTAAGCCTATTTGCACGCATCTGACACATTTCAGACCCGAGTTCTGCCTCGTTAAGGTCAAAGAGCGAATTATTGACACTTTGAGCACTACCTCTGCCACTATCGCTGTTACGTCACAACTTAATTATTTATCGTCTTATAACTACAATAGACAACTTTCTAATGAACTGTGATCTCAATCAGTCGGTCCACTAATGGGTTTTGAGGTAGGCGCCTTGCACGCTGATCTCCTAATTAATTATCATCACTCCCACATATCTCCTTTGATAAGTCCCGTGTCAAGATAAAGCTCGCGGTTTTTCGCAAAGTCTCATTATAGTTAACAATATAATTTAAACGGGTCACGTGACTGGGGAAATTTTAATCTTTTTCCTCATCGAGCAAACGACGACATCTAGCGGTCAAGACTTGAGTTTTGATTTTTTTTTTTTTTTTTCTCTTCTGGAGATGAGGTTCCACTCCGGACCTTTCTAGAGTCGGATTCGATCCAGCTACTCACAGCGTTATTTTAAAAGGAAAATGATTTTATGATTTCCCAACAGATGTCGCTTCAGTGAACAATAGTAGAATGCACCAAACGCATCGATATACTACAATGGTATCAAAACATCCAATTTTGTTTGCTCTTTGTTGCAGTTGTGTGTACGATCTTTTGCAACATTTCAAGTAGCCGGTATAAACACGCTTTGAATCCCACAGGCCATAAAGCGCATCGAGATGAAAGAGAAACAGAAAATTAAACCAGATTTTTTGCCAGTCATTATATGGCATACAGAGAACCCCCCACCCGAGAATCCCACCCAATCCAAGCTGTATTTCTTTAATAAGAGGGAAATGACGCTTTTAATTGTGCGCATCGACTTCTTTTTCGATATTCATCGTGTAAAGTGGGGATAGATCTAGTCTAAAGGAGTGCTATCTCAAATTTTATTGAATAATATCTTCTAAGGTCATGTGGTTTTCTTTTTATAAAATTCAAAATAAACTCTTGGCATAATATAAATTATAACTTCTTGGTAGACCGGAAGCAGCAGTCAAAAACAAGGAAGCCATGTTTTTTTTTGGAAAATCCATTAGCACATATACACAGTCATTATATAGTAAAAACACAAAATCTCTGAGATCCAAACCTAATCCCCGCTGTATACCTCTAACATATGTGGGAAATGACGCTTTTGATTGTTCGCATCGACTTCTTTTGCAATATTCATCGTATAAAGCGGGGATTAGTCTATAGGAATGCCATCTCCCCATCCACTAGCAGTCAAAAAAAAATGGAAGCCATGTTTTGTATGGAAAATCCATTAGCACATATGCTAGCTTTTACCACCAGCTGTATTTGTCTAACATATGCGGGAAATGACGCTTTCGATTGTTCGCATCAACTTCTTTTTCGATATTCATCGTATAAAGAGGGGACAGAACTAGTCTATAGGAGTGCTATTTTCCCCCTCCATCGAATAATATCTTTTAAGGTCACGTGGTTTCATTTTTATGAAATTCTAAATACTCTTTAAGTAATATAAATGCAAATTTCTTGGTAGACCGGAAGTAGCAGCCAAAAAAACAGAAGCCACGTTTATTTGGAAAACCCATTAGCACATACGCTCGCTTTTACCAATTCGTTTTTACTCGGAAAGATGGAAAGTGTAATTTTAATTCGTCATTGCGTTTTAAAGGAAGCGCAACGCAAATATCTTCCATAACAAAATTACTTCAAAAACGTTAGGGCTAAAGTTAAGCCTCGCTACCATAATTTCCAATTACTTCGCAGAATTATCATTAAAATCTAAAATTGCTTTCAATTAGAGTTTCGATCAACACTACATAGTTTAGGGGCCCGCAAAACGCTCGCGCTTGCCTGCATAAAGTATACCAAACGAAAGGTATACGATGATTACCGAAAGAAAACCATTTACACTAATGAACATTACCTTATCCAAGAAGAAATAATTCATCCGAGCGGTACTTCCAGGGATGATACAAGATGCTCTTCGAAATTGAAGTAGTCGTTACTAGGGGGAGGGGGGGACAAACGAACGCTAACAAATTGCTTAAATTGAAGTGGTAAGGTGACGCGTCTGATCAGTTCGGATTACTGTCGTTTGATCGTATTGCCTGGAGATTTGTTGTTGACAAAGGATTCTTCTCCCCCCCCGCAATTCCCAGATGTATCCTATGAGAGAAACGTTTAACGTACACTAAATAGGATTATTCTTTCTTTCTTTCTTCCTCGAGAGAGAGCTGAGAGAAGTCCTCGTGCTTTCAATAAACACTGCATAGTTAATTAGGGAGGAAATGAAGTTGCAGAAGGCAGAGGATGTGCGGCCCTTTTATTAGCGCTGTAACGCAAGATGAGTCATTTCTCCCTTCTGTCTTTCGATATTTATTTTTCAAATAAACGAGTGGCTGTAAGTGGATACGGCTTTTGTTTTAAGATTGGGAAAAATCCGGGATTCTCGGATCAATCCGGTGGTTGTTTCCATGGTAACAGCTGCAGAGGATTGTATAAAATTATCGTGCTGAATCTTCAGACTCAAGCGAACTTTTAGAGTGTTCCTACCAAAGAAATTAAACTTTTCTTACTTTTTTTCTGGTTACTACATTCCTTCTCTTTCAAGTGAATTGAAGTCCAAGATGGCGGCTCCCAGTGATTTATCTTTTGTAGAGTACCATACCCGTAGGCCAATGAGGGGTACATCCGAACACGACTTCAAAAGCGTCAGCAACAATAATCATAAGAAGATGTACACTCACTGGCCAAAAAATCAGAGACCGTTTGCGGGTGTTAGCGGATAAATAAACGTAACTTATGCAAATATCACATGACCTTAGGTTTCTTGGTACCAGATAGCACTGCTCGTAATAATAAGACCATTTGCAGTATTTAAGAAACGCAACCTAATATGTATTTTCAGGATTATTATTATTAACCTACACCAGTTTATTTTAGCAAGCTTACCTTTGGAAGTTCATCTGGTATAAAATCCTTTTTTGGGATATCTTTCATCATTTTTTCATCAACACGGTATCCTTCTATGGAAAGCCAAAGGCGTGTACTTCGGTGCCATCTTTAAATTTCAAAGGTGTCCAAGACCACAACAATTACCTGAAATGATTAAAATATCAAAAAAACAGATTTAGAAACATGCTTTCTGTGATGATATATCATCAATATTTTTATTGGCACTAATAACACGAAAGTCATTAACCATACTGGATTAGATCTTGACCCTTGGTCCAATGAGGGACATACCATCCCACCAATGAAGTAGTGAATGGGCTTTGTTATACAGATGGCGTTGGTCCAAAGCGTCAACAAACAGAACTTTCCTCACTCCGATTTCGAAGTTGATCCATAAAAACACATTTGATGTATGATTGTTTTTACCAGGAAGAACGTATGCGCATGTCTGTAATCCAACGTACTCGTATCGGCATAGCAGGAAACGTGATTCATCGGAAAATGTAACTTTTTCCAGTATGGAAGGACCTTGAAGAACCTTGAAGGACCTTGAAGAATCTTGAAGGATCTTGAAGAAGGGCATAGAAGAGCCTCATGAAACTGAAGGACCTAGAAGGATCTTGAAGAAGGGCATAGAAGAGCCTCATGAAACTGAAGGACCTAGAAGGAATTTAGGGACAGGCCTCTACGATCTGCAAATGTATACCCGCTTGAGGGGGTGATCCCTGTATTTTATGAATAAAACCCGAAGTAAGAAATATGTTGCTTTAAAATGAAATTCAAAACACGCAAACGACTGTCAATAATTTAATATGCACGAACCAAAAAAAAAGTTAGAGACTCGTTGTAAATTTATGAAGAATAAGACACCGAAACCTTTGATGAAAATTTAAAACACTCCTTAATTACAACTAATTTAATTACAAATGAACTCGTTCTCAAACCCTGATGCCTTCCTGACACAAATTAAGTGATCTTCCCCATTGAAGAAAATCCGAAAATCCCATTTTACACCTACACCTACGAACGAAAGTGTTTTGTTTTTCAAATCCAATTACTCTATTTTTAAGAACGGCGTTCTATCTATTACCTGATTAGCGCTACAGAACATATAACACTTTCAAAACACAAAACACTAATTAAAAATGAATCCACTGTCCAAAAAAAAAAAGAAAAAGAAAGGAAGAATTCGCTTAAAATATTTACAATAAATAAATTACTCTTCTGGACTTAAAAGGTATTAAGAAACAACCGAAGATCGACCTCAAGTGCAAAGCTGCTGACAGTGACTTCTTTTTTCTTCCCTAACCAACAGCTTATCTGACTTACCCCACTAAGAAAGCAAGGATTCGGTTGCTGTGGTAACAACTGCATTAAGAGATTTCCAAACTCGAATATTTAAACATAAATTAGATCCCCTATCTTTTGTTCTTGTGTCAAAAAACATTATAAATTGCAAAAGACACAAAAGAATTGCACTGTCTTTTGGTAATCCCATTACAGCCTTTATCTGTCCTCGCCTGACCCCCCGTTTATTTATTTTTTCTATCTCTCCGCTTACAGAAATCCCTGGGAGACCATAACTGCAGCTATATATGGACACATTAACTTACTTTGGAGAGTTTCTGTATAATTCCTAAACTGGGCTTTATCTGGGGGGGAGCAGAGGGGGGGAAGCACCCGTTCCCTTTCCTTAATATCCAGCGATGACTCAGTGGGAAATTTCCGAGCAGCGTAATATAATTTCGCAGCCAACATCCCCATTAATACAGTTGCCTTTGGCCAACACCTGAGCCACTCATGGAGGCAAAGTTCACTGCAATTTACAGCAGCCAAGTGAAGATTCATTTTCAGAAGTTAACTCGGGGGTGGGGGGCACCTCCCAAAGAAAATAAACCACAGGTTATTTGTTTTAAAAGTTATCTCCGAGAAGATAACAAAATAAGGCTGTCTTTGGAATAATCAATGACATTGTAAAGGCATTTACGTGTCGAGGTCATTTTTTAGGGTCATCTTCAGACTCGGTTTTATTTCCTACATCGACGTCCGCCCACTTTTTTGTTATGCGCAGTAAATTGCCACGGTCATTTCGGAAAGATGTTGTTTGGGAATTAAGTCGGGCTATAATTTTTGGTGGGCCCGATTTATTGACCCTTTCTTTGTTTGCAGTAGTGTATAAACCGCCATATTTGTTTAGATCAAGAGTAAAAGAGACGGAAGTAGAAACGGAAACTTAATATATCTGTGGATCTTTTTCGTAGAATCGGGTTTTTATTTGTTCAATGTTATTATCACTTTCAAAATGCGCGTTTCCCCAGACCTTATCTCGGATGGTAGGAGAAAACATTAAACCGGTCTGGCCACGATATAAAACCAGCGTTCGAAGTACATCTAACACTTTCCACGCAGTAATAAATACACAGCCGTTGACTGACACACAAACTTTTGTTTACAACGCTCAGTAATTTGCATTTTATGGATTTCCATCAAAGTTGAATTTTATGTCGCCGACCCTACATGTAGATTTCATCTTCCGGAATCACGAGCCACTCTACGATCCCGAAACACGTTTGGTGAAAGCCTATCAACCGAACTGATACGTTCCACTTTATTTTGCCTTGTTATTTTTTCTTACAATCCAAAACTTATATTTGTGTACCGTAAGTTTAGTTGAAAAGGTTTCTAATTTTTTGACCAGTGAGTGTAGTGTTGCAAAGAACAAGCTGCCACAGTTATATATCGAATTACACATATGATGGGGAAATTTCTACATAAAAAAATCGACTTTATCTCTTATACATTAGACGTTCTTCTCAATATACACCACCCTCTAAAAAGAATCGGAGCCCTCCTGTTTTCATAGTGCACTTTACTGTACCGGAAATGACAACATTAAAAATCAAAACATACAAATTACAGAGTGAAAATTATAACGTGGAAGAATTATTAATCAGAAATTTTATGCAAAAATTAAGGTTGCAATAATATCGTTATGTTTCATTAAAATATCGATAGATCGTTGCATTCTCATAACTTTAAGCGTGAATAGACTTCCATAAAACAGAATTTCTTCAAATTAGCTTCGAATTCGTGTGGATGAGTCTGTTATTTAGCCTGGTTCTACCGCGTCCATTGTCAGCCAGATTGAAGTAATTACAGACGACATAACTGACATCTTTTGGCAGCGTGCGGATGGGTTCTCTGCATACGAAATTCTGGCGGCACAATAAACACGAGAGGCATAAGTTGTCTAGTATGGCATTCACGATAAAGCTAATTACCTAGGATTAGCAGAGAAAGTTTACTAGGGCCGGCACTGCAGTCTGAATCCAGCGTGTCATCTCCACTTCTTTATATGGCGCTGTAGTGCAAACACTGTGCTTGACACTTCCATTGTCCACGGCCAGTGGGTATTCCATCTTCTTTCATGAGCTGGAAGCATCTTCCAGTGTGATAAATTAATGACCGGAAGGTGGAGGGTGGTCCCCATCAACGACTTCTCCCCTATGAGCTTTTCTAGATAAAGTACTTCAGTGAACAGGGGAAATCTGGAGGAGGGTGTAGAGGAAGAAAACAAGGGAGCTTGCCAATCGATAACGATAGTCGATGAACGCTGCGATGGGGGTGGTGAAAGACGGGGGCTGGCGTCCACTTGTGGTGGATGACACAACAGCACGAAATCCTGGTACAAGGGTCTACAGCGGTAGATAAGACGCACGTGAGAGAAACACAATTCTCTCTCTGCTTCGATAAATTTTTTAAGATTTTTTTCCCTGTTTTTGTTGGGCTCTTTTTTTTGACCGCCCTCACACCCTTATTAGTGAAACTATTTCACTCTTGATGACTTTATCTGCGGCCACAAGACGGGAAACAATTAAAGAGTGGAAGCGCAGATAACAGGCCCCCACTAAATATAAAGACCTCGCGAACTAAATTACTACAGACAATGTCATTAAGTATAGCAGGGCCGGGCAATCATTATTCAATGGACTATTCACAAGTTCATAATGAAGTGACGCTGATATTTCTTTAATATAATTTCGCCGGTGAAAAATGATTAACAAAAAATACCGCGGAAATGCTGGTGTTTGATTGGTGCTCTGCACTCCTTTACTGGCTCGTGCAAATCCGTGCAATCGTACATCATCAGCCTTCGGCAAACTTAATATTTAAATTTCCGCGATACGATTTGAATAATTCCATTTATTTAAATAACTAACAAGCGAAATTCAATTGTCAAACTGTTTCTGTTCGAGTGTAACGAAAATTCGAACGTTAGCTCGACGAGATAAAGAAAGAGAGAAAAAATACAGGAAATGTTGATTTCAACAATGGATTTTGAGAAGGAAACAGACAAGGCGTATGTGCCAAATAATTCGGCTATAATTCGATGAAAGAAATGAACATGCGCGTGGAAGGCGTGCCAAACGATTGAGCATTTAATGGAGAGAAATAAACATGCGCGTGGAATAACGTGCCAAAAGATTGAGCTTTTAATGAAGGAGAGAAATAGACATGCGCGTGGAGTAACGTGCCAAACGATTCAGCTTTTAACTAAGGAGAGAAATAAACATGCGCATGGAATAACGTACCAAACGATTCAGCTTTTAACTAAGGAGAGAAATAAACATGCGCATGGAATAACGTACCAAACGATTCAGCTTTTAACTAAGGAGAGAAATAAACATGAGCGTGCAATAACGTACCAAACGATTCAGCTTTTAACTAAGGAGAGAAATAAACATGCGCGTGGAATAACGTACCAAAAGATTGAGCTTTTAATGAATGAGAGAAATAAACATATGCGTGGAATAGCGTGCCAAAAGATTGCGTTTTTAATTAAAGAGAGAAATGAACATGCGCATTTAATAACTTGGAAAACAGTGAGTTTTCACTGAAAAAAATAATAATAAATAATAGTAAAACAAATAAACATGCACGCAAAGGAACGTGACAAACAATTAAACTTTCATGAACAAAAAAAAGAAAAAACACTAAAATAATAAATAAAGAAAGAAACATGAGCGTCGAATAACGTGCCAAAAGATTTAGCTTTTAATGAAGGAGAGAAATAAACATGCGCGTGGAATAACGTACCAAACGATTCAGCTTTTAACTAAGGAGAGAAATAAACATGTGCGTGGAATAACGTGCCAAATGATTTAGCTTTTAATGAAGGAGAGAAATAAACATGCGCGTGGAATAACGAACCAAACGATTCAGCTTTTAACTAAGGAGAGAAATAAACATGTGCGTGGAATAACGTGCCAAAACGATTGAGCTTTTAATGAAGGAAAGAAATAAACATGCACGTGGAATAACGTGCCAAAAGATTGAGATTTCAATGAAAGAGAGAAATAAATATGTGGGTCAAAAAACGCCAAAAGATTGAGCTTTTATTGAAGGAGAGAAATGAGCATGTGCGTGGAATAGCATACCAAAAGATTGAGTTTTTAATGGAGAGAAATGAACATGCGCATTGAATAACGTGGAAAACAGTTGTTATCATTGAAAAAAAAAAAAAAAAAATAATAATAATAATAATAATAATAGTAACGAAAATAAACATGCACGCAAAGCAACCTGACAAAACAAACTTTCATGAACAAAAAAAAAAAAAAAAAAAAGAAAAAACACTAAAATAATAAATAAAGAAAGAAACATGCGCGTGAAATAACGTGCCAAAATGATTGAGCTTTTAATGAAGGAGAGAAATAAAATGCACGAGGAATAACGTGCCAAGCAGTTCGGTTGTCACTGAAAAACAAAAAATAAAAAATAATAGTAAAATAAATAAACATGCACGCAAAGCAACGTAACAAACAATTAAATTTTCATAAACAAAAAAACAGGGAAAAAAGGAAAAAAAAGAAAAAACATTAAAATAATAAAGAAAGAAAGAAACATGCGCGTGGAATAACGTGCCAAAAGATTGAGCGTTTACTGAAGGAGAGAAATAAACATGCGCGTGGAATAACGTGCCAAACAGTTCAGGTTTGACTGAAAAAAGAATAATAATAATAATAATAATAATAGTAAAATAAATAAACATGCATGCGAAGGAACGTAACGTACAACTGAACTTTCATGAACAAAAATAAAACCAAACAAATAAATAAAATAAAATAATAATAATAATAAATAAATAAATAAAGAAACATGCACGTGGAATTACTTGCCAAACAGTTAAATTTTCATTAAAAAAATAAATTAATTAACATGCACGCGGAGCGGAACAACGTGACAAACAATTAACCTATCAAGAACATAAAAAAAGGAAGAAATAAATATGCGAATGAAATAACATGCCGAACAGTTGAACTTTCCCTGTATATAAAATAAATAATAATAATAATAATAATAATAATAAATAAATAAACATGCACGCGGAACAACGTAACGAACAATTAAACTTTCATGAACAAAAAATAAATAAAAAAGAAAATAATAAATAAATAAAGAAAGAAACATGCTCGTGGAATAACGTGCTGAACAGTTGAGCTTTCACTAAAAAAAAAGTAAAAACAAAAACAAACCTGTGAGCGGAAGAATGTGCCAAACAATTGAGCTTTCACTCAAAAACAAATAAAACATAAGCATGCGCGCGGAACAACATGCCAAACAAGTGAGCTTTCAATGAACAAAAATATAAATAAAAAAATAAACAAACATTCATGTGAAACCACGTGACAAACAGTTGAACTTTCAATGAACAAAAAAAAGGAAATAAACATGCGCGTGGAATAACGTGCCAAACAAGTGAGCTATAACTGAAGGAAAGGAAAGAAATGAACAAGCGCGTGGGAGAAAGAGCCAAACAATTAAGCTTTCACTCAACTGGAAAGAAATAAACATGCGCGTGAAAGAGCGTGCCAAATGAATGAAAGAAATGAACATTCACGTGGAAGAGCGTGCCAAACAATCAAGTTCTAATGAAAAGAAAAAAAAAATGGAAGAAAGAAATGAACATGCACATGGAAGAGTGCCCCAAACATTGCGTTTCACTGGCGCAGTGATTCCAACCATAAATTATCGCAATTAATTACCACATTAATGATATAAAACGTGTTTTCAAGATGGCCGTTCTCTTTCTTTCATCTAATCCAGTTTTTTTTTATTGTTTTCACGAAATAACAACAAAGGGAAGAAACAACATCAAACATTAAAGCCACGTGAACCAAAACTGGCCGTTTTATGGAGAGCTATCGAGACTTCCTGGAAATTGCATTTCGCTCTCTAATCCATCAGCTGTGTACAAACTTTTACTCTTTAAAACATCATTAACTCGCAGTTGCTAAGCAACAATCCTTTTTCGCCCTTTTTTACGCTTCATTTACACTTTTTTTTTATATATTCATCATACTAAACGAGAGGTGGGAGGAAAAAAGGAAAATTAATTACACCTTCTAACAGCAGAGGTCGCTTTATAAAGTCGCAGTACTTTGACAGGTAGCTGTAGTGATCGTCTTTGGGTTCTCGGAATTTATCTGCATTCCTCCGTTCTTTTCCTGTTCAAGATTATCGCCGTAATTTCCTGTCCCTCATTACCAGGGTCGATATTATCAGCCGAGTCGAGATGACCTATTCTCCTACCGTCGTTTGAAACGCACTCTTCAGATCGATCCTGACAGCGAGCTGGAGGCTTTAAGCATAAAGATGTTTGACGTATCTTTCTACATCCACAAGTTAGGATGTCTTAACAGGTTTCAGTTTTCTTTCATCGGATCTGGTTCATTAAAAGGTTGCGAGTACCTTCGAGGTGCGCACAGATCTCAAAGATTTCCTTGGGATTCTTTTCTTCTGTTGAGTTAATTAAATTAAACAAAGAGAGGGACTCATTGTTTCGTGGTAACAAACCAAAAATCAATTCGTTTTGATTGAAGATCTATCGATTAATGCCTTATCGAGGATCCATCGATTGAGGTCCTATCGAGAATCCTGTCAAGGATCTATCGATTGAGTTCTCCATCGATTGAGGATCTACTGAGAATCGAAACACTTTATATTGAAATATTAGACCAGAACCAAATGTACTGTTTGGTTTATTCGTAGCAACCACTGACTATCAGCGTCTGTTTTCTTAAAGAAAAACCAAGAGCTTCTTTTATGGAGAAAAGAGCCCCCAACAGATGACTAATCTTCTGCTAGTCTCACACATTATCCGTGGTTATGCCCGGACTCAAAACACAGTTGGTTCTCATCAAGCTACAAGCTACCATCAGAGTAAAAGCAAATCCTGGTTAATTAAGCTGTTTGTAATCAGAACTAGAAACCTCCGGGTCATCTAAGGAAACGCTGTATGCGGAATTCACAACATCTCGCGGGAAACATTAGCGTAATCACTCCAGACTTAGATGAAGATCTATTTATTAGCAGTGGGAAATGAGAGAAGTTGTTCTGACAACTGGCACAGATAGATACAAACGAGAGAAAACTGGAGGAGGATTACGTCATAAACGTATGTTTGTTTAATAAAAACAAGGTGGCTTTTAATACTAGAAATTATAATAATGATTTTAAAAAAAATAGAAATTTTAAAATTTAGAAGATGAAACTTCGCGATTATCCGAATGGTCGCGACTCAAATTTGAGAAATAGTCATTTAGAAAAGTCATGAGATTACCTACTCTTACAATTTCTGGCCTATAAAAAACCTTTCTTTTCAGATTTTGCGAATTGGAAGTTGAACTTCGCGACTCTCCAGATGGTCGTGACTCATATTTGAGAAATGCAGATTAAATTCGAATTCTGTTTGACAAATGTATCAATTATAAGCGTATAAAAACTATCTGTTCAATATTTCCGAATGAAAAGCTGAAACTTCGCTACCATCCGGATGGTCGTGGCTCACATTTGAGAAATACTGTTTTCAGGCGTGGATAATGCATTTACAGGATTATCTGAACTCTTCTGATAAATATGTTATAATTTCTAGCCTATAAAAAAACCTTTCTTTTCATATTTTGCGAATTAGAAGTTGAACTTCGCGACCATTCGGATGATCGTGACTCACATTTGAGAAATATTGATTTCTGGCGTGGATAATGCATTCATGGGATTATATAAATTCTGCTGACAAATATATTACGCTTATCCGGAGCTCCTAATGCATGTACAGAGTTATGGTGACGGTTTATTGTAAACCCTAAACGTATCTCTTTGTTGGAGGAGGAAATCGCTTTTATAGGACGTCATTAACGTACCCCGGGTAAATTAATATTCCCGAGTCGCTTACGGAACAGCAAACTATGAAAATCCTGTTGAAGGGCGCATTATTTACATACGAAGTTGCGTTGAAATTCGTTGCATTACCCACAGCCCTTGACATGTGGGAGCCCAGCTCGGGGATGTTCATTGTTGCAGTCCACCCAAAACAGAGCTCTATTGCTCCTACCTGACACTTGCACTTCAGCAGAGAGTAATGTGCTTCTTCAAATGGGCTCTTTATTAAGGTTTGTCTGAGAGGGGTGTGCTGGATTCCTGGAGCCATTTGTCACAGAGATTGATGGCGGAAATTAGTCAGCTGATGGCGAGCTGTAATTATAGACAGAGAACCGTCAAGCCAGACAGGGTTCTGTGGACCAGGTGGGAGGGTCTGACAGGGATGTCTGGTCGGAGTGGGCTGAAGCCAAGTTGATGTCACGGCCATTGAGGTTATAGCGAGCGGTTAGGTGGTAGAAACGGGAGGATTTTAGATGCGCATTTAGGTACACTGTTCCGGGCTATTATGTGCGCTGCAAACTGTGTGCTTAGAAGCGGAAGGAGAAGAATGCGAAGCGCGAGAAAACTTATCCCCCCCCCCTTTTTTTAAAAACATTCGTGAATATGAATTATATGAGTCGCTATTTAAACGTATTTTAAATGGCAGCCATTAGAGGGCGTGAAATCTCCCCAAATGAAAAGTACAGTTCATAACTGCTCGTAAATTTCATTCACGGACTGTACGTGTACAGATGAAACAGACATTTTTTACTGATGTACAACTGAAATGCACATCACTGTCTCGTGTACAGTAAATGACTCGTATGAGTCATATGTACATCACTGTCTCGTGTGCACGTATGAGTCACACCACTGCTCGTAAATTTCATTCACGTGCACAGAATGAAACAGACATATTTTCTACTGATGTACAACTGAAATGTACATCACTGCCTCGTGTACTGTAAATGACTCGTATGAGTCATATGTACATCACTGTCTCGTGTACAATAAATGACTTTTTTAATTAAAACAATGCGCGGTTTCCTAGGCCTAATTACAGCTACTTTTAATTTAAATTATCTGCCGTTGATTATTTCTAACCTATAGGATTAAAAGACAGAGGAAACTTCTCTTCGTTTACTTCCAAAATTTCTCTTTGTGCCAGCCACTTTGACTCTTAACTAGACCGGCGAGCTCCAAGAGGGAGGTTTTCTTTTACAGACCAATCGCATGTTAGAAGCCTGTCACGCTGTTCCGAATGCTGTATAATTCACGTGCGATTAATCTGGCCCCCCTCCCCCGTTTCCCTCTCGTGTGTCTCTTTCATATAGTACAAGTAATTACAGTCTACATTTTCCTGTAACTCTAACATTTTCATATGAATGGTTTCAGAGAGAGAGAGAGAGAAAATTCGCGCTATCGACCGACCAACATACAAAGGGCCAACGTATGAACAGCAACAAATGTGCTCCTTGTGTATAATTGTTATTCCAGACGCCCTAAGTGACTGTCTATCTTTGGGCACGCGCTTCAAAGCGATACCGAGATGCAACAAGAAAGCAGTTTGTAGAAGGGGGGATTTTGTAATTAGGATAAGACACTTTTATTTTCCCCAAAGCAAATTGTTACTAAACCCAGTTGCAAAGTTCGAAAGTTCAAACAACTCCAGAAAATCCCCGATGGAAAATTGCTTATCGGAAATTAGAATCTTCGATTATTTTTTGGACACCGATTTAAATTCTAAACTATTAAATGCTTAACCTTTTCATGTGGGGACACAGCTGATGCTTTTGCTCCTGCGATCGATTTCGCATCCCGCATGTTCGAACTTGCACGACACCGCGTAATACGCAGTCCACCGCATCTGGCTGCTGTAATCTCCTTTTCTCTACATAAAGGGAAATTTTATTTCTTAAGGAAATATTTCTTCTGAAATATTTCTTTTATTTCAGAATTTATAAATATTTTACTCTGCCTATGGGAAACAATTTTAAACTGGGGATTTCTAATTCCTTGACATTCCGTTCATTAAACTCGTTACCAAGTTGGAAAATGAGCTCCTTTGCAGTTTCAACGTAGTTTAAAAGGTCACAATTACAATGAGAGAGAGAGAGAGAGAATCCACTAAGGAATTCAGAACTGTTCAGAAAAATTTCATCATTTTAGTTGGTAATAAACCACCGAAGTAGGTGAAATGGCATCGTTTCTGTTAAATCTTATATTGTGAATGCCTTCGCAGCGAGTTTCCTCGATATTGCACTACCACGAATAGCCAACGCTTCTCAAATGGATTCTGGAATAGGCAACACTTCGACAATGGATTCTCTGCAGATGCTACCATCCCCGCTGAGAATAAGCAACATTGGTCTTCTCCATTGGCGAAGCGTTGCTTATTGGAGGTATAACATTATGTTATATACTGTATAATATTTTGTTATATCTCATATTTCACAATATGAGACAACAAAAACGATGTCGTTTCATCTACTTCGGTGGTTTACTACAAACTAAAATGATGCTTGGCATTAACTCGTTCGATTAACAAAATGTTTATATTGTTTTAATATTAAAAATAAATAATTTCTATATTTAATAAAAGGTAGTAAGTGGGAAAACGTCATTATAATAATACACTGTGAATTCTTAACTTTTTATGCGGGGAAACTTTTTACGCGGGAAAATAATACATTACAATATGTAGAGGTGAAATTGGGACTTAAGAAACCAAACCTTGTACAGGGGAAAACTCCTTATGCGGAATTTCTTATCGGGGTTCTACTGTATATTGTAGAATAATCTTCTATTCTATTCTAGAATGATCGTTTATTCTATTCTAGAATAACCTTATATTATAGAATGAATATTCTATTCTATTCTTATTTGTTCTATTCTAGAATGATATTCTCTTCTATTCTAAAATGATCTTCTCTCAAGAACAGAATAATCTTCTATAATTGATAATCATTCTACAGTAGAATAGAAGATCGTTCTAGAATAGAAACGAATAGAGTAGATCATTCTAGATTAGAAACGAATAGACTAGATCATTCTAGAAAAAATAGAAGATCGTTGTAGAATAGAAAGGAATAGAGTAGATCGTTCTAGAATAGAAACGACTAGGCTAGATCATTATAGAATCGAAACGAATAGACCAGATCACTCCAGAATAAAAACGAATGGACTAGATCATTCTATAATAGAATAGAAAATCGTTCTAGAATAGAAACGAATATACTAGATCATTCTAGAATAGAAGCGAATACACCAGATCACTCTAGAGTAGAAACGAATAGACCAGATCACTCTAGAATAGAAACGAATAGACTAGATCATTATAGAATAGAATAGAATAGAAGATCGTTCTAGAATAGAAACGAATAGACTAGATCATTCTAGAATAGAAACGAAGATCATTCTAGAATATAAACGAAGATCATTCTAGAATATAAACGAAGACTAGATCATTCTAGAATATAAACGAAGACTAGATCATTCTAGAATATAAACGAAGACTAGATCATTCTAGAATATAATAGATCATTTTAGAATACAAGAGAATAGAAGATCATTCTAAAATAGAAAAGAATAGACTAGATCATTCTGGAATAGAATAGATCATTCTAGACTAGAAAAGAATAGACTAGATCATTCTAGACTAGAAAAGAATAGACTAGATCATTCTAGAATAGAAACGAATAGACTAGATCATTCTGGAATAGAATAGAACAGAAGATCATTTAAGAACAGAATAGAACAGAAGATCATTTTAGAACAGAGTAGAACAGAAGATTATTTTAGAATAGAACAGAAGATCATTCTAGAATAGAATAGAATAGAACAGAAGATCATTCTAGAATAGAATAGAATAGAACAGATCATTCTAGAATATAATAGAATATCTTTATAGAATAGAAGATCATTCTAGAATGGAATAGAATATATTTATAGAATAGAAGATCATTATAGAATAGAATAGAACAGAAGATCATTATACAATAGAATAGAACAGAAGATCATTATACAATAGAATAGAACAGAAGATCATTATAGAATAGAATAGATCATTCTATTCTATTGTAGAGTGATCCTCATATTCTATCTGGAAAAAATACATACTTGGAAAAATTTCTTTCTAAACGCTAAGTGCGAATACCGCCAAAATCAGAAATCCTCTCCACCCATTTAGCTAGTGATATAACAAACCCCTTGAAGTTTTTTTTTTTTTTTTCGAATGAGAAGTGTTAATGACCACCCCATTTTGTCCCTAATTACCCATTAGCAACACAGACATCGCCAATATATGGAAGTGGCAGCGGTAAAAATCTTTATTACCATTAAAATAAAATTTTTTTTTTGTACATTGCGAGTGTCCATCGCTTTGGTTCTCCGTAGATAATTACACTGGCTATCAGATGCGGGGGGGGGGGGAAAGAATCGTTAATCTCGCTACCAGGCATTTATAATTAATTTCTGTTTGACAGACGTACGGACGGGTTGGGGAAGGAACAGCTCGCTGCCGTTAACGATTCCCCGATGAAAGCGGGGAAAGATGGAGAGAAAAAAATTCTGTAAAGTGTAACTGGTCCGGTTTTGCGCATGCTTGTGTATATTACATACGATGAAGACGTGCGTTTGAAGTCCAACATCTCGAGCCTCGTATTTGCCCTTCAACAAAATGAGCGTTTTCAATAAAATTGATTTATGGGCCATATATGTTCTCCAGACATTGGGTGCATAGGTTTTCGCAAATGTTCTGTGTCACGATGGTGATAGATTGATTGAACGCGCAATGATTACTGGGAATTTATATCATAAATCACCTTTTGGTACGTGGCTCGACAATCGAGAATGGAAGACAACAGAGCGTACCAAGGCCAATTTATCATTGCAGAAGATAGCGAAATAATACATTAAAAACGACATATTTCAGGATCCAAAATAGGATGACAGATTTTTAAAGATTGTTTTTTTTTCTATCGAGGTTACACAAATGAGTGGAGTAAGGGGTATTTGGGCCTGTTCGCCTCTCTAAACATAAAATATGTCTTTGTCTGATATATATTAGGTGGGTGACAAATGGCGGCGTTGCGTTACCTCTTCGAATAGCTGCTGCTGTCATATCAAGAGGGCTTATTTGTGTTTTCTATTGACAAGTGCGGTCCTGATTTTAAAAGAAAAAAAAAAATCACGTTTTTTTTGGGAGGGGGGGTAGTAAAAATATTGGTAATGATGTGTCGTTTTCCATGGACCTCCCCTTGTTCAGGAAACAAATATTGGTTTCAGATTTCAGCAGAACAGCATAATCCCCTCAGCTAAAATCACATCTGTGGCGCAGCTTATAGCTTTCAATTATCGACCACGTGCTACAAAAACCATTTTTTATTCTCTCTCTCTGTCACATAAATACACACACACTTTCGTTCTCTCTGTTACATATGCGGTAAGTCACGTAAATCAAGGCAAATCTCCCCGAAAACTAATAGAGCTACAGCAGCGATATTTTTCGATGGTGCTTAGGCATAAAATGAACTTTAATTTCCTACAAACATCCGGGTTCAATAATGACATAGAGGCATGCGGGTCGACAAAAGGGTCAGTCTATCCCCTTCCCCTGGGAAAACACTAATTATGTCGCTCGGATAGGAAGGGTGGTCAAATCAAAACACCAAAAACAGGTAAAACGTTTGAGCTGGCTGTGGTTCGAGCTCACGTGACTGCTAAATACGGAAATGTTCTGGTATACGCTGCTTTTTTCTGTAATTAACAGAAGCTAAAAGCAAATAACGAATTATCTTGTTACCAATTAATTAACTAAATCAAGAAAGCAAATGGAACACGTATTTCAAGCGCCAAATTAAAATCGCAATACACTGTAAACGCTTTCGTAGTGCACTTTACTGGTTACTTCCTAGATTTTAATAACAATTGAAATATAACGCGCATTAAAAATTTTAATGATTAATACAATAAGAAATTTATCTATTTCGGAAAGTGATACCAGAAAATGAGCATAAAGCGAAGACTTTTATGCGCGGAACAGGAACTGAAAACATTTCGCTTCTGCGCATCCATCATAATGTCCATTCCTCCAATCAACGCATAAAAGACGAGCTGGAAGAGAGCCTTCCGAAAGAGACAAAGATTCTGAAAACCCATTCGCTGGGAGTCGACTTATTACATGCGTACAGACAGACGGACTAATGGATGTAGTGAAGATAAACAGGTGCTTTATGCATCTATACTAACACGTCAAAAATATAGGTGTTATCGAATACAATGAAAATAATTTGCCCATGTTTTCAAGAAAGGGGATTTAAATATAATTTTTATAATTACTTCATTGCATAAGCTTTTTCTTTTTAATTTTTCCCTCTCTCTTTCTATTAAAATAGGGGCGGCTAATACAGAAAAGATGTCAGAGCCGAAGGAGGAAACTGTCCTTAGGCTACTTTTAATCTGATAACTGCCAAATGAGTGTGTAATTTGTGGAGTTAACTCTTGTCCCGCGCAATAGCTGAATCCCGAATGACACTCTCTAACGTGCGCATATTAATATACCTTGGGGACAACTCCCAGAGTGTCATTAGAGGCTGAACGGATATGCTAGTCGAAGCTGTTGTCACCTCCATCATACAAATGATATTCTGATTATGCAAATGTAATAACCAAGGAAGTGGTCTCCTAATTCAGGTAACTCTTTGCGAGTCCGGACAGTGTGTGTACGCAGAATACCGCTGTCCGCGATGACCTTTGAAAGCAGGCATTGTGAAGCAAGAGGGCGCTCGGGTGACATTGGAATTTACCAACGATGGTGAATTTTTTTTTAAACTCAAGATTTGGAAAAAAAAAAGAAGTAAAAACGATGATTTATCGTTTATGTACAGCGTGGCAATAATTAAAGTTCACCTACTCTGATATGAGAAACGATTGTATTTGTAGAAAATTGCAATGGAAAATTATAAAAAATCCAAAAGTGACATCAATGGGGCTGTATGGTGTAGATGGTGTCGGGAATCCACAGACTGGTGATGAAGGAGTAACTGGAATTTTTTAAAATTCTAGAATTGGTGAGGACACGCTTTCGGCACCTCAGAGTACATACCACGAAGAATCCAGGCTATTGTGAGAGCTAAACAAGACTTACTTTCTAGTAGATAGGTGTACCTAATAAAATGGCAACTCACCGTAGAAACTCTTGCCGGATAAAGACAACGTATTATTGTAAACGTGCAGCAAAAGTCTGCTGTAAAACTACCGAACCCTCATGGCTCATAGATGAATGCACATCTCTCTCTCTCTCTTTCTCTCCACACATTTCCAATTCATGAGTTATAAACAATGGAAGAAAGAGAACGAAAGAAAAAAGAGACTTATTCAAGTAACGAAGCCCTATGGTGAACTGGGTAATGAACACGATTCTTACATTTAATCAATTGCAGCCTCGGGCTCCGAAACAAACCCCACAAGAAAGCACGGTTTCTTGATTAATTTTCTCCATTTCATCTGCCAACGTGGATTGCAAGAAATAATCAAATTATCGAGCCAATCATGTCTACATTATACTTCTCTAATTACATTTGCCAAAAGAAATGCTTTTCGTTTCTTCTTCAATTAAAACAGAAAACTTCCGAAGATTATGTTGAAGGAAGTCCCGATACTTGAAATAATATCTATCTTATAATAACTTCTCTTAAAGTGATTTGTAGTGGTTCCTTCTGCGTGAAAATAATCCACATAACAATCAACTAAATCACTGCGAAATGTCTTCTTTATCCGTTGTTTCGCCTTCACTGGAACTCGTCATGATAATTTACCTTTGGACACCTTTTTTCTCAGAATGGCATCCTATGATCACTCTCTGGTTGAAGTCACTAAGCCAGCCGATGAAATGTGGATGACCGGTATTGTTAATTTTTCCCAAAATCCTAGCGGTTACCCGAATACTTTTGGCAATATAGTGTATAGTTTCTCTTTATGCGTATTGTGCAGTGTTTTAAAGAGAAAATTAAGGATCATACACTAGTAGACTGGACATGTTTATAGTTCCTTAATTTAAATAGACGCTACACAACACAGTTTTCCCCCCTAGAGAGGTCGCGTCTGTGTATCCAAGAAGCCAGTAATATCTTGGGAGCCACACAAAGAAGAAAATGTCTTCCCACTGGAATCATTACCTCACTCTTAATGCGACAAACATCTATTTGCATTCTCTATTAAACTCGCGGATGGTAATACAAAGACAGAGGCCCTCATTTGGGCCCGCATTTGTAGTGGATTAAAAAGGATCATAACTCCACAATTAAGTCTCCACAATTTAAAGGGCGCATTCTAAGACACATGTTGGAGTAGTGGTTTACAACTTACTACACGACTCATTAAGAATGTTGGTTTGCGTAATTGTAAGCCATGATTAAAATTCATATATTAGCGAGGGTTTGTTTTAATTGTTCTGGGTTGGAACCTTGTTAGAGTTTGGATCCAAATATTTGTATAACTCGTCAAGAAGTTTTCCCAAAGTTTCTCCCTTTTGCCGAACAATCGATTCGACCTGTGTTTGTAATTAGGGGATGTACCTCCCCCCACTCCAAAGAGGGGAGGGCACTTGCCAATTGCGCTTTACTCGCATAATTGTACATTACTGAACATTATTCTAAACTATTTCAACGCCCCCAAATTAAAGACATTTTTCTAACTTTGGTCTTTCTGAAAGCGGCAGTCGAAATAACAGCGATTACTGTAAATACAGGTCTTTTCCTCTAATTGAGTACTTCCTTTAAGAAGTTTTGTGGGGTGGGGGAATAAAGGGAGATTATACGGTTAAGGGCAGGTTGATAAATTGTTCACAGGGTATCCAATGACGGTTTTAATCTGAGGCTAGCGGGAAGACGATTGTTATAAATGGCACAGACCGAAGTCATCCATGCCTACCGCTACCAGTCTGCCTCTATCTCTCTTTTATCTGATATTTAAACGCTCCCTTTTCCCGCTCCCCTCCGATTCCCTTTCCCTCTCTCTCTCTCTCTTCAGCTACCGCAATATTTGTCAAAAATCTGACATTTTTATAAAGAACGCCGAGCAAAGTGCAATCATTTTCGGATAGATGGCGCTGTACACTTGAGTAAGACTGAAGTTTTGATTTTATCATTTGTCATATAAAGTCTGTTCCAACTTTTCCAGTCTTTGTCCTCTTTATCAATGGCGTCGGTCGCAGGAAATCACGTGTTGTTTTTCACCTGCTTTGTTTCCCCCGGAATCTTTTTTTTGGCTCCTGAGAGGGCAGAGTTACTTCTAATCCAGCACATTTCCCAGGAACCATTCCATAGGATTTAATGATCAATCTCTGATGACACCCCCATTATTCGTACCCGTGCATGGCTCAGTGCAGTTTGGCACTCTCTTGTCGCCTGGATTCTACCTCACTGATCATTCGTTTGTTTCCCCTTTCAGAGTCGGTCAAGCGTCCATTCGGCCATCCTGAAGAGTGATCTTTAAGAGCTTGAAGGAAACGGAACGTTTCACTCTTTCTGTTCGTTTCTCTTTCGATTTCTTTCCCCCCCGTTAACGCAAAGCTGTGTTTGACTGACACGAAAAAGGAAGATAAGCCAACGGCGGAAAAGACTGTGGATTATCACGGACTTTGGTCATTTGGAATCGTAAGTAAGAGGAGTTCACACCGGACTGACCATTCTTGGAATGTCAACTATATCGCAGTTCGATCTGAAAACAGTGACCAATAAAATGCTATTTTTCTTGACGCTGGTAAAAGCGGAATTTTTATTTTTGAATAAACAGCTCTGACAGAAAAACAAGAATCACATCAATTATCTTGAAAATTAAAAAAAAAAAAAAAACTAGCACTCCGTAAAGTTTTATCATACAATAAAAAATTAATTAATTATAATATTAAAAAAAGTATTTCTTTAAGAAATTAACAGAGTGATTGGTGAAAAGTCACAAAAGAGCGCGCAAAAATTTTAAGAGAAATTAATAGTAAAGCACGTGGTAGTGAAAGTAACAATAAACTCGTAGAAATTGATCACTGATCAACGAGAAAGTGAAACTAACAATAAACTGGCGCAGGCGCTTGTACAACTCGTAGAAAGTTGTCACGAGAGAGAGAGAGAGAGAGAGAGAATTTGAAATTACCAATAAGCTCGCGGAAGCGCGTAAATGACTATTTAAAGTTAAAAAGTGAAATTAACAGTAAAGCACGTGGTAGTGAAACCAACAGTAAAGCTCGTGGTAGCGAAATTAACAGTAAAGCACGTGGTAGCGAAATTAACAGTAAAGCACGTGGTAGCGAAATTAACAGTAAAGCACGTGGTAGCGAAGCCAACAGTAAAGCACGTGGTAGTGAAATTAATAATAAAACTCACGGAAATTGACCACTGAGCCACAAGAAAGTGAAACTAACAATAAACTTGCGCAGCCGCATGTACGACTGGTAGAAATTTATCAGAGTCACGAGAGAGAGAGATAGATTAACAATAAGCTCGAGGAAGCACGTCTATGACTCTTAAAAGCTAAATCTTTACTTTAAAAAAAGTAGAGCACGTGGTAGTGAAACTAACAAACTCGCGCAGGCGCATGTACATCTCGTAGAAAGTTATCACTGCTTCACGAGAGAGAGAGAGAGAGAGCAAGAGCGAGAAATTGAAATTACCAATAAGCTCGCGGAAGCGCGTAAATGACTGCTAAAAAGTGAAATTAACAATAAAGCACGTGGTAGCGAAATTAACAGTAAAGCGCGTGGTAGCGAAATTAACAGTAAAGCTCGTGGTAGCGAAATTAACAGTAAAGCACGTGTAGCGAAATTAACGGTAAAGCACGTGGTAGTGAATCCAAAAGTAAAGCTCGTGGTAATGAAACCAACAGTAAAGCACGTGGTAGCAAAATTAATAGTAAAGCACGTGTAGCGAAATTAACAGTAAAGCACGTGTAGCGAAATTAACAGTAAAGCACGTGTAGCGAAATTAACAGTAAAGCACGTGTAGCGAAATTAACAGTAAAGCACGTGTAGCGAAATTAACAGTAAAGCACGTGGTAGTGAAACCAACAGTAAAGCACGTGGTAGTGAAACCAACAGTAAAGCACGTGGTAGTGAATCCAAAAGTAAAGCTAGTGGTAGTGAAACCAACAGTAAAGCTCGTGATAGTGAAACCAACAGTAAAGCTCGTGGTAGTGAAACCAACAGTAAAGCTCGTGGTAGTGAAACCAACAGTAAAGCTCGTGGTAGTGAAACCAACAGTAAAGCTCGTGGTAGTGAAACCAACAGTAAAGCTCGTGGTAGTGAAACCAACAGTAAAGCTCGTGGTAGTGAAACCAACAGTAAAGCTCGTGGTAGTGAAACCAACAGTAAAGCTCGTGGTAGTGAAACCAACAGTAAAGCTCGTGGTAGTGAAACCAACAGTAAAGCTCGTGGTAGCGAAATTAATAGTAAAGCGCGTGCTAGTGAAAGTAATAATAAACTAATGGAAATTGACCACTGAGCCACGATAAAGTTAAACTAACAATAAACTTGCGCAGCCGCATGTACGACTCGTAGAAATTTATTAGTCACAAGAGAGAGAGAGATTAACAATAAGCTCGTGGAAGCACGTGTATTAACAATGAACACGTGTTCAATTAACAATGATCTTAGAAGCGAAATCTTTACTCTTAAAAAAGTAAAGCACGTGGTAGTGAAAGTAACAATGAACTCGTGGAAATTGGCCACTGAGCCACGAGAAAGTGAAACTAACAATAAACTCGCAGAAATTTATCACTAAGTCACGAGAGAGAGAGAGAGAGAGAGAGAGAGAGAGAGAGAGAGAGAGAGAGAGAGAGAGAGAAGCACGTGTATTTACAATGAATTTAGAAGCGAAACCTTTACTCTTAAAAAAGTAAAGCACGTGGTAGTGAAAGTAACAATGAACTCGTGGAAATTGACTACTGAGCCATGAAAAAGTGAAACTAACAATGAACTCGCGCAGGCGCATGTACAAGTCGCAGAAATTTATCACTGAGTCACGAGGGAGAAAGTAAAATTAACAATACGCTCGCGGAAGCGCGTGTATGACTCAAAAAAATTTAATTTAAAAGTTAAACAGTTGGTCACGTGAGACTGCTAATAACAATGAACTCGACTATTCGGAATTCTCGAAGAATCGCATAGATTTTCCAATTAGTTCGCCATTTTTAAATCTTTACAAAAAAATAGTTCTGCGAAACAAAATGAAACAATTAGCGAAATAAAGTTGTAAATCGACGCTGAAACTAAAAGCGGAAGAGAGCGAAATAGTTCTAGGGCAGCGGGGGGAGGGAACACCCGTGAGTTCATCCTCACTTATGTAATTACTGCCGGGGTCTAATGGATGCCTTCAGACACGGACCAACAGTGTGAGCAAAGCTGAACTTGATAACATCTTCAAACAATAAACTTAACTATTGCTTTTCTCTATCTCTTCGGCATACACGGAAATGTTAGTAACCTCCGTTCTGAGTCCGTGTCTGGGGGTCATGTGTTGATCTATACTTTCCACTTCAGTGCTGCATGTCAGCACTTATTAGAGGCATGAGAGCCGTGAAGACTTTAGGTTTAGAAGAAGGTGGGAGGAAGAGGGGGAGGTCACACCTGGAGAGGGAGTCTGTGTGTTGTAATTACCAGCCAGACATCGTGTCGGGAGGATCTCTACGCTGGGTTCGGACACGGCCAAGCGATGGGTCGGTCTGAACCCCGAGGGGTTAAAAACTCCCTCTGCCGCCAAACCAGAAGATGTCTATTATTTACAGGGGAGAAATTTCATGATTTTAATGACTAACTCAGAAATATGTGCGGAATTTTTTTTTTTTTTCAAAATTTTTCATTTTAACTTTGTTAAATAAAATGTATTTTTCTCGGTTAAAGTAGTGTACACCGGGGTCACACCAACCAAAAAAAAAAAAAAAAAACAGAAACAAAAATTACTGAAAAATTATTTAAACTGGATTATCGCTCGGATTAGTGGAAGTTCGGATTACCGCGATTACACTGCTTATATTTTGGTCAGTTTGATGTAAAATTGACATATCTCCAATTCTTTAGAAAAACACCTCACTTTTCTTTTGTGGCGCATGCGCAAGCAACGAAAAGACCTTTTTTTGCTGTAAAGCGAATCGTTTGGCGTTTTCATTTTGATTGTTAAAGATAAATCGGCAATTTTCGCTATAAAGAGAATCGCTTGGTGTTTTCTTTTCCTCTGTTCATTTGGACTGTTAATAAAATCGCGCTCATTGGCTATTCACGTGAATTCAAAATAAACGTAAGAATAAAAATTATTTTATATCGCTGCGTTCGTTCTTCCCATGCGTGACGCGATGGGCAAATATATTAAACTCGTATTTTTCAAATCGGCTGAAAGGAAAAATAAAGAAAAAACTTTCAAAGCACCGGAGAGAGCAGTCGATTCTGAAAAAGCTTTCGGATCGCATTAGAGTCAATTGAGTCTCGACCACTTACTCCAAAAGCAGCGCGGCCACCGTATAAGCACCCGAAAAGCAGTAATCCATTCAATGATGTTTAAAGAGATAAAACAACAGACCCCCTCAAAAACTTTTAAGATTTACCGGCTTCCGAATCACAATACGTCTTCTTATCTACAAACCCCGCGTCTACTTCTAAGGGAGGAGGAGGGGGAAGGGGGGTTCCACTCGCTGAAGGTAGCCAGGAAATGCCCACAATACATCTCTCGCAAACACCCCGAGTGACAGTTTTACTGCAGCCACGAAACACGGCCCTCCTAACGTTTCTATCAAAGGTTCCTGGCGAGTAGATTTAGTTTCTACTATATTGACCTTAATGCGCGCGTTTGTGCCGTATGGTAGAGTCGCTCGCATACGCTCTTAAGCAAGGTCCAGGAGAAAAGTTTGGCTGAACGGCAGGCCGAGGCCCGTAAATAAATAGCCCAAACTGCTGTCAATGTTTGTAGGGGTGGACTGGGTTAAGAGTGTCAACCCGAAACTACTACTTGTAACTGAAGGAATGGCCATGATCGGAGCATTTTATCTAGATGGTCTCAGTTGTTGCAAGACTTAGATCTTGGTACGCTTTATTGCCTCCCATATATTGGCCGACTACGTCGTTAGTCACGTGCTGTTCGTATACAAGCGTCTCTTCTTTAATGTGCCGAGATGAGGAGTTTCGAAAATGGAAAAAAAAGTATATCAAACGAAGCACGCGCAGTTATACATCATAAAAATCGAGAATGTGTTTTATTCCAGTCCTTTTGTCGATCTTCTGCTTTTATTTTTGATGAACGTGTAAAATTAAAGCAGACGAAACAATGTTAAAATCATGATGGACGTTTTTAACGTGTCGTTTGCCTCGTTGAAGCGTCTGACACAATGTTTCATAGATGCAAAAGATTCCTTTGACTTCAACAATAATCATGTGGTTTGTCGCAGACTTTTAACTCTATGCTGCAATTGACAACAAAAATTATCGTCGTCTGCTTAGTCATTTTGATTATTGTCAATTTGAAACAATAATAATGTTAAAAATTGTTTGATTTCATAGACGCAAAAGACTACGTTGATTTCAACAATAATCATGTTATTTGTTGGAAACTTTTAACATTAGGATGTGATTGACAACCAAAAATTATCGTCGTTTGCTTCAGTCATTTTGATTATTGTCGATTTCAAACAATAATAATGTTAAAAATTGTTTGGTAAGTTGAAGCATCTGACACGAGATTTATATGCAAAAGACTACGTTGATTTCAACAATAATCATGTCTTTGTTGATAACTTTTAACTCTATGCTGCAATTGACAACAAAAAGTATCGTCGTCTTCTTAGTCATTTTGATTATTGTCAATTTGAAACAATAATAATGTTAAAAATTGTTTGATTTCATAGATGCAAAAGACTATGTTGATTTCAACAATAATCATGTCATTGGAAACTTTTAACATTAGGATGTGATTGACAACCAAAAATGATCGTCGTTTGCTTCAGTCATTTTGATTATTGTCGATTTCAAACAATAATAATGTTAAAAATTGTTTGGTAAGTTGAAGCATCTGACACGAGATTTATATGCAAAAGATTAACGTTGATTTCAACAATAATCATGTCTTTGTTGATAACTTTTAACTCTATGCTGCAATTGACAACAAAAATTATCGTCGTCTGCTTAGTCATTTTGATTATTGTCAATTTGAAACAATAATAATGTTAAAAATTGTTTGATTTCATAGATGCAAAAGACTACGTTGATTTCAACAATGATCATGTCATTTGTTGGAAACTTTTAACATTAGGATGTGATTGACAATCAAAAATTATCGTCGTTTGCTTCAGTCATTTTGATTATTGTCGATTTCAAACTATAATAATGTTAAAAATTGTTTGGCGATTTGAAACATCTGACACGAGATTTCATAGACGCAAAAGACTATGTTGATTTCAACAATGATCATGTCGTTTGTTGCAAACTTTCAACTTTATGGTGTAATTGACACCAAAAGATTTTCGTCGTCTGCTTAGTCATTTTCATTATTGTCGATTTCAAACAATGGTTTTCGGTAAAAAATTTTTCGCTTCGTAGACTTTTATCTTATGCTATAATTCTCGTGTAATTAACAAAAAACAAACAAACGAAAATATATCTGATCGTCTGCTTCAATGATTTTGTTGAAATTTGAATTTCTAAACAAAAAAAAGTCTTTTTTTTTTAAAAATATCGAAAGTCTTACACGTACTTTATTTTGTTTCTTCATGTAAACTCTGTTGAAGTTTAAAGAGGAGGAAAAAAAGAAAGTGAAGAGTCACTTCAAGGGCTAACAATGTCGAGATTGTGCGCTTTTTTTTGCACGCAGTTTCTACTTGACAATTTCTGTTAGCATTCTTCTTTCCCCTTATTATTATCACTGGCTTAAAAATCGATAAGTATTTAAGTAAGCAACCACTTTGGCTGTCTTTATTCTGTCTGGCGTGTAGCCAGTTGACCCATTGACTAAGACAGTAATTAAAAACTTCGGATAAGCTCGCTACAACCAAATACCTTCTCTTCTCTCTTTCCAGCTACTCCCTCACGTGAATGCCAGAAAGCTAAGTCGGGTAGGGAGGAGGAGGTGGGTCGGTGAAGCGATGAAAGAAAGGTGATGCCAAAGATAGAACGCGACTGCCTTCACAGAATTTGCAACAAGGTATAATTAAGTAGCAAAAGAAAACAGTTTAGTGGAAAAATCTCGCAACGACTCCCTCCCTACCTAACATTTTTTCCCATACCCTAATTAACTCCAACAGGTGATTGTATAGAATTAAACAAGGCGCTCGCTAAGAGTGGCCTTAAACTGTACAATAAAACACTTAACTATTTAATTATAAAAGGAATGGCAGAGGCACGATTTATATTAAGAACTACTGAGTGTGTACACTGCCATACAAAAAGTACAGGTGATTAAGGCAGAACTGTTCGGTGTAATCTAGTTCGATATTTCGACCGGTGTTCCTTAACTTTTGGTAATGTATATGTTCCAGTAGGTCTATTTGTTCCCTAAGGGATGGCTGATAATGTACGCCACCCTGCCAAATGTATTAGGTGATTAGAGAAAAATTGCTGGTCAATTAAACGAGCGTGATACTTTGGCTGATGTTCCTTAACTTTTGATAATGCCGCTTACTTTCTATTGGACAGATCAGTTCTGAAAGAGCTGGTGATGCGTGTATATCGCCCTACTAAAAAGTATAGGAGCATTAGGGGTTCATGTTGGCCACTTCATGTCGCTTCTATACAGCCGTGTATCCTAACTTTTAATAAAGCAGTGCAAATTGAGTAATTTAATAAAGAAACCCCTCAACAGATGCAGGAATGGCTTTCTTACTATAAATAGCTAGATTTTTGTTAATAATGTTGAAAACCCTTCCAGAGTTCTGGTATTAAATCCAAAAAAAAAACGATTCAATAGGGAAGAAACCTTAAAATTGTATCATAACGGCTACAAGGGTAGCTAGTCGAAGCAACGCAGCGTTCCTGTATTTCAATGTCGCGTGCTGTTTGCCCTTAGCAAACCCGCGCGTTTGTCACGTTTTCCTGGAAATTATTCTTTCACAAAAGGGCCGGCGGCGAAGGCGAAATTCTCGATATGTACGGATTCCGATGTGTTCCAACTTGTTTGTATGCATCCACCTTCTAAACTCGTTTACAGTCTGGTAATCAACTTAGAGACGTCAAACACATAAAGGGTTTCCATTTTCTTCTTAATTCCGCACCTCCAGTTATGCGCCGGCGACGCATCTTTGAACGCTAGGGCTCCGCATCTAGACGCAATAATTAACTTAACGCATAATTGATAAGTTTCACAAAGTCCACTTCTTCAACTCTCAATTACCATGTACATTAACGAAGTTTCCAAGGCGTTTGAGACTGCAGGGGGGAAAGGGAGTTGCCTAGGGGGTGGCGGTAATATTCGCCAAGGAGCGCTTCCCAAGATCTATCGAATCGAGTACAGTAACCCGCAAAAAAAAATTCTTCAATCCGGTTGGTGGCTTTGGATGACGTCATTTGAGCAGCAACTAATCAGATGTGGTAGGCAACTTCTAAGAGGAATCAGAGATTGGAGTATTCGCTGTCCATTTTGCGTTTGGTGCAACTCTTAGGATGGATATTAAGTGAAAGAATACTTGGGACACTACTGCGCATGTGTCAACTTGATGGATTCGTTACACTAGTTTTCTGGTTAACAAACTACCCCACTCTTCAGAGACGACTGACGTTACTGCCCCCTTCCCCCAGCCTCATAGGTAAGGGGGGATTGAAACGTTGGAGATCAAACACTAGAATAAGGTGAATGTTGTTAAAACACGCGAAAAAAGCGTTTTAGATAAAACAATGATCTTCCAACACCTGCCCACCCCTGGGCATGACTGCAATTTACTTATCAGTTGTGCTACTACAAGGAATGATTAATGAATCGTCTGAGTAGACCAGAGATTTGCGCATGCTTGCGTTCATTTCCTAAGTGCAGCCACCTGTTTCGGGGACATCCTCCAAAATACCTTTTCTGTTTTAACAGCGAGCAGGCTGTGGATTGAACGATAAAATAAATACATAAAAAGAAAAAGTATGATTATGGAGAGACAGGTCCGTATCGAGTTCAGTTCGCTGCTTAATTGTTTTGACGTAATAGAGAAGAGAAAGAGAAATTCGTAAGGAGACATTTCAAGCATTAAGGCAAGTTTCTGAGGGTGAGGTTATGGCTTGACAAAAGAATTGCTGATGAGTTCAAAAAAAAAATTCTCCCGAGATTAATTAGGATTGCATAAATTATATCAAAAGTAGGGTGGATTAAGATGGAAAAGATTAGAGTAGAAGTTTGTTGTATTAAGACACAAAATATAATATTAGGATATATTTAGCTAGATTAGGACTGAAGAGATTTACATAGCTAGATTAACACTCAATACTTACAGATAGCTAGATTAGCACAGAATATATTTAGATGGCTAGATTACGGCTGAATAGATTTACACAGCTAGATTAGGGCTGAATAGATTTATAGAGCTAGATTAGGGCTGAATAGATTTATAGAGCTAGATTACGGCTGAATTATATAGCTAGATTAGGACTGAATAGATTTAGATAGCTAGATTAGCACAGAATATATTTAGATGGCTAGATTAAGGCAGAATAGATTTTCATAGCTAGATTAGCACTGAATAGATTTAGATAGCTATATTACGGTTGAATAGATTTACATAACTAGATTACGGCTGAATAGATTTATATCGCTAGATTAGCACTGAATAGATGTAGATACCCAAATTAGTACTCAGTAGATTTAGATAGCTAGATTAGGACTGATTAGCTATATTAGGATTGAATAGATTTACATAGCTCAATTAGCACTGAATAGATTTATATAGCTAGATTAGGACTGAATGCGCTTAGATAGACTAGAACTGAATACACTTACATAGATTAGGACTGAATATACTTAGATAGCTAGATTAGGGCTCAATAGATTTACATAGCTAGATTAGCAGCACTGAATAGATTTAGATAGCTAGATTAGCAGCACTGAATAGATTTAGATAGCTAGATTACGACTGAATAGATTTATATAGCTAGATTAGCACTGAATAAATTTAGATACCTAGATTAGGATAGATAACATTAGGACTCAGTCAGTAGATTTAGAGCTGTCTATTCAGCTAGATTATGGCTGAATAGACAGCTAGGCTGAATTTATACAGCTAGGTTACCACTGAATAGATTTAGATACCCAGATTAGGATAGATTGCATTAGGAGTCAGTAGATTTAGAGAGCTAGATTAGGATAGATTACATTAAGACTCAGTGGATTTAGAGAGCTAGATTAGGACTGAATAAATTTACATAGCTAGATTAGCACTGAATAGATTTTCATAGCTAGATTAGCACTGAATAGATTTAGATAGCTAAATTAGGACTGAATACACTTAGATAGCTAGAGTAGCACTGAATATATTTATATAGCTAGATTAGCACTGAATATATTTATATAGCTAGATTAGCTCTGAATATATTTAGATAGCTACAGTAGGGCTGAATAGATTTAAAATAAAATAAATAAATTTTTTGTTTATACTCCGTGACGACCAAACTGTCAGAGGAATTGACAAGATAGACAGAATACAAGAAACAGCACCGTACTTATCAGTCACGGGCTTGAACCCCGGTCACTCAAAGCACGTGTACTTTTTCACCCGCGCGCCTGACCACTCGGCTACGGCGGCCTTGATTATTTAGATAGATAGGTTAGCACTGAATAGATATACATAAATTACCACCGACAAGATTGGGTTGTTATTTGCTTTTTAGGAGCATTAGCAACTAAGGCCATATTGCTCCGGGGATACGCGGTGGTCATTCCCTGACTTGCATCCTCCGTATTTGGTGGTCACGGGCTCGGACCTCGGTCTAATCAGGAAGCGTGTGCTACGCACTGCTGCTCCCTCCCACCTGGCTACGGAGGCGCCAGAGACAAGATAGGACTGAATACATTTAGATAGATAGATTAAGCCATATAAAGATAGATTTAAATGGATTAGGCCAGACAAAGATAGATTTAGATGGATTGATCAGGTCAAAGTATGGTAGATTTACATAGATGGGTTAGGATGGATTACGATGTATTTAGATAGATAGATTAGGACAGATTTAAATAGATCAGATTGGGATAGATTTAGATAAAGATATTGGATACATTTTGATAGACATATTGGATAAATTTAGACAGATAGATAGACAGATTAGTAGAGAAATTTAGAAATATTAGGATGCATTTAGATGGATAATCAAGGTAGATTTAGATAGATTTAGGATAGATTTAGGTAGGTAGATTAAATTAGTTTAGGCTGAAAGATTTTAGATGGACAGATTATAGTTGGACCCATTTAGATAGAAAAAATAGGGTAGATTTAGGACAGATTAGATGAGATAGAGGACAGAGTTCGATAGGTAGTTTAGATAGATCAGAATAAATTTAGGTAGACATATTAAATAAGTTGATATGTTGGAAGATTTTAGATGGACTGATTATATTACCAGGGCATAAAATAAATTAGACTAAGAGAGATTAAGACAAATTGCATAGAGAAGATTAAAACGAATTAAAGATAGGCAAGATTAAAGCTATTTTAGCGTTAGAGTTATAGGGGTAAAATCTTAAAAGGAAGCAGACTTTTTCTTCATCTGCTCATGGCACTCAGTCCCATAAGTGGCTAACCATTTTCTCTTTGAACTTAACCAATTCTCTGCCTAGACCACTGCGACAGGCAATTCCTTCCAACGAATGCTATCCTGAAGTAAACGCTATCAGATCCATCTTTCTATTAGTTATGCTCCCTGGTTATTCCCCTTTTTCCAGAGAAAATATATCTCCTCCTTTATTGGTTCCCTTCGACCATCGTCAGCCCCCTCCACGCTTACCAAGATTCCTATTTATCGAGATTTGCAGTTCACACCTTCTAAGCCGTTCTTGATATTGACATCCGTTAGCACCCTGTACCAATCTGTTTGCCCTTCTTTGAACAAGATTTAGATAAAATCCGAGTTTCCGGGAGGAAAAACCATGCTGCCCTCACCTAAGACCGATTAACTCCGTCACGTTATGAAAAAGACCCATAAAAATTCCTCTGGTCATTGATGGGACTCGAAGTCAGGTCGTTTGAACCCAATGGGGAGAGGACAGCGATTGTACCAACTGTGCTACCCACGAAGATTGGATAATTCAAATATATTTTATCAGGAGAGATAGATAAACTTATAATTTTGTTTAATTTTACGCGAATAACCCCTCAAAGTATTGCGCGAAACTGCACGCCAGTTGATGGATGGATAGAAAGAAGAGAGCTGCATCCCAACAGTATATGGCACACCTGTACCATATGCTGTTGGGATGCAATGCGCGTGGTGAGGAGGACAGGTAAGTCTCTCCCGCCGTTTCTTAGACGGAGAACGATTTTTCCACATTAAAAGCGACTCGGCGTTTCTGGCAATTAATTACCGGGTCACCGAAAGATTCCCCGGACATTCTACACCCACAGTTTAGCCGCAGTGGGCGGGAAGGACGTGTTCACGATCATGTGCCCTTACTCTCCGCGAAATTAATAACAATTAAAAAAGAAGAAAGTCCATGCCTATTTTTAAGGCGAAACAGGATAAGAGGAGGATATCTTCGCTAATTTTAGCAGAGGTGTTATGTTTCTCACTGATCTTTTTTATCTGTCTTTCATTCCACAGAATGCCTTTTTTTGGAGGGGGAGAGAAGGATTAATAAAAACTTTAGTTCCTTATATCAAAGACAGGTGGCACTATGCGCGAGATGTAAAGAAATTGCTTCTTCAAACTCCGAAAAAATGACTACCACAATAATTAATTAAAACTCTTTTTTAAATTTGCTATATTAACATTTTTTTTTATTATTATTCACCTGTCTGTTTAAGGGCACAAAGAGTGTCAAAGGCAATACCCCTTCCTCCCTCCCTCCTTAACCGAGCAGGAGTCGGGAATGTGATATGCATTAGAGATGACAACCTGTCCCTGTCCGGTCAATTTTGGTGTGTTCATTAATAACAACGCATTTTAAACTACCAACTGACAACACTGACAACTTACAAAAGGATAATTAATCACGAGTCAAAAATTGCTACAACAAAACTAATAAATATCTTATGACATCCCTCAAATGGAAGTTTAAGTGTAAAATATTGATAAGTTTTGTTACAATGACAAATATTTTCTCGCGCGCGCCACTGTTTCCAAAGCAACGGCGAAAAATAAGAGAAAAATGAGACGTTGGAAGCCATTACAAGATTAATTACCAAACGACAATTTACCACATTTTATCTGGCGCATCTCACGTGACGCCCAACAATCGAACGATGACAACAATGTCCACTGTACCAACAATCGTCTGAATGGAAACGAAATCTACATGACACAGTGGCGCGTTTTGATTAGCGCGTGGCGAAACGAACATGGCACGCTTGCACGAGTTCGATAGCTCGTGATGTGACGGAGAAAGTCGACTTCACCCCACGTGCCCAAATAATTGCAAAAATTACACGAACAGAACGAACGAATCATTTTTAAAGAAAGTGTAATTATAAGTGTCGTGGGGTGATACAGAAGGTTGCTGGCTGTCAGAGTCTATTAATCAGCGATCTGAACATCGAATTCAGTCAACGATGAAATTAGATTAATGCGAGACCAACCCGGGAACAACGAAGGCTGCCTAATCATTCTGCGAAAAAGAATTCAAGTTTTACATTAATTTGTAAACATCTGTTCTAAGCCAGTTGTTCTAACTTTTAATTAGCTTAATTTTCTCTTTAAAACATTAAAATTGAGTAATTTTTATATTTATGAATTTTATTAATTACGTTAAATCAATATTCAATAGCAATTTAAAGAAAAAACTCCCAAGTTTCATTCAGTTAAAAAAGTAAATTAAAATTTTCATAAACAGAAAAAAAATCAGTTCTTGAAGATAAATTTTGATAATTATTTAAATTTTACGAAAGAAACACAAATTAAGAAAAACAAAATTTAAATTTTAACACGCTGAAACTTCGATTTTTCGAATTTTTTTACGAATTTATGAACAATATGTAAAAATTTCTCTAAATTATTCAATTTTAAAAATATTTGAATTTTTGTAAATTGAACTTTTTAATTTTTGGAAAAATTTATGAGCACGTCAATTTTCAAAAGAATCAAATTTAGAAAAATTTAGAGAAATTTAATTTAGAAAATTCAACACAAATTGAGAAAAATTTAATTTAAATTTTAACAGGCTGACACTTAAATTTTTCGATTTTTTTTATAAATTTATAAACAATATGTAAATTTAAAAATTGGAAGGTTGAAACATGAATTTTTATAATTTTTTAAAAATGTATGAAAAAAATGTAAATTATTATTTTTTTAATTTTTGAATTTTTGTAAATTGATTTTTTTAATTTTTGAATTTTTGTAAATTGATTTTTTTAATTTTTGAAAATGAACAAAGCATAAATTTACAAATAAAATCATATTTAGAAAAATTTAGAGAAATTTAATTTAGAAAATTTAGAAAAACATAAAATTCCAATTGAAATTTTAACAGGTTGAAATGAATTGTTGTAACTTTTTTAATTTATGAACAAATTTTAAATTAAAAAAATTAAATTAAAATTTTTACAAGTTGAAACCAATTTTTGTCAATTAGATTTTTAATTTTTTTAACAATGACGAATGTAACGTAAATTTAAAAAAACAAAATTAATTTTTGCAGTTTGAAAATTCAAATTTTTTGTAAACAGATTTTTATAATTTTTGATCAATTTTACAACAGAACTGTAACTTAAAAATCCTATTTTAATTTTTATAGGGTGAAAAATATTTACAATTTTTGATAAATTTATGATAAATAGTTATTAACTACAAATAAATTTGCAGTTAATATAAATTTATTAACTGCAAATATTAAACTGCATTGTTTCTTAACCTTAACTTTCTTTTTTGTCTTCTTTCACTTTTTGAAAATGTACGAAAAATTTTAAAAATTAAAAAGTCAATCTTTAAATTCTCTAAATTTACATCTTTACGTTTAAAATTTCTTCCTTTGATTTATTAGCATTTTAATTATGAACAATTATTTTAATTTAATCAAATAATTTATTATCAGGATGGATTCATTGGGTGATTGGTCTCTTTGACCATTTTTTTTGAAGCATCTCATTTTCCTCGCCCAGACACCAGCCAAGAGATTCTAATTGCTGGAAAACAAAAAGCCTAAGAAACAAATACTCATATTTTCCAAGTTTTTCAAGTCATTCAATGAGTTCAAAGAGCTTTCGGATTACATAGCCATGGAAGTTAATTGAAACAATAATCTTGGAGAAAATTAAGACAATACTTAAACTTTGCACTGTTTCTCAAGTGTCCGATGTTAAGAAATTATCAAAATTAACTTAAGGAGTAGGATTAACAAATACGGATATAATGAAAAATGTTCTAAGTCCAAAAAACGCTTTGTTTATGTCATAAATTGGGATATGCAACCTCCTTGCTCCATCTTTTTTCATTTTCACGAAGGGTTGGCCCGTGGGCCCAATTACTTCCATTTGTCAGCGGTTTATTTGTAGAAATGTGCAAATCCATCATGGCTAATAGCGGATCACACCGCCCATACCATTTCTCGTTTGGACACGGTGCCACATAAATCTTCCTAATGAAATATGGGAGTCTGCATTACAACATTTCTTCGGGTCTCGTCTTCGTTTCGTTCGCCTCAATTCCGAATTACCTAAAATTAATTCTAGAAAATTTCACTTGTCCAAATCTTTACAATAGAAATTAATAATCATTTGTTAACAAAAAGATTGCTCCCAAAGAACAGCATTTTGACTTAATGCATTGCCTTAGATGCCAATACTTTCGTAAAATACCTTGATATAATTCCTTAATAGGTTTCGACCCAGGCATTTTCCACCGGCTGTGGGGAGTGCGGTGATTATATCCACTGGCTACCGGCGAGGGCTCATTGCTAACGTATGGATTTTCAATTTTCAGCTTCACTTTATTTTGGAGCATATTGCGTATTAAGAAATCGGCATTGTCTTAGCAATTCAAGTAAGAGTATTGAACCTCATGTTGTAGGAGAGGATTCGACCCGGGTTGTTATAGGGTTTTTAGCGCGGAGCAACTCAGGCCATATTGCGCCATATATGTCTATAAACTGTGTGCATTCTTTGGTCGATTTGCTATATATCGGTAGAAAACCCGAGTTTCCGGAGAAACAACCATACTGTCCTCCCTGGACCAACTAACTCAGCCACGTTGTGAAAAAGACCATAAAAATTCCCGTCGCTGACAGTATTCGGACTCAGGTCTTTACCATCCTATGTAGGGAGGACAATAATTATATCAATTGTGCTTCCCACAAGGGGGGGCATCCATGAGGGACAATGTCGAAAGTTTTACTAAAATCGACAGAAGTAATGACAAAATTGTTCTGCATCCAACTGTTTAATGACTACATCCTAGTAATTTACCAGGTTTGGTCAACTATGGCCTTCCTTGATGAACTCCCGGGGATTTATTCAAGATGGTGCAGAATTAAATAACCATAGACTCCATGATCTTTCCTATCACAGAAATCAAACTCGCTGCTGAGATTAGTCCAAGGGAATCTTCCCAGAGTTCAATGAACGCTCTCATTAATATTCACAACCGAATATATACCATCTGGCCCTCCTTTAACTTCAGTAGCTTTTCTTAGCAAACGCTTCCCTGAGGGCTCTCATGGGTAACATAGTTGGTAGAATCGCCATCAACCCCACACCGGGTGGAAAAGACCTGAGTTCGATGACGTGAGGAATATCTATGGGCCTTTTTCACAACGTGGCTGAGTTAATCTGTCTCAGAAGAAGGTAGCATGGGTTTTTCATCCAGAAAAAAGAAAATTGACTACAAGAACACGACCAATTAAAGGAAAGTATACACGGAGTAACATGGCCTTAGTCGCTACTCGTATAATTGAATATTTCCCACAGAATATTGTATCCAACAGCATACAATAATCTCTCCAATTAATTGAGCCCAAAAACAGTGATATGGTCCTAGAGTGTTGGTGGATTTTACCTCTATTGCAATTTCCCTTTCAGGGGTTAATGGTTGCAAACAAGCGCCCTCAGAGAGGATACAAGTAACTTGTCCTATGCCACTGACTTGACTCAATCGTGTGCCGAATTCTCTAACCGTCCTCGACTCAGCAGTTTCCCCGAACCCTTAATTCTTCCTCAATGGCATTAACAAAAACCCTTGCACCTCCTGTGTTTAAGTGAATGCCGCCTTTCCAAAATAAATCCGCCTACCAATTCCAGACTTTCTGAGAAAAATTATTCCAGAAGCCTTGCACAGTCCTTCAAGCTTAAAATAAATCCACAAGTCCTCCTCATAAAATACTTCCTCTCTTGTGTGGACCAAATTGCAGACAAAAACAACGGTTCATGTGGCTGCATCCTCGCGACTCTTTTCAACACGGTCTTATATCTTCTAAACAATTCATCAGTCGCTTTAAACTTCAAATAATTAGTCCCAAAATGTGTTAACCACACACCCAGCAGTACCTTTACCAAACTCTGGTTCAACAACATCTATCTTTCTTAGAGAATACGTTAGACCACCTTCTGAGAAACCAAAGCATTCTTGTAATGGTTGATCCCTTTCTAGGGCCGGATTCGGAAGTACAACGCCCGACATAGCATCAGACACTTGAGTCTAACGATCCACCCAAACTGAATTCACTCCGGGACACCAACTCGCGATGCCCTGGATTAAAGGCTCAAACACGTTAGATTTACAACCTACAAAATCCGAAACCTTCAAGTAGGATTTGTTTGGGTGTAATAAATTTAAAGCTCATTTGCATAAAATAAAGAGAACAAGAAAGAATATTTTGTTTAATAAATATAAAACGAATATAAAACTAAACGAGCCATTAACCAGCACACCCTGAACACAGCGCATATTTGTTGATTAAGGAGCCCCGCCTACTCGTGTCCCAAAACCCACCTTTCCCAGGTCTGACCTTATTTTATTTGGAGTAAAGAAGGTTCATTTTTAAAGAAACCATTTTTCAGACACGTCAGGGCCCCCAGAATAAAAGGATTAAGAAAAAAGGAAATAAATAAATAAAATTAAGGCTTTGTTTTAATACCATTCTGTATTATGATTAATCGACTGCCTTGGTTTTCACAGACCTGGGGATTTTGTTAATATTATTTTTTATTCTCTCTCTTCTCTCTCTCTCTTTCAGTCTTTATGTGGACAAGCAGGACTTATTTTGTGAGTATATGAGCCGTGTCACTTAAGGTACCGTGCACAAATAAAAATAGGAATAAATAATAAAAAAAAACCTGGCGCGTCTCAGGCTGATGGTGAAAAATCCATTAACTGTTGACAAACGATGTTAAAAGAAGCAAAGAGAGAGAGAGAAAGATTGAAAAAGATCTCTCGCTCGGGGTAGGGCAAGAAACGTAACAAAAATGGAACTGTTATGCAAGGATAACTTCGATATTTTTGCTTTATTTCGTAGAGGGGGATGAAATGCCATTTCAGAGGCACTTTTCTACAAATGGGGATCACTCGCTGTCGATAACAAATGACGCATACAAAAATAGAAATCGTTAAGGGGGGGATAGATAGAATATCGATTCTATGACTGTTTGTTTCTCATCAACTCGCTTTGGAAGTACACCGAGATCGCCTTCAGACAAAAAAAAAATATGATTATTTTATGAATATACTTTTTTAGGTGAATGCAGGTCTTCGAGTCAAAAAAGGGTACTTACACCTAGTTGGCAAATTATTAGGAACAAGGAAATCGAATGTACTGCGACGGTTAAATAGATAAGAGACGTGACAGCTGTCGAGATTGTCTTTAAGGGGCTCCAAGTTCTTTATTGATATATTAGTTTGGAGATTCTAAGTGCCCATTCAACTCCATGGGTCAAGATGAATTTCTGCTTTCCAAAGTCCAATATTTTGGGGAATAGTCGTACCACGCGATCCCGAAGGTCACCGACTATTTAATTTAGCAAACATTGTAGGTGGAATATTGGAACACTCCATTCTCTAGCGAATTGGTTGGGCAACTTCCACCATTAAAATAATATTTGATGACATCATATCATACTGCTCAAGTAGTACACTTAATTTTTCTTATTTTCCAGTTATGCACACAAAAAAAAGGAATCTGAACATTGCAGATCAAAAAGATCCGGTTTAGAGAAGCCCGAAGTAGAAGAATTCTTCTTTCAAGGTACAAACCGTTTATTTTAAAAGGGTTATTAACCCGTTCTCTCCACCATGTTTTGTTTCGACTTTTGTTCTGCTAAGAAAAGCATCTCCCTCCCCCCATTACGAAAGAGGAACCACAAAAACAAAATTCAGAACCCCAGGGGGACTGTTCGGATTGAGCCGTCAATGAGAAAATTGCTACCGCCAGAGTTCCGCTGGTTGAGTGACGGGAGGGTTCTCCGGGACTGGCAAGGATGTACGGCGAAGAGGAATTTGCGCGTGTGGTTCTTGCGGAGATCGTTTGGCATACAACACGGACCACACCTGATGTGTGCTGGCCCGGTTATCATCCATTACCCCACCCAGTTCACCTGTCTTTGCCGGCCCACATCGCTGACGAACTAAACAATAACATTCTCATTCACACCCATTACGGCGGTGTCTAAGGTCGAGCCAGCTTTATTCGCAACCCCCCTCGTTGAATCCCCCCATTCCATCTTAGCACTCCGGGGGTGCCCAGAAAGCGCTGCTTTGATTTGTCCCATCAACGTATGAGAAACTCACAAAGACAAACAATCACTTTAATGAGGATGGAATGAAAGGTGTAGGCAACTAATGTTTTTAAGAGTACATAAAGAAAGAAGCCAAAGGCGTCAGAGAAGACTTTACTGTATAAAAACAATTTCTTATTTTTGTAGATTGTCATTTCCGTTGTGATGCGAAGACAGCTTTTTTCCCATCATCCTCTTCGAAATACCGAATAGACCAAATGCTGTGTAAATAAGTTCGTCCCACGTCTGCCCTCTGGGGGTATGGAGATGCATATTGCCCAATCAAACGCATTGCATCCCCCTCTTCTCATAAAAGCTGTGGTAGTCAAGTTACTGTAAATTAAAAATGCGTGTGAATACTCTATCACATTTAGATTAGAGATTTTTGGGTAATGTTTATGATGGTATAATGGAATCTCTTCTCTGATTCATGATGATGGATTGAGGAACAATTGTAGACTGTCTATGTAACCAGAAAGAGCATTGCAACGGGCTGGCAGAAGTCTGTTCTAAATTGTTTCTATATGGGAAATGAATTATGATCCAAATGAAGATTCTTAAATATTTATGTCCTACCAAGAGTCAAGAAACAATTTTTCCAAATTTTAAAGTAGAATCTCACAAAGACGTGATCGTTCGATCACTTACTCATCAGGTAGTTACAGATCTCACCCAATCGTTAATTGATGGACTGTTGTTCTACATATCAAGTTAGTTCTAGTGCAGCACCTTCGATCAAAGATGTCTTTGGATTGGATTTGCCACTGATGTGGCCAAAACTCAATTGTTTTTGAAATGAGTTAAAATTACACTCACTGCTCAAAAAATTAGAAACCTTTATGGGATGTATTTAATTGATATTTTATTTAATATCTAATAGGGTCACTTTTTGGATAAAGTTGGTCCAATACGATGAACCAACTCCATTCAAAGAGCATACAGCCATACCACGTGACATCAATTTCAAAACGCTTCTAATTTTTTGGTCAGTGAATTCATTTCATTGCAAGAAATATTATTATCGTGAAATTAGAATCGATATAAGGCCATTTAGTGTCTAAAAAAACTCAAAATACATTAATTTAATTGTCCTGAACATAATCTGCAAAGACTGAAGTTTATTCATTGCTTCAAATTACCAATAGCGTTCGGAAATGTTAAAGTAATCAACCCCCGGGGTGTTTGGAAAAGTGCTAAAATGATTCCTAATGCTTTGTGCACAACCGAAATTAGGGGTCTAGGTCCAACCTCGCCAGGACATTAGAGAAAAGATTGCATTACTATTATTCTCTGGTACAAGTGTCAACAAAAGCTGCCCGGGCTCACTAAGAGACTCCAACTCTGGCTTTTCGCCTCTCTTTACCCTAATGAACAGTGGTGCCTGTTTATGGGGGCTTCGTTAAGTACAGGCCGCGCAGTTGTAAAGGGAAATTATACGGATTGGCAGACTCTGTTGGTCGTAAAGCGAAGATTGCAATTTAGCAGCGTGACCACACCGGCTATAAATGTGGTGGACCGATCCGTGCCTGCTCATCAGTTGCTGACCTAACCTTGAGCCTAAATCAATAGTCTCGCTTTATTATTGGCGATCATGCAAGGGACCAGACGCCGCTGTTGCTCAGGTAACAACCATTTTACCGCGAACTGGCTTCAGGAAGGTGTTCTTGCACAGCTGTGGAGAGATCGTAAAAAGAAGTTACAAGTTACTCCTCGCTAAGATTTTCCTTCCTCGCAGGAAGCACGAGCTTGTTAGCGGCTCAATGAAAGGTGGTGTGAAATTGGCATGCATCGGCTGTTCCCTACAATAACGCACCCCTGGAACATAAAACTAGCGATAGTCCTCCGTGAGTACTTTCCTCTTCCAAATCTCAGTGCAGTAACTAAATGCATTATTCGCAGCGATCAGTGAGGGAGGTGGAGTTCAAGGTTTAGACAGGGGTGTGTTTTACCGGGAAATTTCCTTCCCCCACAGAATTGGCATAGGTAAATTCATTTTTCGATAAGGATGTAGGCGGCTATTTAAAAGCACCCTTTTTTGTCTTTGAATACTTGTTTACAATCGGTTTTTGATCTATGAATGATTATTTTGAAGAACAATACAATATTTGGGAGTCTTTACAACCCATTTTAGATCTTCGAAGAGCTGTTATCAAGCGCATTTTGATCTTTGGGTTTCTAGGATAAAAAAACATACCATCACCTGAGACCGACTAACTTGGCCACGTTGTGAAAAAGGTCCATAAAAATTCCTCACCTCATCGATGGGATTTGAACTCAGGTCTTTTCCACCCGGAGGGGGAAGGACGGTGATTCTACCAACTGTGCTTCCCACGACGGCATTTAAACAAGTCAATGTAAACTAGTAAAGCAGATTCAAGCAATTCCAGTCCTTTTCACTCTTCGAAGCCTTGCCTGTAAGTTCTCTGAAATCTCATTTTTCCTTCTTGATTACCTTGCAAGTGGTTATTTTTAACCCTTCATAAAGCATTGTTTAAAATCCTCAATAAGTCCATTGAAACCTTTTTGGTATTTAATTTTGAAATTTGTTAAAATATTCGACCATCAATCGGGACTTAAAAATGAAGAGTATTATCTTCCTGTTAACTTTATTGATAAAAGGGCCGGTATTCTAAACTGTACTCCCAAAAGCGCACAACACATAACTCAAAATGCCATAGCTTTATTAATACACAAAAAAGGCCCCAACTTTCCTCTTTTCCTAAGAAAACCAAATCTTCAGGGATTCTACATAACAGGAAGATTTTAATAAAGCAAATATCGCCTTTGTATTCTTTTTTGTTCCCCAGCGTTTACATATTAGATTACCACGTGGCATTTAACAGTTTTTAACCAAAGAAAAGCTTTGAAAGAAAATAAATACAACACCAGCGAATCTTAAGAAAGAAAAAAAATCGTTTTCTTTTCACTCAAAAACCTACTGGAAAGAATTTGCAGCGTTGTTTAATTCTGTGAGAGCTGATTTCTCTGAAGAATACCCTTAAATAATTCGAGGATTAAACTTTTCCAATTTAAAGACAAAAAGGATTACTTTAGCATCGTCTTAGGGGCTACTTTTATGGTATCCGTGTTTGTAAGATTATATGATTTGCCTTTCATTCTCTCTCTCTCACGCAGGAAATTGGATTCGTTGTCTTTCTTCGAGTTTAAGTGCTGAGGAAAGCACCAATAATTTAAGCGACTCAAATGCTGCTTCAAGATTTCAAAGTCCCTTTTTTTTATTTATTGGGTTTATGTTAGAACGCTGGCATGAAGTGTTAGGTTGGTAGGGAGAGGATTACTCCGAGAGCGATTTCGAACATTACTGTTAGACTGTTTTTTATGAGTAGGCAAAGAACATGGACAGGAAAAATTAACGAATTTTATTACCTTCAGTCTTCTTCAAATAAGAACAGGGAGTTAAAAAATATTGTAATATATTCGCTGTATTTTCTATGGAAGTAGTCCTAGCAGGTGGCACAGTGGCCACGATCATCTTGTGTCATTATATGAATCCTGCTTTAAAGGTAGTTGAGTTCGGCTGTTTGAGAATTTAGGCCAAGGAAACTAAGACCATGAAGCATCAGTGTGTTTTCTGGACTCCGCAGAATTAGTCTGGGCAGGGTTGTATGGTTTTTTACCCTCAAAAAGGCGGGTTTTCATCATGCAAAACAGACAAATCTACCATAGAATGCACTCAATTTACAGACGCAATATCCCGAACCCTTCTCTTTGCCTTAATTGCTTTGTAGTTCATTCAAACGCTTGATGGTCAAAATATTGCTGAAGTATAATCAAAAAGCAAACAATGGTCGGTTTCTTGCTCTAACTGGATGAAAAATCGGGGTTTTCATCAAGCAAAACAGACAAACCTACCATAGAATACTCTCAATTTACAGACACAATATCCCGAAGCCTTCTCATTGCCTTAAATGCTTTGGAGTTAATTCCAACGCTTAATGTTCAAAATATTGTTGAAGCATGGTCAAAAAAGCAACCTATGGTCGGTTTCGCTTCTTAAGGGATGAAAAATCAGAGTTTCGAGCTAAAATTATCTTGTAATCCTCTTTGGAGACTAGAATGGAACACAGTTTTTTTGTTCACGCGAGTTTTAGTGCATGGAAAGGTTTCTCAAACAAAATCTAAACTTTGGATTTCTCCAGCGTGACTGCCCTCTCTGCTTCTGTGTGTTTTTAACTTTATTGTTCCCTCCGACAGTATATTTTTTATTCCACTCTTTTTTTTAATGTATTTTGGTCACCTACATCACGGGAAACTTGTCGTGTTGGCAGTAACGCTCAAAGTTCTTTCGATTTTATGTGTCCGATTTGCTGTACAGATGGAGAATGCAGTTTTGGCATTGCCAGTTCTGTTATTCGTGTGAGCATCAGTTTATGGTACAATTTGGTGTATCTCAAGCGCTTCTCTGGACCAAGCCGTTATCCGAAAGACCATAAAAACATAGTGCTGACGGAACACATTCAGAACGAGGTGTTCCATTGGTAATTTCAAAAGTCCCTGGACAGCTATTGTTTGTGATGAAGTCGCAGCTATTTTCTTTTCATCTAGTGTAGTTAAGTGACGTGAATGTTAAAATAATAGGGGGATTCGAGTCTGTGCGCTACTCCAATTGATAATAAATTCTTAGAGGGATTTGCAGTCTGATACAATCCAGCCTTGAGCTGCTTCTGGTATTACTTTCTCTTCTAGGAACTACATGGAAACAGTAATAATTGCGTATTAAAATTTCGATCTATTCAAAAAATTTATTGTCCAATTTTTACGCGAATAAAAATTTATATAAAGATTTGATTTCAATTTTTAATTATAATTTTAGTTTTGTTAATTTCAAATCGCAAATTTTCATTTACAATTTCTAATCAAAAGTAATCAAATTTACAATTTCTAATCAAAATTAATCAATTTATAATCAAATTTACAATTATAATTTTGATTAGAATTTTAAACAGAGAATTCAAAATTCTAATCAAAATCAGAATTGTAAATTTGATTAGAAATTGTAAATTTAATTATTTTGATTAGAAGTTATAAATTTGATTACTTTTCATTAGAATTTTAAATTCTAAAGTCTAAAAAATATATAAAAACAAACTGATCAAAAATTTCTAATCAAAATTTGAAATAATCAAATTTTGATTAGAATTTTTTGATCAGTTTCGGTTTTTAAAATTTAAATTTTAAACTGCTAATTGTTAATTTAAGCTGTGAAATTTAAATTGGCAATTTTTGTATTTTTAAAATGTAAATTAGCAATATTGGTGATTTTGTTAATTTCAAATTTTGTCTGGGATTTCAATTGTTACAAATTAAATTAATTTCATTTTAGAGAATTCAAATCAATTCTATATTTCAATATTTATTTTTTTTTAAATTGTTAATTGCTAATTTAAATTATCGATTTCTGTAATTTCAAAGTTCCAGTAATGTTGGTGATTTTGGTAATTTGAAGTTTTAAATTAGCAAGTTTGGTGATGTTGGTAATTTCAAATTTTTAATTAGCAATGTTGGCGATTTTGGTAATTTGGTAATTTTGATTACAATTTAACTTTAATAAATTAAATTAATTTCAACTTTTGCCAGTTAAATTTTAATTTCTAATTAAAAATTATACTATTTAATATTTACTGTTCACTATATTTCTATTTATTACAGAAAATTAATTTCCATTTTTTATAGTCTAATTTCAAATTTCATAATAATATAAATTATTTTATTATTATTACTATTAGTGTCATTTTTAAAATAAATTATTAAATAAAATCATAATTGACCCAAATCTTCCTCAGACTAAAATTACCTAAGATATGCGATGCTCTTTATGGTTAATGTTCAATACTATTATTATTTAAAATTAAATAAATATTTTAAAAATGCTAATACGAAGATATTCCATAATTTATCTAATCCATGTATAAAATTATTACATTAATTGAAATTAATTAATAATAATTATAAATATAAAGAAATATTTATCAGCGACAAACTGAATTGCATTAAACATCAAAATAATATGATTAGCTTAATTAAAATTTCAATGTATTTGATGGTTCAGAAATGCACTAACTCTTAACAGTTAACTGGGCGCTGTTATATGAGCTACCATAACTTTTATAATTATTCAAATCAGCACAATTTTCCGTTTCTATATCCATGACCGCTCTTGGGGGATGGGGGCATTGTACCAATATGTTCATATGCGGCGCCTGCTAGTAGTAAATTGGACTTGATATATATTTCTTTATACACTTCTCTTCCAAAATATTAGAAACCGACGTTGCTCTCTTTGTACATAAAAATAAAATTGTTTAAAATTCTTAATATTGTGAGGAGAGTTAATTCAATAGTAGGGATATGAGGTTTTGTTTGGACCTTTATTTAACCACGTTCAAAAGAAAAATGGACTCCAGCAATGCAGATCTCGTTATAGGTCTTCTCTAACGACTTGAATCCAAATATTAGATTCGTTTTCAGACACTAATAACAGTTGAAATCGTACTTCCGTGCATATTTAAGAAGCTAATAATATCTGTTATGGCCGAAACAGGAAAAGAAGACATTCCAACTGGTTCTTTGACTTTCTTGAACTTTTATATTAGTAAGATTGCGCACGTCGGATTTAAATGTACCTTTTAATGTTGGTGGACGAGTTTTCTATCTTGGGCCACCAGTGCAGCGAAGCCAGGAATTAAATAGGAGTATTTTCCCTCCTGTGTCCCGGCGTAATGATGGCATTTAAGAAAACAATGTTTGTCCATTGCTCCTAAGGGCGTTCTTGAGGCTCGCGAACACTCACCGAGAATTATTTGAATGGCCCGCAGCATTCATTAGTTTTCCCTTGAGCTAAGATGCACTTTCATTAACCTCTTCCTCCTCTTCTAGCCCTCCTCGGCTGCCCCCTTTCCGTTTTTCTTTTATGAATCTTATTTCCACGAGACCACTTCGGTCTAAGTTGATCTAAGGTTTGGATTTACGCTCGGGGTCAGGTCATAGGGGGTCTGTAAATCGGCTCGGATGCGGTACTTAGGAGTTATTCCCACCATTTCGGTTGTCACTGGAGGCAGGAGAGAAAACAGATGCCAAAGAATCCTCCTTCGGTCTCCGGAATAGGGCCGGACACTTGGTGATAAATAACAAGGTGTACCATGGAAATTGATGAGTCCACCGCAAATGCGAGCACTAATTTCTTAAGATGGCCCTTATCAAAAGCTGGGGGAGGTTTTATTAGGGTGCAGAAGGGGGGAGGGAACGTTATGTATTGTTGCCACGGAGAGCAACAGGCAAATCGTGGCATTCGACAGATTTTTGTAGAATGTCTTTTTTTTCTACGAAGGCGTCCTTGGTCCGAGTTCGAGACCATTCCATGAGAGAGGATAGTAGAGAAATACTCGTTTATTTATTTATTTTCATTATTTAAATGATAAACAACTGCCCCTTACTGCAAACTTAATGTATGGACAGTTCCGTTTGGTTTTCAGATCCTTCGGAAAAACAGAAAATGGAATATTCGTGCAATCTGAATGAGAGACTTTCAAGAAAAATGACTCACACCGATGCAGACAAACCTTAGGACAGGCAGTCCAATACTCGTTTAAATCACGTTTAGAATGATTTTAATTATTTAATTAATTTTGATTTAATTAACCCAGATGACATTTATTCCAACATTCGATACAGAAAAGGACCTGCTTAATATGGTCAGCGTATGAAGAGTGTGAATGAGAGAGAGAGAGAGAGAGAGAGAGAGAGAGATGAAACGAGAGAGAGAAAGAAGGATAAAGACAGAGCATAAGCGAGAAAGAAAATTAAAAAGGAAAGAAAGACAGAAACAAACAAAGAAAAAAGGAATGGAAGACAGAAAGAAATAAAAAAAAAGAATGACAGAATGGATGGAAGAAAGACGACAGATCCAGAATAAAATAAAGAAACAAATACAAAAAAGAGAGAAAGACAGAAACAGACAGCGAAAAATGATAAACAGAGAAAGAAATGAAGAAAGAAAGCAAGAAAAAAAGAAAGAGAGAATATTAAAGAGAGGAGAGAAAAAACAGGAGAGAAAGAGAGAGAGAAACAGGAGAGAGAGAGGGAGAAAGAAGGAAAGACAGAAAGGACTTGAAGGAAAGAAAGTAAAGAGAAACAATATTAAAAAAGAAAAAAATACGGAAAGGTAGGAGCGAGAGAGACAGAGTTAAAGAGAGAGAGAGAGACAGACAGCCAGAAAGAGAGAGATGGAACAATAGAGAGGAGGGAAAGAAAGAGATAGACTGAGCGTGAGCGAGAAAGAAACAAACAAACGAAAAGAAAGAAAGACAGAGAACAAAGAAAGAAAGAGAGAACGTGAATAAAGGAGAAAAGGACAGGAGAAAGAGAGAAACTAGTTGGATGGAAGGAGCGAGAGTCATACAAAGGGATAAAGAGAGAAAGAGAGAAAACACGAGGAGAGAGAGAGAGAGAGAAAAACAGAATAAAAAGAAGAAAAGAGAGGAACGAAGAAACGGAGAGAGAGAGAACGATTGATAAAAGAATAAGAGAAAGAAAAATAAAGGATGAGAGAGAGAAAGAAAAAAAAAATAAAAAGGACGAGAGAGGGATAGAATAAGAAAAAAAAGAGACAGAGACAGGCAGATAAAGACAGACTGAAGCAGAACGACTTCAAGCAGACAGAAAGAAAAAGGAAGGAATGAGAGAGAGAGAAAGGCAGATAGAAAGGGAGAAAGAAAGAGAGAGAGGCACACAGACAAACGGAGAGAGAGAGAGAGAGAGAAAGAACAATAAAAGAACAGCAGATAAACAGAAGGGAATGGACAGAGGAATGTTCAAAGAACATATCGAAAGGGGCGGCTCCCATGGCAGAGCTGCCCCTGAGAAGTACTTCATTGAGTTCGACGAACAAGTCTACTTGTCCAGAGTTCTCCTAATGCGGAAAGGAGCGCAAGAAAACGTGAAACAGAAGAAACGTTCAGTAAGAAGCGCATTTCTCTCGCTACAATCATTAAATAGCCCACGACTACCAGGTGAGAGAGAGAGAGAAAGAAAGAAAGAAGGTCTCTTTATCACTCCTTCAAAAAACTCCAACAGCTGCCACATTGTCGAAATTACTTAGCTGCAAACAGAGCGTCACCGAATGATTAATTACCTCCTCGCGCGCTGCTCCCCTTGTCGGGAGATGGGGCATCATGCGCGGAATTTGGAAGAAGTGACGCAAAGTTCGGGCACCGTCTCGGGGTACACTTGGAAACGACACACCCTTTTCCTTTCAGTGCTGTAAACAAGAGCAGAAACATCTCTTCTTTTTTGGCCCACAATGCTTCTTTGTAGCCAACTCTTTATCTCTCCTCCTGGCGAGAATCCTCGAAAAAAACAAAACAAAAGTCTCGTTGGAGAAGTATATTAAACAACTTTACTTTGGAGTAACTTAAAAAGAATAATTAAGTGACCATTTTGACATTTCCATCTCCATAACCCATTTATATCTGCTCCTCCACCAAAAAACCACTTTAATTACATTATTCGCCGATAGAGGGCACTGCACTGGACTTCTTTCGAATAGTAATGGCTGCCGTTCTATTTAATGCGCTTCATCCCTAAAATTAGTTCAAAACAAACGAGCCTCCCACTAGAGGGCGTAGTGGATGTGAATTCTTTCTCAATAGGATCAAACGTCCAGAACTAAGCACTCTGTTGACAGTACTTTTCTCAGACGTTTTAGTCTCCTTTTTTCCTTCTGTTTTTATAAACGTTTCGAGTCGACAATTAGGGATACATTTTATCCCATCAGACAGGTGGTGAAAAACCAATCGGAACATTTCTCCACATAAAACCTATTGATGGTTTCCTTACCCTAAAAGAATCTTTTTGGTACTGTTGATCTATGATAATCCACTTGTATGATTGATTAAGGTCTCAACGAAACTTTTTTTTGGCCAGCGTTTATACCAAAATGAGTCCATTCCAGCTTCTTCTTTCTCTCCTTGATTACCTCGCTTAACATAGTTCCCGGAGAACGATTTTTTTTTTTTTAAACACCACTCTTCTGTTGGGTCACTTTTTACTAGCTCAATGCTACTTATACACCCTGCAAACTCTGACAAGTGACTTCATCGTATATCTTAATCCATCATTCTATTTTTTTTGTTGTTGATTTTTTTAACTTCTACTCGGTTTCGCCCTTAAATATTCGTTATTGTTTTCGGTTATTTAATATAAGACTTTTTGTTTATTCATTCCGTCTTTTCAGAGCTCCTACAAATGAGGTACCTCCCATTCTATTTAAACCAGTCCCTCCTGGTTCAATGTACCCGTCTCCTTCAAAAATTCAAAGGAGACACAGAAAATCTTTGAAAACGGAGCACCAAACTTCATTGCAGATTATCTGATGGTTATTAAGTTCTAATTCAACCGATTTTGATGATTTGGAGTACGATTTTGAGCGCTATTAAAAATTACCAAACTGCATTGCAGATAATTGGATGGTTATTGAGTTCTGACATAACCCATTTTCGTGATTTGGAGTACGATTTTGAGGGCTAACGAAAACTACCAAACTTCATTGAGATAACCTGATGTGTCTAATTTGACCGATTCTATGGATTAGAGTACGATTTTGAGTACTATTAAAAACTACCAAACGTCATTGTAGATAACGTGATGGTTATTGAGTTCTATTTAACCGATATTGATGATTTGGAGTACAATTTTCAGCGTTATTAACAACAACCAAACTTCATTACAGATAACCTCATGGTTCTTCATCATCATGGCCATTTTCAATCCACTGCGGGATGAAGTCCTGTCCAGAAACTTTCCATCTTCTTCTGTTTTGTGCAATGGCCATCCATTTAAGACCCAAGAACTCTTGAATTTCATCTGTACATCTCCGTTGTTGTCTTCCAGGTTTTCTTTTAGCTCCTCTTGGGTACCATTCTGTTATTTTCTTAGTTCATCTAGCATCATGTCTTCGAGCTGTGCTTTTCTAGCACTTTATTGAAGATGACCTCAAGATTATTCAGCTCTAATACAACTGATTTTGATTATTTGGAGTACGATTTTGAGCACTATTAAGAAAACTACTAATTTCATTGCAGATAACTTGATGGTTATTGAGTTATTATATAACCGATTTTGGTGATTTGGAGTGAGATTTTTGAGCGATATTAAAAACTATCAAACTTCATTGCAGATAACGTGATGGTTATTGAGTTCTAATACAACCGATTTTGATGACTTGGAGTACGACTGCCAAGCTTCATTGCAGTGTCGTGATGGTTATTGAGTTCGAATTTAACTGATTTCGATGATTTGGAGTATGATTTTGAGCGCTGTTAACAATTACCGAACTTAATTACAGATAACCTCACGGTTCATCATCAGCCATTTTCAATCCACAGCAGGATGAAGGCCTCTCCAGAAACTATCCAGTTTCTTCTGTTTTGTGAAATGGCCATCCATTTACTACTTGAATTACATCTATCGATCTCCTCTTGGATACCATTATTTTATTTTCTTAGTCCATCTGGCATCATGTCTTTGAGCTATGTGTCCCTCCAGCACTTTATTAAAGGTGAGTTCTAATACAACCGATTTTGATGATTTGGAGTATGATTTTGAGGCTACTAAAAACTACCAAAATATCATTACAGATAACGTGATGGTTATTGAGTTCTAATTCAAATTTCGCTGATTTGGAGTGCGATTTTGAGCGCTATTAAAATTTACCAAACTCCATTACAGATAACCTCATGGTTATTGAGTTCTAATATAACCGATTTTGACGATTTAAAGTGCAATTCTGTGCACTATTAAAAACTACCAAATGTCATCTAGTTAAAATCGGGATGAAACTCATCCGTTGAATTTACCAGAATTAATAATCGAGATTAATTAATAAGACGCGGCGTTTATTACTCATTCATAACGTGCTTGGAGAGTAATCGGATATGAACTGCAGTCGAAGACTGCTTTTATCAACAAAGATTGAATTAACAACATCAAGGATGCCCTCGGCGTCAATCCTCTCGAATATTTTTCCTCTTCTAGATTAAATCAAATAATCAGTTTCCTCATTAAATATTCCATTTGATTTTAATTCAATTGCCTCTCTTTCTCTAAGAATATATCTTCCAAGTTTTCAGTAAGTGATCTTATTGGTGTATAAAAATAAAAAAAATTGAAAAATCTATTTTCTTTGCACTATTAAAGAAATCGGCTTTTGAACTTCAGTAACCTAGCAACCACAATTAAAATGTCAATTTCTCTTTTCCGATTTAGTTCGTTGCCTAGCAACGTCAAAAGTATTCAAAAGGCAAAAAAATCAGTTTTTTTTAATCGTAGAAAAGGGAAGGGTTTAAAAAACGAAAATAATAAAAACTGCCAATAGGGGATTTGGGGAAAATCCCCCCCCCCCAAAGAAGAAAAGACGCATATTTTAAAGGGGATTCAATATAAAAGAGACTTCAATCCATTTCATTATGGTTGGTGTTAAATGATCCATGACTTCGCTGATGAGATTTAGCGGAAGGTGTAGATGAAGAAAAGAAGGGACACGAAGAGGGGGGTGGTCACCCCCCCTCCAACAACATTCTAAAATGTCTAAGGACCCAAGTTAAAAGAAACGCTGCGAATGAGCAGATTCTCTCATTAAACACTAGTTTCTGTGGTTGAACTCCGCCCAGCTATCAACCACACCCTGGCCAAAGGACCGCCTCTGAGTGGTACGTGTCTTTCTATCCATTCCCCCTTCACACACGTTGCTGTTTTGGCGGGACGCACACACACTAATTGGTTGATCACTAGCGAGGCTACACCCTAAACAGATGTTTCTGTTTGGGTCTTTGCGTGTGTGTGGAGAGAGAGAGAGAGAGAGAGAGAGAGAGAGAGAGAGAGGGACCAAATTACTACTGTCAGAAAACGCATAGCGTGGTGGTGTTGTGTGTGTGGGGGCGAAGCCGGGTATCGTGACGTGCATATTTAAGTCCGACTTAGCTAATTCAAGCGTTAGCCTTTAATGAAAAAGAATCCGTTGGGGGTAAACCTTATGGGAGGAGGGGTTAAAAAGCAAGAGGGGGGCAAAGAAGTTCCTCCGATGAAGGCTAGGAGAAAGATTTCCACAGTGTAATTGCCACATACAAGAAGCTTCTGTATTATTCATACCATCGTGAATACAGACAACCCCCCAAGAGAATTTATTTACTTTCAATTAGAGTAGAGGGTTAAGTACAGTAATCTCTGATTGGAGATGTATGTGTGTGTGTGTGTTTTGTCCATCGACAAGCCCCTTTCTCTCAAGAGGGCCATTAATGCGCAGGTGTGTTCAGATGCATCAATGGATAATGTATTATCCTTACCGATCCTTGTCCCCAAAGTGCTATTGATTTGATTTTCAACTTGGTCTATGGAAGCAAGTTTAGTGACTGTATTTCTAGTATTTAATTACGCGCATTATTTTTAAGACGCCACACTTTGGAACACACCCTAGAAGGGAGAAGCTAACCTTACCTTCGTCTGACTCACAGGGCCTACGATTGTAGCTCCATCTATATAGAAGAGGGTTCGAATCCCGTGTTCATGGAGCTTTTTATGCGATTTGTGGAATATCAGGTAAGGTTTTCACTCGAATTTTTTTAAAGATTTACCATCACGCAAAATTGGACACCAAACAACAGAACGTGCAATTTACAAACACTATATATTGGCGCCTCGTAACCTTAGTTGCCTTAGATTCTGACAACCCTCAAGTTATATTATGGAAATCTTAAATTTGTTGAATATCAGGTAAGGTTTGTAATTGGATTTTTATTGCGATTTTCCATCACTCAAAATCGGACACCAGACGACATAAATTACAAGAATATCCAATTTATAGACACCGTATATTGGCGCCTCGTAACCTTAGTTTCCTTAAATTCTAACAACACCAATATTATGTTGTGGAAGTCTTAAACTTTTGGAATATCAGGTAAGGTTAGCACTTGGATATTTTTGAGGATTTTCCATCACGCGAAATCGGACACCAAACGACAGAATATTCAATTTACCCAAACGATACATTGGAGCCTCATAACTTTAGTTGCCTTAGATTGTAACAACCTCCAAAGGTTAGGGAAATCTTAAATTTGCGGAATATCAGTAAGCTATGCACTTCTAGATTTTTTTTTTTAGGATTTACCATCGCGCAAAATCGGACACCAGACGACCGAATTGCACGCTGTATTGGCGCTTCATAACCATAGTTGCCTTAGTTTCTAATAACCCTCAAATTATGTTATTGAAATTCAGGGAATATCAGTTAAGGTTTGCACTTGGATTTGTTTAAAAGATTTTCTATCACGCATAATCGGACACCAGACGACAGAATTTATAGACACAATATATCGGCGCCTCATGACCTTAGTTGCCTTAGATCCTAACAACCCCTATTATGGAAACCTAACACGTGAATAAAAAACATTATCGGTTTCGTGACTTTTCCAATCGCGATCTGTGAATCATTGAACAAAGAGAAGGTTGGGGGGGGGGGAGAGTTTGCTAGACTGACAATAGAGGGCACTGTTTACACCATTTGAATTCCGAGAACCTGAAAATAGTTTATGGAGTTAGAAATAAAACACAAGGAACTCACCGTTTGCAGTACAAAGATAAATTTTAAATGTCTTTGGGCCGTTATCCATAACGCGCACGCGCGCACAGACAGACAGACGCACAGTAGATAAAGACTTCCTAAACTATCTCGGCGTCCTATCATTACCCACACCTTTACAAGAATTGCTACTCTCAAGATGACCGACATGTGACTACCAAGTAAAGTGCACATTTGGAGAGATAAAAATGTCAGAACCACCCCTATGCATCTGATCCGCGGAGAGTCAAGGTAGGCGGGAGCGCAGATAGTCGCAACTACCCGTACCCGCGAACAGTTCCCTCCTACCGCACGTGCTCCGGTCCTCACGCGGATTCGGTGTCCGTGTACAGCTAGCGAGAACAAGGCCCATCTCTAAGCCTAACTGAAATTAGAACTGAGAGTTGGGAAACATTTTTTTGTCAACGACTGTACTTCGATGGAAAGTCAGTTAAAGTGTCTTCAAAAAGAAGAACGCAGATCCCTCCCCGTTTACTGTAAATGATGGAGGAAGTAACACACGCATCAGGAAGTAAAGGAGAAGAGCAAGATGAAATAATAATCTCTACAGCAGACGACTTTGAATAAAGTATAAAAAATTGAACGCTTTTTCTGTGAAGAAAGAAAGAAAAAAGATGTACTTCATAGGGATAAAATAAAGTGATATTTCTGAAAACAAAGAATAAGTTAGATGGAACAAACATTCACAGAAGAAAGTCCTGCACACATTTCTTTCATAAGAAAATAAACATCACTTCATATTTACTCTAAGAAGTTGCTACAGCATCCCCCCTACATAAGAGTTGATAACTTAAGAAAAATAAATTCCGACTGTTTATTCTACAATTTTTTATCCTTTAGGAGAAAATCTCTTACACCCAGCCAATAATTTTAACTTTTTTAATAAAATGTGTACACTGCGCAAAAAGTTAGGGCGCATCAGCCAATAATCGAAATCAAAGCTCCAACAGCAACTGTAGGATTGAAGAAACAGGATGTTTAAAGCCGCCTAAAATATGTCACTCATAATCGATCTTAATATTTTGCCAATCACGATCAAATCCATGCTTGTCGTGATGTTGTTTCATCGTGAATTTTTTCCGCCAAATCAGACTACTTTGAGACTTTATGAGACTTCGTGTAAAAATTCAAAAGACGTTGGCCGAATTTATGGTCAGACAAACAATGTTAGCATCATGACAATGCGCCATATCGTTCCTCTCGAAGTGAGAAAGTTTCTAACGAAAAATGAAATTATAACATTGGAAAACTCGCCTTATTCACCAGATCTGGCGCCGTGGGACTATTTTCTGTTCCTGAAAATTAAAATCCACCTCGAAGTATTTATATTTATTATAAATTACAGTATTAGCAAATTTGTTTTTTTTTAAACATTTCTATCTTCTAATATCAAAGATTAATCTTTGCATATTCTGTCCCACATTATTGATTACGTCCTCTGCACACTGGGTTGAAAATAACTGAGTTCGAGTCCCGTTGATGACGTGAGGAATTTTTATGGCCTTTTTTCAAAATGTGGCTGACTTAGTCGGTCTCAGGCGAGGGTGGCATGGTTTTTCCGCCCTGAAACTTTAGTTTGTCGTCCAGAACAGCAAATCGACCCCAGAACACGCGCAATTTACAGACAATATACAAGAGCAACATGGCCTTAGTCACCACACGATCAGAGGAGTTCACAAGATACAGAGAATTAGAAACAGCACCGTATTTAACCGTCACGGGCTTCAGTAATGGTAAGAGTTTAGGAGAATCAGCGAAAAAGGCCATATTGTTCAATGTATACTGACTATAAATCGCATGTCTTCTGAGTCGATTTTCTGTTTACTGAACAAACCCATGTTTCCGGGAGGAAAACTCCATGTCCCTCCGCTGAGACCGACTAACTCGGCCACGCTGTTAAAAAGGCCCATAAAAATTTAAGAAATTTCTATAACTTTCAAAGATATTCCAGAAAAGTGTAGAAGAAGCCTGAATGTGGTTGAACACTGTAGATGATTCTAGAATATTCTAGAAAGTGGGAGAGTTGTTGCAATGTTATAAAGAAGGTTGTAGATGATTGCAGAGTGCTTTGCAATAATATAAAATGAGGAGTAAGAGATGTAACTTATAAAATCAATCCTTCAGAAAGAAGAAATGGTGTAAGTTTTGTGCGTTTCTTGATAAACTTGGCAAAAAATAAGAAACTAAAAGAAGTGCTATTATAATTCTGTATAAAGAAAGTTATTCAATTTGAGGTGTTGGCAAAAAACTAGGAGTTTCGTTTAAAGGAGTACATGACCATTCGAAGATTCAAGGAGACTGGCAGCTTAAAGGACAAACCATGACCAGAACGACCGCGCTTAACAACAGAAGCACAAGATAAGACCATAACACTGATTTTTAAACGCAATGACTACTGACTGCATTTGAAATCCAAGCTGACTTCAACAGGAACAAAGAAACTACTGGTCTACATCCACTGTAAAACTTGGTCATAAACAAGCTGGACTTCATGGTCATGTAGCTGTCCGAAAATCCTTTTTAAACTCGGAAAATCAAAAGAAATGGTTAGCTTGGGCTAAGAGCCATCAACATTGGACAATTAAAGAGTGGAAAAACGTACTGTGGATTGATGAATCCAATTTGAAATTCTTAGATCAAAGTGTAAAGTTTACGAGAGACGATCAACTGAAGAAAAAATAGTGTTCAATGGCTACAATTAAGCAGGTTGGTGGTTCCATCATGATCTGGGGCTGCTTCTGCTTTTGTGGAATGGATGACATTGCCAGAATTGAAGGAATTTTAAGAAAAGAAGTATAAAAAAGCATTCTTGAACATAAATCGATACCCTCTGGACTTCCACTTTGTGGAATGAATTTGGAAGGAATTGGCCACCCAATCACTTGACTTAAACCCAATACAGCTTTTATGGGATCATCTGGACCATCATCGCAAAGTTTAAGGGGAACCTTGCAGATCGCTTGGAATAATGTGAAGATGAAAACGCCTATTTCTGTTTTCCATCTATAATTTCTGTAAACTTTGTGGTAGAGTGAAGGGCGCTAAATATTTTTCGCACTCTTATATATAGAGAAAGATTTCTTTGAATTAAATAATTTTATTGCGCTATCAGAATACCTTATTCTTCTAGTATTACGTATTCGAAGGTTCATTGTAAGTGGGTACTCCCATCAAGATCCAGCCCATAATCAGCGCCTCATGCGCCTACTTATAAGTACTAGCCTGGTCTTTTACAAACTACATTCTCCACTAGATCTGAAATGCGAACATAATACGCTTTCTATACAACAAAGCATCTTTGTGAAAAGATATTAATGAATGTCAAGCCTATTTTCATGATCAGAGCATGAATATATTTTTAACTACCCTTTGAATACATATAAACTAATCTCTCTCTCGTGTTTTATAACCTCTTTTTTTTAAACTCTACAACAAGCAGCGTGGATTAAAATTCCTGGCATTTTTTTCCTGCCCATAATGAGCAAAAGATCAGGTCAGGTATCTTGGGTTGTCAAAACAGAGTCCTGTTTGTGTACCCATTAGCTATCTTTGTGTGGAACGTTTTACAAATATCTTTTCCTTCAGAACTTAAGGGATTAAAGTCACAGAGAAATAGCAATCGATAAATAATCCAGACATCCCCCCTTTCTCGAAAAACCCGGGAGGTCTATCGTCCCCTGTTTTTTATAAGACATATCTTATGCTGTAGCTTACACACTCTACAAATGCATGGTCTGTCTTACAAGGGGAAAAAATCCCCTGGAATAATATATCAACTCAGTTGCTTAGCGACCAAATTATAGGAATGATCTCTAATGAAAGGAACTTCATAATCGGATTGTGATATTTCGTTAAGTGGCTCGATTTTATGAATTCTTTGCATTGCATGGAACTCAGGAAAGTTTGATATTGGAAGACTTTGATCGTGCAAATCATGAACAACTAAACTTTAAGAATCCATTTGGGCGAGCTAGCAAAAACAGGTCTAACGCGCTTCAAAGTGCTTTAAAAACAAAATGGCGCATGATATTGGATCCCTCTAGGTCTTCTTATAATGTCTCCTAAGAAATGGGTCCTACATTGAGTGGCACCTTTAAATTATTAGCGAGAATGTAGACAGTCCCCCGATCTTCAAAGGGGGGGTTAACCTCTTCGACCCTATTTGGAAACCTAAAACGAAGTTTAAAAATTATTGATTAATACGACTTGTCATATCTGACGCTTCTATTTATGTTCTTCCTTCCCCTTTCCCCCATCCAAACCTACTGAAACCCTCACGGTGGCTAATTGGATAGAAATTAGAAGTCATGCGTCCTCTTCTTTTCTAGCACGAGCGACGCGGTCATTCCCTTTGTTGTCTGGGCGTGTCTGACCCCTGCTGGAATCGCCTTTACACTCGGAATGGGACTAGATGAGTGGCATCCCGAATCTGGCACGGCACATACACTATTTAGAAGAAGAGGGAGCCCAAGAACAAATTGCTGAACTGATTATACAGGGGGCATTGTTTCACTGCGAATCACGACAATCCGTGAGTTAGGCCTACGTGATATAATTAATTGGAAAACAGACAACATCGCGTGTAATTATGGCATCGGCTGAGCATTGTGTATTCACTGGACTTCTGGTCTTCGTGGATTACCTTTTGGCTAAGTGATATCTTACACGACCACATAGCACTGTTCGCGCATGTGTTGTTTTTTTCGCGTTTGGGGACGTTGGACAGGTAATGTTACTCCAGATAGGAGTTAGACATCGTGATAAAACGAATTGGAAAGATGGGCAGAGTTGCAAAGCTAGAATTTGAAGATTAAGAAAAAAGAGGAAGCTGGATGGATACAGACATCTCCCAAATAGGTTGGCAGTTGGTGTTACGGTAGTAAATATCGGGTTTGTTGGTTCAAGAACAGACCAAACCGGTCTTGGAACACGCAAAGATAAGAGGAAAAAGTAGTCAGATGTACAGAATGATCGATTTATATATATTTTTTAAAAAAACTTTAAATATTATAATTTAAATTGTATTTTATTCATTATTTGTTTTTATTATTCTTTCATCGTTCATTTATTTATTAAAATAAATAAATAAAATATTAAAGAACACACGCGAATTAATTATTTTATTTTTATTATATTTTTTTGTTTTCGATGAAATGCAAATTTTAAGTAGGGGACGCATTGAATGAACATGGTATCCGCTAATTAATTGCTCTGAACTTAACGTCTTCAGAACTGACGCCAGGTGTGCTGCAGTTGTGACAGTTTCAATTACGCTATTGACAGCCACCTCCATTTATCTAATTTTATTTTATTCATTTTTAATTTATTAATTCTTATTATTATTTATTTATTCTTCTTATTATTTATTAATTAAAATATATGGATAAATATATGAAGTATTAAATAAATGCAAAAACAAGCGTGAATTAATTATTTTTTTAATTTTACACGGAATGCAAATTTTAAGTAGAGGGCGCATTGGATGAACATGATGTCCGCTAATTAATTGCTCTGAAATGAATATTTTCAGAACCACCACCAGGTGCGTTGCAAAGTGTCACTTAAAGATATTTGTCTGTATATTAATTGCTACTTAGCAGCACCCCCCCCCCCCCTTTTCGGTTTATTTAGATTGTTCCACCACCCGAATTATGCAAATTCGATAAAGTCGATTAAGATAAAACGAAGAAGAAAAAAAAAAGCAAAAACTTTTTCAATTTAAAATTTTATTCACTTTCTAAATAGAATTTGCGAAATTCCAGTACACTCGTACGATAAATAAATTAGAAACATTTCTAAGAAAAATGAGGGCAGGGAGATTGCTGGAAGGGAAGGGGGAAGCGTGCCCTCATTAAATATAATTTAGATGTTAACCACGGCCCTATGAGCTCAAGAGTTATTGATCTCAGCAAATATCCACGTGAAGTTGAGTCCTATCTATTAGTACAAATTATGTCTCCGATTGCCACAGAAAGAAAGAAGGAAAGAAGGGATGTGGGATCTTTATACAATTTTCTCTTCACGCTCAACGCCTTCCGACTATGTAATAACAAGCTTTGTCATGAGTTATTATTTTTCTTCACCACATTTTCGAAGGGATCCTACCGCGCACGCTCGCTCCTACAAGAAACACCAAAAGTTTCAAATACGTCTTTTGAAATTAAACTTATTGCAGTTTCCAGAGAGAATTTGTGCTTTCCAACTCTGCCAATATGTCAGTTCTTGTTATCCCCACTACAATATTATACAAACACGGTATTTTTCCCCTCTAAAAGTCCAACGTTTTCTTCAATTGGACACTGGTTTCCATGGCATCCACAACATCCAACTAATACAGTTATGGATTCAATCGAAATTTTCGTGAAGTGCTTCGATTGGGTTATAAGATTAAGCAGACGCAGTTAGAGATGTGTTTACTGTCGCTGCGGAGGCAATATTTAAAGGAATTTCAAAGACCCCCCACCGAAATCTTGAACTGGACATATTTTTCGAATAATTTTCCCCGATGCCATTTTCAATCAAATCCGATTTAATACATTTAGTTGGATCTATCAGATTGGTGGCTGAATGAGAAATCCGATGACCTCTCTCGCCAGATGGCGTTGGGTGTTTGATGACAGCCGTTTTTCTTTTGTCGGTGGCGTGGGGGTTAAAATACACGAGTCGAGTTGGGTTTTGATATACAACAGACGAAAACGTGGAGAGACAGAAAAAATACACCATCAACATCTAAACTGTAGATATAAACATGGCAGGTTATCTTCAGAGATGGCATTTGATGGGTGGATGACAGACCGGATGTGAGTGTCAGTGAGAGGAAAAAACGTTTAAAAATTTCCGGTATGAAAATCACGCGGCAAAATGAATCATATTAAAATGAATTGCACACAGTTCGAATTGAAAAAGGAAAAAAATTGAAGCATGCTTTTATTCGTTCATTTAAGTAATCATCTTTATAATTTTGTAATTAGATTTACTAGTTCTTTAATGATTTCAAAGCTATTTTTTTAAACTAAATAGCGAAGAAAATAAATGGCGTTTGATTTCCATAATCATTCGATTATGGAAATCATGCTTCTACAGGTAGAAACCTGTAGAAGCATGAATGTTTATAACTGATTATTTAAAAAAGAAAGCTGGAGATTTAGTTTAGGAATCCAGCAAACTGTGTGTCAAGCTGTCAGAGATGTCAGTGAGAACATAATCGATTGTTTTGATTATAGCAAATCATTCCATTATACACATATCATTCGAATGATTCATTCGATTACGACAAACAATTCGATTATTTCGATTACATTAATTCAACTTATTCATTCGACTATGGAAATCATTCGAAATATTAATTCGATTATCAAAAACTCTTTCGATTACACTCATCAAAATGATTCGTTCAATTATGGAAATCATTCGAATGATTCATTCATTACTGAAATCATTCGATTATTTCGATTATTCTTATTCCACTGATGCATTTCATTATGGAAATCATTCGATTACACTCATTAAAAAGATTCATTCAATTATGGAAATCATTCGAATATTTCCATTATGGAAATCATTGAATGATTCATTCATTATGGAAATCATTCGATTATTTCGATTATGGAAATCATTCGAATGATTCATTCATTACTGAAATTATTCGATTATTTCTATAGTACTTATTCCACTGGTGCATTTCATTATGGAAATCATTCGATTACACTCATTAAAATGATTCATTCAATTATGGAAATCATTCAATTACACTCACTGAAATGATTCATTGGATTTTTTCAGGTTATGGAAAATCATTCGAAATATTCATTCGATTATGAAAAACTCTTTCGATTACACTCATCAAAATGATTCGTTCAATTATGGAAATCATTCGAATGATTCATTCATTACTGAAATCATTCGATTATTTCGATTATTCTTATTCCACTGATGCATTTCATTATGGAAATCATTCGATTACACTCATTAAAATGATTCATTCAATTATTGAAATCATTCCATTATTTCGATTGTACTCATTCGAATAATTTATTGGATTATGGAAATCATTCGATTACACTCACTGGAATGATTCATTGGATTTTTTCAGGTTATGGAAATCATTCGAAATATTCATTCGATTATGAAAAACTCTTTCGATTGCACTTCATTGGAATGATTTGTTAGATCATTTCCATTATGGAAACGCGATTACGCTCATTAAAATGATTCATTCAATTATGGAAATCATTCAATTATTTCGATTATGGAAATCATTGAATGATTCATTCAATTATGGAAATCATTCGATTATTTCTATAGTACTTATTCCACTGATGCATTTCATTATGGAAATCATTCGATTACACTCATTAAAATGATTCATTCAATTATGGAAATCATTCGATTATTTCGATTGTACTCATCCGAATAATTTATTGGATTTTGGAAATCATTCGAATATTCTTATTCCACTGATGCATTCCATTATAGAAACGATTCGATTATTTCTGTGGTACTTATTCCAATGATTCGATTTGGAATAATTCATTCGATTTTTTAGGTTATGGAAGTCATTCGATTATTTCGATTATGGAAATCATTGGATTACACTCATTCAAATGGTTCATTTGATTATTTCGATTACACCCATTCGAATGATTCATTCATTACTGAAATCATTCGATTATTCTTATTCGACTGATGCATTCCATTATGGAAATCATTCCATTGATACATCTTTCCAGTGGGAACATTGGAATTAAAGTGGGCTATTAGCCTGTCTGCCATCTCCAGGATCATACAACCAGCTGATTTTGGAATGGATTCTTGGAGGCGTTTCATTTTGAGTCAAACATACTCAACCCTTCGCAAAATAAGACGAACTATTTAATGGGAAAACAGAATAAGAGAAACGTCCAGTCCATAAACCGAGTGTACATTTTTAATTTATACCTTTTTTTTTTTTTAAGCGGTGTACAATCGATAATTGAATTCAAAAAGCTTCTTCGCTATTTGCAAGTGACCTTGGCAGCTGTCAGAAACGATCTGACGAGCCACAATTAGGCGAAACAGGTGTCAGGAAATAGCGATCCTTATATACATATGTATACAAGAGAAAGAAGTCAATAATACGCATTAAATCATTTTAATGAAATGGACGCGGTACATAAATTAGGTCTAAAATTAAATTACACGCTGGATCATTGGTAGGATTTATACGGTGGCTAATTATCTCCAACTGGAAGCAAATTATGTACTGCGAGGCATTTCATAAAATCGTGACCGCATGACTCGTTTTAAGAAAATGGGGTCCGCTTTCAATGCCGAAAAAAAAAAAAAAAAAAAAAACCTGAAAAGGAAGAATGGAATTTAGAAGATATTCTTTCTCCCTCCTCAAGATTCATGTGAGATTTCAACAAAGACGACTTCATTCTTAATCACCGGACATTTATCTTGTTCTAGGCTTTGGACAGATTTTTATCTCGGATGACAACATCAGAATTTTAATGAGTGTTTATGTCATGCAGAATTTGTTGCCAGCATGATGAGGCATCAATAACCATGCAGAAGAAATGGAAGGCCAACTTAATAATACTACCCTTCCTCTTTCTAGAGCCGACTGCCTTTACATCCAAAGAATATAAATACGTAGCGTAAATTTCATTCGAAGCTCTTGTCTTATTTGCCTCCGGGTACTCTTTTTTTTCTTTTTTTGGTTCCTACCTTCTGTCTTTTCGAGAGGTAGATGATAGATCTCATTGGGGTTTGCGTTTTTTCCTGTTGACTTTTTCAGATAATCGTACAGGAAGCCAGCGGCTACCTGAACAATGGTTATTGAGAGGGGTGTTGGTATGCGCGCGCGCGAGCCAAGAGGGCACCCATCTGTTCTTCACTTTTCGATTTATGTAAATCGCGTCGGAGCCGCGTAGTAAATAGCTGGTTTAGCCAAGGCGTGCTACAGCAGCGCGAGTTGCAGAATGAGTGAGAAAAATTAATAATTTTTGTCCCCATCTAAATTAATGAAAGGTTTCTCCATTGTGATTTCATGAGGGCGGCTTTGGATTCACGCGAGAGGCGTCCTGTCCAGAACCAATACCATTAATCACAATTATCCGCTAGTCCCTCATCTGTTATCTGGGAGCTAGGGGGACATTGAACCCTACAATCAGACATTCATGTTCGCCCTCTAATGATGGGGACTCTAGAAACATCCCAGGTACCTCGGATCTGGACACTGGGCATACAGGAACGGCAACAACTTGTTAAGGGGTCGTTCTACGGCGTCTGACATCATCTACGCTGCAAATCAATACGAGCTAACGACTGTACAGGGGTGTGTTGGCTAATTTTATTACTCCACGTACCCTTTTCGTTAAAAAATGTCCAATTTAAATTGGATTATAATAGAACAGAGAGTAATTGTCAAAACTATAATTAAAGCATTAACTCCTCCCACTCTGGGGCTGGGATCTAAACTGCCTTCGCAAAAATTGAGGTACAACGGTTGATTAAAAAGTTTTTATACGCATTTCCCTTGAAAGTAATCCCCACCCCTTAATAATTAAGTCTAGATGCGTAATTGTCTCAGCTTTCTAGTACTGCTGGAAATACCATTGGAAGTCTTCAACGACGTTTGGACCAGAATTTTTGGAATGGAGAGTGCGGTGTGTGCATTGTCGTGATGGAGAAGCCACCCATTTTCAAACAGGTAGTGACTGTGTTACTCTTCGACTCCTTCTAATAGATTAATTCCTTAATTCTGATTAAGACAGCTATGGAACAGATGAAAGGTGGAATGACCACCCAGTTGGTGAAGTGTTATTGTGGTCAAAGGAGGGATCGACACTCTTCTGAAGTCAGTGACGTCAAAATGAAACCGGTATGCCCTGATATTTTTTGAAAAGTACAGTCTGTTTTCACTACACTATGTACACTGAGTAATCACTGAATTATGACCACAGAAAAGGAATCTTCAAAGATTCCGTTTCTGTCCTTGAAAAAATGCAACATGGCAGGGTGCACATGGTCTTCTAAGAGCTGCCGGTAGTCCTAACCTGTGATACGTTGGTACATACGCTCGAGAAATCCTAGTTCTTGTCAGAAAAACATGGCCCCATATTAAGCAACCACCTCCACCTGCCTGGATAGTGGGCACCATGCAATGGTCTTATGTTGACTTATGTTGCTCGCGCTACACACGATGTCCGTTGGCGTGTTGCCCTAGGCATTTGGATTCATCCGACCAGCACACTCGTTTCCAGTCCTCCAGTGTCCAACCAGCGTGTCGTTGACAACACAATATTAGCTGTCGCCGATGAGGACAGGGTGTCTCTTAGGCTGTCAGCTGTGGAACCCTACATCTGAGTGTGCGCCATTCTTTGTACACCTTAACCACAGTGGGCTGTAAACAACCGACAAGACACGCCATTTCCAATATGGAAGCACCCGAACTCCTACAATCATGCCCTTTTAAAAGTCCGCGAGATCTTTACTACGTCTCATAACTGCTACTTTATCACTCTGACTTGCACAACCGGATGCAAATTACCACTGCTATAATGCACGAAGTCCATTATGGATGAGGTGGTCATAATCCAGTGCATTGCATTCACGAATCTGTACTTATGATTTCCCTCGCTGTGCATTTTTGCATCTTAATTCAGATATTGTTGGCTGAGGAGGTTCTTCAGGGATGCCATTGTGTTTATGGTTCATCCTAGACTGATCCACGCAATATTCGCGTTATAGTAGACACCGTTTATTGCGCAATCATAGAAACACTACCCGAAGGTAAACGACCCCTCCCTCCCCCCGTTATTACAAAGCTACCTGTAGCAACTGAGTCTCCAAGAGATATCGATTTCTTCACTAATTTCCAGCAGCATCTTACATCGTTCCAGCAGTCTTAGATTGTGGCTTAAGAGAAAAATCAGTACCAGTTGGCGTTTCAAAATCGGCTTCTCTTAGGGGATAAGAAGGGTGTGTGTAAGCGTCTCCCTGTCGCGCGTGGTTGTATAAGTATGGTTAAAGCGCTCACGATTTCACTCGTATGCATATTCAGTAACAGGAAGTGACTCGCAGAGAAAGGTGATCGGCCCCTAATTAGACTCCATCTTGTGTAGGCCCCGGGAGGCGAAAAAAAAAGCATCGTTTATCTTCTAAACAAACCGAATTCGTACGCAATTGGATCAGCTATTTTTCAAAACATTTCTTCCTCCCGATTTTTATTACCTCAGCTATTAAGGGGGGCACAAAAAGTGGGAGGGGGTACTTTATTGTATTATGCATTTCCTTTTACTTATATCGCGCCTTGTGCCTGCAACAACTTTGAACAATTCGTGACCACCCTCTATTAAACTCCCCAAACTTAACGAAATTAATATTGTTTTCTTTCTAGATAGGCGCACGAGCAACATATTAGGCCTACTTACAGATTCATAAATTCTTCCATAAGTTGCTAACAAAAGAGAGAGAGAGAGAGAGAGAGAGAGAGAGAGAGAGAGAGAGAGAGAGAGAGAGAGAGAGAGAAATACATTTTTCAGCTATAGACGCACGTATTTCACATTACGCTCAGTTTCCATAGAAACGTTCTTAACGTATTAATAAATTCGTTTGTTTTTTTGCTACTGCAGTGTACACATTTTGCTTAGTGCCATCTATATTTAGCTAATTATATATTTATTACCCATCTTTGGCGCGCTCTTAATTTAATTTAGAAAGCAGACGAATTTCTACGGGTAGTTAAAGTTCGTTGTCACGGCAACGCACTTACCAAACGAATCTTTAATTAAGCGCGGCTTAAATTTTCTAACAATGTGTACACGTAGCAAAAGTCGGTTGGCTGAAGGAAGTGATTCCCCTTACAAAGTCCCCAAATTATTCCTTGTTGTGCCCATGTTCAGATGAGACACTTGCAAGCGATGAGGCCAAATCTAGTTATCTGCGCTCTCTGTAGGCGTTCCCCATTGTTTGATTTGCATTTACTCGGACGCGACACCACAATAACCCACACGACTCGTAAATCCTCGCCCGCTTTTCGCCATCCTGCGTCCGTATATATCACGCGTTATCTGTCACTGGATCCGTGACCATGGCTTCTCTAATTTCCCTTACTCTGACATCGGGGACAAAGGCAGATTTATAGAAAACATACACCTCTCGCAGAACTCTACAGATCCAATTGTAAAGGGCTTTGGACCCAGCAGGAGAAGATTCGTCGAGTTATTTTTCATTTTCTAATGGACCACTAACATCCTTAAAGCTAAAAAGGAGACTTTTTTGAAGGAATCTCGAGCGATTGTAATGTCCCTTAGAAGTCCCAACAGTGAGCTCAATTGGTAGTAATTTTCTCAATCATTCGCGTAATCTTTGGAACTGGAGAGGCCATCAGCACACAATAGAATTCAAATTTCTTCCTTCGATTGAGTATGGACATTACTTAGATGCGTTTAAAACCTTCATCTGCTAAGGATTTGTTCTTTTAAATCAATATTTGGCGGTTAATCGCTAGGGGCCCCGCCTCTGCTGATAGTTTTCGCTCTTAGAAATTATTGGTGAACTACAATCGTTAACTTTTCCAAATTAAAAAAATAATAATGTTGTTGGGTTTTAGAAGCATCAGCGATGGTAGCATCTGCTTGCTGGATGAAAAACCGTGCAACCGCCGCTTGAGACCGACTAACTTAGCCACGTTGTGAAAGAGACTCATAAAAATTCCTCCCATCGTCGACGGGACTCGAACTAACGTCTTCTCCAGCCGATCTGCGATGGTCGTCTATCTTGCTGTTACCCATAAGGGCTTAAAAAAAAAAATAAAAGATTTTATTTACTTTTTTTGCATTTTTCATTAAACTATTTTGTCCTGATGACAGTATCAAGCAGTTGATCCTGAAACGTTGCCCATAACAGTCGAAACTCTATAATATAACGAGCCCCGAGGGACTGAGAAAACGGTCGTTATATCAGAAAGGTGTTTTAACGACTGTTCATAAAATAGCATTAATGAGAAATTCGCCGAGACCAACCACATAGGGCGTTATCACGTGTGGGGCGTAAAAAAGAGGGTCGCTATAACGAGATTGTATTATATTGAATTATTTAATTTTTAGAACCTCAAACTTCATAGTTAGCGCTACGTCATAGTGATTAGAAGAAAACAAATTTTGCCTTCACAACGAGTTGCCTTAATGTCGCATTACTTTCGAATAAATTACAACTTGTAAAGGTTCATCTGTCACTTACATATTTTATAATTTTACTAAAAGTATTTAAAATAACACTCATAAATAGACATTTTTAAATCACGTGACCCAAATGGGTGGTTTAAAAAAAATAAATAAGAGTTCAGAGAGTACATAAACCATCCTGATTTCCCCATCATCACATTCGACTGTTAGCAACATAACTGGGAGAAATCGCAGTATCTGGTAGTGTTCAAGGCATTCCAATACACACTGGGAAAATGTTCCACCTGGGGGGGGGGGTCATGTGACGTATGTCTTGCTGCTCCTTAGCGATGAGACCCCGACATAAATCACCACTCAAAGTTTTTCCATTTAAAACCAAGCCCAAGCTCTTACCATCTCTCTCTCTCTCTCTCTCTCTCTCACACGGGTCGTCTGCAAAAAGTCGAAGAATGAAGATCGCACGTGCCATCGACAGACACTTTTATGGCCTCAGAGAACGCTAGCAAACTGAATGTTTCCTTTGGCTTCAAGTTCACGGTACGCTAAGCAACGAGCATCAGCTGGTTGACACTCCCCATATGCTTTATAATGCCGGCCCTAGGTACCCTAGTAAACCTGTAATACCCGGCAAGGTTGGCACAAGTTGTACGAAAATTAATGGAAGGAAGGAAGGAAGGATGCAGTTCTGTATGCAAATGATCCATCAGAACGTTGACCTAAAAACACAAGAAACATTGAATATCTAAAGACATTTCGTCTGTCTTACATCCCTCACTAGTTCATTATGTACCTGTAAAGTACCCACATTACGAGGTAATCCTTTTCCCCTTATAGAATACTTAACACCCCCCCCCAGATGATGTTACGTATTATTAAAAATAAAAGTCACAAGTAAAAATTTTATCCACATTATTTGACAAATTAAAAAATATCCATCGATGGTGTCCCTATACTTTTGGTAGAGTAGTGTACACATCACCGATCCTTCCATATTATACCTTTTATTGCATTTTAAAATATAACGCATTTAATTGTATGGCATTTTAATGGACATTTTGAAATACGTAAATAAATATTTGTATAAATAACCGATTTTTTTCCATCGGTATTTAAAAAGAATTAGGAATGGAGCTTTGAGGTTATTTGCATATCCACCTACATTTGTGAAATTGATGGCCAAATGCAAGAATCGAAGAGAGCACTCAGAAAAATTGAACCTTCGAAAAGGCAGTAATGCATAACTAATGGCAAAAGAGAGAGAGAGAGGAGAGAAAATAATGTAGATGGCGCTGCAATCAGCGAAGTCTCTCATTCGAAATACAATCTCTCCGAGTAAATTAAGTGATGTTATCCCTTAAGATAGAAGGGCTGTCGTGATGGTAACGAGTAATGCTTTCAATAATATGACACTTAAATATCTTTTTGGAAAGTTTGAGCATCGGGATGAAAAGTAAGTCTATTAAGCCCCCATAATATATTCCATTGAGTTGTTTAACAATACAATTCTATCGCATGATGTCTGTCCTAATCTTTTGTTACAATTTCATGATTTTTTTTTGAGTTTTCAATTTTGTTCATTTCAACAATGAGACACGTGCATTTCATGATTTTTTTTTTTTTTTTTTTTTAGTTTTCAATTTTGTTCATTTCAACAATGAGACACGTGCATTTTGTTTTGTCGATTAAAAATGAAAATAAGCATAGGTTTTTAAAAGCATTCATTGGACCAAATCGGAGCATTTGGAAATGAACATCTTTCTCTTCTCGATTTAGGTGAAAAGGTTGTCATGGTAACGCATGGAATTTCCTTTCATGCTTTTTTTTTTTTTAAATTCGGGAAAGTGACAATATCTGCATTGTTGAAAGATGCACGAGGACTCGTGACTCCAATGAATGAGCTGAGCATGTTAATTGCATGATTTTAGGGAATATAGTGTTTCCAGAAAAACAAAAAAATTAAATTTTATTTGGAGAAATTATTTATAGAGATCGATAAAAGGGGCGGGAGTCCATTATTAAGGGGTTGTATGAGCATGAATATGATTTTTCGTAATAACTTTTACAATAATTCGCTATTTGGTATATAAACTGCCTTACCAAAAGTATTTAGACACTCCTAATATAGTGAACAGCGTGAACCAAAAGAAGCAACAGGTTTAAAAGTATTCAATCAATAACAGTTCATCACGAACAGGTAGAATGAGTCACGGTAAGGTACCCGGGGCGCCAATCAGCAGCCACTTCTAATATTGTGCCCTCACAGGGTAATTTTGTAAAATAATTTGAATAAACGAATTAATTTTCAAATACTGCATATATATTTTTCTAACTGCTATAACGTTTTATACAAAATTTTATAAATACTAGAATATCAACTATTCTAGGCTTGTTTGTTTCTGTAATAGTATAATATTAATTAACATTTTAAATTAATTATAATATGAATTACACTACAAAATAATTATTGAAGTCACGAGGATCGTACTGTACTTTTTTATTTATTTTACTTTAAAATTTTTATTTATTTAATTTTTTTATAATCTATCTATATATGAAAAAAAGTTTTCCTCCTGGTGATATTTATTCGAGCCAATGGGAGAAGAGGGCGGAGCAATTACGTCACTACAAATGCGCTGGTAAATAATTAAATAGATCATTTCCTGATTAGATTTCGATCAGTGCGTTATAATGTTAGTATAATGTTATTATTATTCAAATAATAACATTATACGATACAAAAAAAATACTTCTACTATACCAGAATGATGGGTCCCTTGCACAAATATACAAAAAAGGTTACAATAGAACATAAAGTGATGCCGGGCGTAGTGGTATGTTAGACAGTGAAGCATGTGCACGAGATTGATGAACGTAAAATGCAAGGAACACAGATGGGTTACTGGACAGAATCAGACATTGTCTATCCACAATGTAAAGCGCGTATGTGGGCTGCATGCCAATTCGTAGAAATGCAAGAAAACTTCCTTCGTAACGTTCAGCAGTCTCGTGCACGTGCTTCATTGTCTAACACATGATCACGTCGGGCATCATTTGATGTTCTATTGTAACGTTTTTTGTATATTAATGTCAGTTGATGAAGGGACTCATTGTCCCGATACGGTTTAGTATTTTGTAAATATTTTAGTCCTGCTCTTTTGGATTCAACAATATTCCTCTGGATTGTTCGCTATGCTTGATTCCAAGGTGGAAGTTTTTCTACCACCCTATCACACTGGACTGGTGGTGCAATTTTTAAAGCTTTAGATCTTCAAAGTGACACATACAGCCTGTTTCCAGGATTGACGAAATAGTGAAAGGTGACGTATTTTTTGGTCAACAATTAAGGAGATGTTGCACGGATTCAGAATGCCAATCAAGCTCCGTTACTTGCAATCTCATCCGGGATTTTTTCACACCAAATCTGAGCGATTTTAATGAAGAGCATGAGGAAAGATTTCACCAGGATGTACTGTGAATGAAGAATAGTGGATTCAATTATTTTAAAGGAATTTTGATTTTTATTAACCAGAGGGGTGTCTACTTCTTAAGTCGTGATTTTTTAGGTGGTTTACTAGGATTAACACCTTGCTCTGTGCATAAATGAAATATTGTTAATATATCTGATAAAGCGTGTGTCCATGTTTATACTTCTTTCGTTTCTGGACAAATCATCATGCTGTGCAAAATCATGTCATATTTGGAATCTAAATTCATAAAAAAACACAAGCTTTTTGAAAATTTGTTACATAACGTTAGCAGACAATGTACTTCAAGGTAATAACTTCTGTACTATAGCCGAGATGTGTCTAAGAATACGTCACGTGGTGGGCTGCTGTTAGATGGGATTTGTACTTCTCAGGACAGTCCATTTTAAGTACTTAGTATTAGCAGTGGCAAATGATGCAAGAAAGAAAGCTTATACAGCATCAGCCAAAAAAAAAAAAACATTTCACACACACATCCATTCCCTCAAAATGTTTGCCCAGTTCCTCCTTGAATTTATTTAAGCTATCAACTTCCACGACAGATGGAAGTTTGTTCCAACAATTAACGACCCTCTGGCTGAAGGCAAATTTCCGCACATGTATTCTACAACTGCCTTTCCTCAATTTGAATTTATGCCCCCTCAGATGAGTAATCTGAGCAAGCGGAAGAATCCCATCAGAATTCGGCGTGCTCAACCCATTCAAGGCCTTATACACCTCAATCAGATCACCTCACCTGGTGCCTAGCCTCCAGACGCTGCAATTCGCAGAACTTAAGTCCCTCTCTTGGCAAGATGACACACCCTTCTCTGTACTAGCTCAAGCAACTCTACATCCTTCCTAAAATGAGGCCTCCAGACCTGTACCCAGTACTCAAGGCATGGCCTGACCATTGGCTTACACAAAGGGATAATCGCTTCCTTTTCCCTACTAGAAAAATACCTGTATATCAATTGACAATACCCTATGACTTGCTCTGGCAGCCTGTCTGCACTCCTCAGAGAACTTCATATCTTACTGCACAATTACCCCCAGTCTTTTTCATTTTCCACAACCCTAAGTGTAGTACCACACAGTTGGTACGTTTCTCTGAGGTTACTTCTACTCGCATGCATTTGTCAAGGTTAAACTTCAGTTGGCACTTCTCAGCCCGTCTGCCCAACTTTTCTATATCCTGTTAACTGCCATTAACAACCCTGCCAACCTTTGTATCATCTGCAAACTTCGACATTAAGCCTGATACACCTTCATCAATATCATTGATAAATGTATAGAAAACAACAATGGGCCCAACGCCGAATCTTGGGGGACTCCACTTATAACATTAGTCCACGAAGAGCAGCGTCCATTGATTGCCACCCTCTCTGTCGTCTCCCATTCAACCACCCTTTTATCCATTGTAGAACTTATCCTTAATGCTATTGTGCTCCAATTTACGTAGTAGTCTTCCATGTGCAACAGTGTCAAAAGTTTTACTGAAACCCAAGTATATGATATTAAAATTATTTTTTGCATCCCATTCCTTTCCTACTGAATCACAGTATCCAATCAGATTGGTTAGACATGATCGCCTCTTAAACCAATCCAAGCCTCAACTGCAAACGGTTTCAATAAATCTTTCCAGAAAATTCCAAAAAATAAAAATTTTATTCAAATTTATGACACTGCGTGGACGGCTTTACAAGCAAAGAGAAAACGCAACTTCTTTGATCAAAATTCTTTTAAAACAAAATAACATTGAAAAAAATATGGTGTATTTTTATAGACAGTATAAATTTATACGAAATACTTTCAAGAGAACAATAAAATTATTTTTGCAACAATAGCATATTTTCATTAAAAATAATTACTCGCTTGCTGATTACATCCTACACATTTAAATTTTAAATAATTCATATAATGGGGCTATCTTGTGAAATATGTATTTTATTGTAATCGAAATATGTAGTCACTGAAATAGGCTAGAAACTGTTAATTTATTCTATTCGATTTGTGGTTCCTGACACAGGCCAGAAACGGTTATTTTATCGTATTTGAATGTGTTTATTGAAATAGACATGGAACGGTTATTTAATTGGAACTAGTTACTGAAATAGACTGAACGCGGTTATTTTATTGTATTATAAATATATGGCTATTGAAATATACTTGGAACTGTTATTTTGTTGTATTCGAACTATGTGGTTATTGAAATAGACTAGAAACTGTTATTTTATCGTATGTGTGGTTATTGAAATAGATTTGGAACGGTTCTTTTATTGTATTCGATATATATGGTAACTGAAATAGAGCTGGAACGGCTATTTTGTTGTAATCGACATATGTGGTTACTGAAATAGACTTGGAACGGTTATTTTATTGGAACTAGTTACTGAAATAGACTGAACGCGGTTATTTTATTGTATTATAAATATATGGCTATTGAAATATACTTGGAACTGTTATTTTGTTATATTCCAAATATGTGATTATTGAATTAGACTAGAAACTGTTATTTTATCATATGTGTGGTTACTGAAATAGACTTGGAACGGTTATTTTATTGGAACTACTTACTGAAATAGACTGAACGCGGTTATTTTATTGCATTATAAATATGTAGTTATTGAAAAAGACCAGGAACAGTTATTTTATCATATGTACTGTTATTGAAATAGAGCTGGAACGGTTATTTTATTGTAATCGAAATATGCAGTCACTGAAATAGGCTAGAAACTGTTAATTTATTCTATTCGATTTGTGGGTCCTGAAACAGGCCAGAAACGGTTATTTTATCGTATTTGAATTATGTGGTTATTGAGATAGATTTGGAACGGTTATTTTATCGGATTAGTACGGGGGTTTTCAAATAGACTGGAAACGGTTATTAATTACACTGCAATTTTAATAAATATAAAACGCTGAAGGAAATTATGGGAATCAAATAAATCAGAACCATTCCTTTTTGGGGGAAATTATTATTCCCTTTACCTTCTTTTCTTTTTTTTTTTAAAGATTATTTTAAGGCAGGAATTCACCCACGTGGTGTTTTTAACAACAATCTAGGCTCGAACCAACCCTATACTTTCAAGGGTGTCAACATGTGACGTGTGTTCCAAACGCTACTGCCTTCGGGTGGCAGCCATTTATATGGAGAGAGAGAGAGAGAGAGAGAGAGAGAGTAAATTCGGCTGAGACGCCGCAGGACAACAGTATGCAATGGTCAGTGACCGCACACCTTTTTCTGCGAACGCCAATCACGTAATAGCCCGTGACATGCAGCATGAAAAACCTCTGACAGATTAACAGCGGGCACTTCGGTGACGGATACATATTTCCTCCTGTCGGTAGCCAACAGGACGCTGTGCGGTCGTCTCGGCCGACATCCCGACTGCGACTTCAGCGGCCCCGTGTCGGAAAAAGGTAAGTCAGTTTCCATTTGTGGGACGCTATTGTCGCGGCGAAGTGTCAATGCGATGATGGGACAGTACTGTAATTATTCGGCTCTCGCGCTGTCTGCCTCTCCACCCCTCTTAGTTTATTGGGGTCCGTATTAGCGAGGGATAATTGAGTGTAGTAAACTACGAATCAAAGGACCGGTGGGGTCGGCGATGGGGGATGCGGGTGAAGGGGATGGCTCTCCCGGCGTCAAACGGCGGTGCGATTTCAGTTGACAAGGCTCACCTGTTTCTGGCCAGTCACGTGAGAGGTTGCGCACATAGTGGCGAGTCCGAAAGGGGGCATTTGTTTTGTCCCAACATGGCTGACAAGTGCTCTCAAAGACAGTTGGATCTTCTGGAAAAGGGGAGTTGAAATCGCGCAGATGTCCCATCTGCGGTTCGTGGTTTGCGACGATCACCCAACGCAATGTCAACCGAACAAATTTGTTATTTTTTAGCAAAATCGACAAAAGATTTTTTAAAATTAGCGTGGCCACGTTCATTATATTTCATTAATTTTTATACAGAATTCTTTAATCGTGCGCAGAACTCTGTAAATCAGACTTTAATCCGTAGGTGGACTTCGAAAATAAAACTGAATTTTCGCCACTTCAGACGAAGCCCACAAACCGCTAGAAGTATTTTCGTGGTGTAAGCGCGAGTGACTGCTAAATATGGCGCTGTTTTAGTATTCTCCCTATCTTGTGAATTCCTTTGATCGTGCGGTCCTCCTGGAGTATAAAGAGAAAATGATTTTGTTTTTCATCCTTTGCAACAGAATGTCAACTGCTTTCACAATACCGAAATCTATCGTTTGTCAGAAAACTGGCAAAAGACAAATTAATCCCGAAATAGACTATCGAAGCAATAACCCAGTTTTTTTAATAAACCACAAATTCCGGCAATCTGTCTTTGGCTTAAAAGTAGTGCAATACCAAGGCAACTCGTGGTAAAGTAATAGTCCTATTTTTCATCTTCATGATTCGCTTATATTTCGTATCTTCTCACGTGATTCCTGTATATCTCATATACACGTATATTTCATATCTAGCCACGTGATCCATGCCTAATTTCCCCTTCCATATTACATCACGCAATTCTTGTAAACTATCTTCACAAGTAGTGCAATACCAAGGCAACTCGTGGTAAAATAAAAGTCCTCGTACTTTTCATTTTCCTGATTCAATAATAATAATAATAATAATAATTATTATTATTATTATTATTATCTATATGGTTCAAGGAAGCCTGAGGCTTTTTCTGTACTAGTCAAAAAAAAAAAAAAAAAAAGAAAATTCTAAGCTACCCAGAGAGAGAAGTAAAAGGAAATCACCAAGAAAGAGAAGAATGATGATATCCAGCTCAGGGTGTGCAAAGCCCATACTCACCAGATGGGAGCCCCTGGGGTTAATATTTCATATCTGTCACATGATTCGTGTATATTTCTCGACATATTCACGTATATTTCATATCTCTCACGTGATTCGTGTATATTTTATATCTAGCACGTGATTGATGTCTGTTTCCAGCTTCTTCACGTGTATTTCATATCTCGCCACGTGATCCATGCATATTTCATCACGTGATTCGTGTAAACTTCAGCTTCACACGTAGATTTCGCCACGTGACCTGCTGGATCAGTTCTTAACAGACGTCATTTGACCTGACTATTGTTTCGGCGCGCTTTTGATCGTGTTTTAAACAAACGAAACTTATTTTTAGAGCTCCATTTTTCTCTTTCTCTCGTTTTACTTCTCTTTCTTTCTTTCTTTTCTTCGCTAATGCTGCGGTCCATCTTTCCTGTTTCTATTATTCCGTTTTCGGCTGCAGTCTTTTCCAATTTCCTCCTTCTTTCTATCTTCCTTTCGCATCTCTCGTGCGTTGCCTCATTTCCGTGAGCCGAATCCGTTTCTCACACCGATACTTGGAGCGGACTCGGTTAACTTTAACTCGGCTCACTTCGGACCGCATAATGCGTTGAAATGGAGTCGAGCATGTGGACGCAGACAGACGACTTTCGGTGGCCTTCCCGCTCTCTCTCTCTCTCTCTCTCTCTCTCTCTCTCTCTCCTACTGTTCACCGCCCGACTATTGTTCTTTAGAGGTGGGGCAACCCTCGGCGCGATTAGTTTTTATTTTGTGAGAAAGCCCCAAAAATGCGGCTCAAATTATCCGTCGACGACCAACAATTTTTTGTTCGTCTGCCGCTGTAATGATGGCGGGAAGGAATTATCCGCAGATCCGCGGCCCAATCGCTGATTTTCTGGTTGTGTGAGTTTGTTTATAACCCGATAAGGTTGCGGAATCGACGTTATCGTAACACGGCGCATCCGGTGGACCAGCGAAGTGCCGGATGTGCCCCATTACTGGCGGAAAAACCGAATCGCCCGGCACGAGAAAAGTGTTTGGGAAAAGCGGGCTGAAAATCACTTACCCGCTCCTTCGTGAGTGCGTTTCGGCAGATTTTTCCTCCTTCGTACGTTTCGACATCGGGTGAACGACTGATGACAATTTCAGTAAAACAGAAATGGTGACTAATGGCATCCGCAGACACCCCCCCCCTCTCTCTCTCTCATTCTTTCGTAAGAAAATTATGACGTATGAACACCCAACTCTCTCTCTCTCTCTGTTTCTTTCTCTCTCTCTCTTCTCTAGAGTTGTTTTCTTTCCCTTCTCGCTCTACAGCGCCCTGCTTCATTCTCTCTCTCTCTCTCTCTCTCTCTCTCTCTCTCTCTCTCTCTCTCTCTCTCTCTCTCTCTCTCTCTCTCTCTCAGGCTTCCTGCTTCATTCGGCCCTTTTTTATCTATCACTCTCTTCTGTATCTATATATCTTTCTACATTTCTTTCAGTTTGTTCATATACTTCCTCTATCTGTCTGTTCTCTTTCTATCTATCTATATCTACACGATCACATCTTCCTATCACTCTCTGAGATTATCTATTCTCTCTCTCTACTTTATTATATATATATTTTATCTGTCACTCTCTCTATCTCTCTTATTTTGCCATAATATTTTGTTCCTGTTCGTATCTGTCTCTCAATTTTTCTACCTCTCTTTTTATCTCTTTGTACATTTCTTTCAGTATATTCGTATATTTCTCATTGTTTCTATCTGTATTTCTCTCTATCTCTCTGTTCTCTTTCTATCTATCCATCCATCTATACATATCGCACCTTTCTATTTCCCTCTAAAACTATCTATTGTCTCTCTACTTCATTCTATCCTTTTTCTTTTTTATCTATCACTCTCTTCTGTGTTCCCTCTATCTTTATCTCTTCTAATTTCTCGTAACGTTTTGTTCCTGCTTTTGTTTGTCTCTCAGTTTTTCTACCTCTCTTTCTCTTTCTACATTTCAGTATATTCATACTCCCTCTCTCTCTCTCTCTCTCTCTCTCTCTCTCTCTCTCTCTCTCTCCATCTATCTATCTATATACATAGATATTGCATCTTTCTATTTTCCTCTAAAACTGTCCTTTCTCTCTCTTTCTGTCTATCGGCCTGTCTACTGCATTCCATCATTTTTTGATCTCTCTCTCTCTCTCTCTCTCTCTCTCTCTCTCTCTCTCTCTCTCTCTCTCTCTCTCTCTTTTATTTTGCCATAACGTTTTGTTTCTGTTCCTCTCTTAACTTTTCTATCTGTCTTTATTTCTCTTTCTACATTTCTTTCAGTATATTTCTCTTTCTCTCTTTTCCCTTTCTAAGGAATAAAAGGCTGGCAGAATATAAGTGGATCGTGTAGGGTACAATTCATATGCTGATAGAATGGTAAAATAATGCTAAAATAATTTTAATTACCACATGTCGAATACCACCAAGGAAGAAGATTTAACACAGTTAAAAAAACAAAACAATGCAATCATTTCCCACTTCATTCTATTAATGGAAACGTAGTGGCCCTAAGATACAAAAGGATTATAAATATAAGGCCTCATCACAACTCATAAGGGCTACGAAAAACAGCTTAGGAACGAAACATCGTTGAAATACGCGAAATTAAATTTCTCCAACACAACCTCAAGAGCCAATGGCAAATTTCTGATTCAGTTATTGCACACTAACGTTCAGAGATCTGCGCTGGTTTTCCATCCCGCAAAATAAGCAAACAACTAATTTATAGACGATATCTAAAAGTCTCTTGGAATTAGTTACCTCGCTGAAATTGCTAAACAACTGAACCAAGTTTTCATCCCCAAACCAGCCATGAAACACACGCAATTTACAGTCATGATGGAAGAAAAAGTCTTCTGCTTATCCAAGCGCAAATTCCAATCAGCACAACTGGTCCGGCGCTTAAGTCTAACGCAGTTACTGCGATTGTTCACTCTAAACTAGTGTTAAAAGTGTAACAATCCCCTTCACCCTTCTTACCTTTCTATTGGTCTCCCCCTGCACCCATCTGTCGAGGTACCCTCCGAGTCAAGAGCTGTTTCTCCGATTGTCAATCACGTTAAAGTGTTCCTTTCTACCTTTCCCTGCGTGGCCCTTTTCGCGGTGGGTCGTCGTTTGTTGGTGGTGGGGGGGAGGCAGAAGCGACGAGGGGCGGACACAGTTCCAATACGACCGAACCATTTGCATTTTTCAATTTCGCAGCAACGATGGAAAGCTCGCGTGGGGCTCCGAGTGTAACTGGAACTTTTAATGAGTGAGCGTGGTAAGAAACTCGGAGTTATTTCTTAATTAGCGTGGAAGTTTCGGAGAAGAAAGGAAACGAATATAATTAAGGAACACCCAAAGATCTCCTTACCATCAAGAACCGTCAAGTTTTGCTCGAAGATATTTCACCTCATCATTACAAAAAGTTTTCTCTCCAAGTTCTGAATTATAATTAACTGTGACGTTAACAGTCGCGAGCAATTTGCGTGGGATTTAATGATTCGACCGCACAATTAAAAGAAGATTATTGTAGCTCATTTTCATTACTTAAGACACACGTGCCTTTCTTTCTTTCTTCCTTCCTTCCTAAAGTAGAAACTTGTTGGTGTAAGTTGGAGTGATATATTTTCCCCGCATCTGGCCTGCTATGGGATTTCAGGAGGCTCAAGTTTTGGTTTTAGTGGAATAATTACAAAACAAGCGAAACCAGAAAATTCTTCCGGTAAAATACCGCACGAACCGTTCAAGATACCGATTTTTACCGGAGATTCCGTTTTATACGAATTGATTTTTACATTTCGACCTTTTCTTTGGTATTTAATAATTAAGTGTTTGTTTGTTTTTTTACGTAAATAACTTAAAACAGACGCATTTATACCACCGGTAAATCTTTACAGTAAGATTGATAACGTTTTCTGTATTAAATATTAGGTAAAAACATTTTTTTGATCCGATTAAAATTATAAACAATTTTCAGCATTAGTTGTAGATTACTATCTCTATTGTTGTATGAAATTTACATTGTCAATTTCATTATTGCGCGTGCCACCATTTCATTGTTGGCTTTAAACAATGGCGCAGAACTATTTATTATTGTATTTCAGTCAAGTGTTTCTTTAAACAACAGTTATCAAGTGCTCATTGTCGTATTTTCATTTTAGTCAATTTCATTTTTGTGTGAAACTTGCATTGTAAATTTCATCGTTTGCTATAAGCAATGGCGCAAAACGACCCATTGTCACATTTTAAATCAGTTTATTTTCTTTAAACAATGGTCAAATAGTGATCACGTGTCGGATTCTCAGTCAATTTCATTTTGGTGTTGTAAAGCCTACATTGTCAGTTTTATCGTTTGCTTTAAAGAATTCTGCACAACCATCCTCCATCGTATTTTCAGACACTGCCCTCTTTAAACAATGGTACAGAACAACCCACTACTGCATTTTAATTCATTTAATTGTTTACTTTAAACAATGATCAGATAGTATCAACTGCCCGTAGTTGCATTGTCAGTTAATTTCATTGTTGCGTAAAGATTGCATTGTGAATTAACTTCTTAGCTTTAAAGATTGATGAACCCACCATCATTTTCATCCACCCTTATTGTCTGCTTTTAAATAACGGTAAAAAAAATCCTTTTTGCCTTTTAAGTCAGCTTAATTGCGTGCTTTAAACAATGACCAAATAGTAATCAATTGCCCGCATTGTATTTTCAATCAATTTCATTGTTCAGTGAAACTTGTGTACTCAATTTTCATTGTTGTGTGAAAACGGCATTGTCAATTTCATTATTGTATGACATTTCATTGTTACGCGACATTTGCGTTGTCAGTTTCATCCTTTTGTAAAATTTCATTGTTGTGTGAATTTTGCATTGTCAGTTTCATTGTTTTTCTTTAAACAATGATATTCAATAATCCACTGTAATTTTTTCACTCACTGTCGCCTCTTAAGTCACCTTAATTGTTTGCTTTAAACAATGATCAAATAATAGTCAATTGGCCGTGGTTGTGTTTTCGTTCAATTTCATTCTTGTGTGAAACTGCATTGTTAATTTCACTGTTGTGCGAAAATTTCATTGCCGATTTTATTGTTTCGCTTTAAACAATGATGTTCAACAATCCTCTGTCGTATTTTCAGTCAATTTATTTGCATTTAGCAATCATTATCACGTGCCCATTGTCATATTTTAATTTAATTTCATTGTTTTGTGAAATTTGTATTGTCTATTACATTGTTTGCTTTAAACAATGATCAAATAATAGTCAATTGTCTGTGGTTGTACAGTATTTTCAATCAATTTTATTGTTTAGATATGAGGGTTTAATTGCACATAAGGTCCTATGGGTATAATGTCATTGTTTAGTGAAATTTGCATTGTCAATTTTATTGTTGTGTGAAATTTGCATTGTCAATTTCACAGTTTTGTGTTTAACAATGATATTCAACCATCCACTGTTGTATTTTCTCTCAGTTTATTTGCATTAAACAGTCGCTATGAAGTGGCCATTGTCATATTTTAATTTCATTGTTTTGTGAAATTTGTATTGCCACTTACATTGTTTGCTTTAAACAATCATGAAATAGCAGTCAATTGCCCGTGGTTGTAATTTCAATCAATTTCATTGTTCAAGGAAACGTGTATTGCCAATTTCATTGTTGTGTGAGACTTGCATTGTCACGTTCATCGATTTGCTTTAAACAATGATCTTCAACAATCCACTGTTGTTTTCTGCCACTTTATTTGCTTTAAACAATAGTAATGAAGTGCCCATTGTCGTATTTTTAATTAATTTCATTGTTTTGAAATTTGTATTGTCAATATATTGTTTGCTTTAATGGCTTTAGTGTACAGTTATCCACTGTTGTATTTTCAGTCAATTTCATTATGTTAAACAATGGTGAAGAATCTACCCATTGTCGAAGTTCAAGTTTAATTGTTTGCTTTAAACAATGATCAAATAGTAAGGTGCCGGTTGTTGTGTTTTCAGTGAATTTCATCAAATATAAAATTGTCAATTTCATTGTGTTAAACAACAACGCACGACTGTTGTGTGACAATTTCATTCAATTTTTTTTTCTTACAGCAAATTTTAATCAATTTCTTTCTTCTGTATTTTAATAAATTTCTATTATTTGCATATTCTATCACTTTTTTGTCAATTTCTGTTCACTAATTTATTTTTAACTGTTCAAATTATTTTTCGGCTTTATTAACCATATTTGGGGAAACTTTAAAAACAGAAGATGTGGTTTCACCCTCCCCCCCATTTGGCAGACGATAAATTATCAATATTTTCTAAGGCAATTGTTGACCGTTTTGACGACATATCCGCAGATTTGGCACCATCATTCTGTCTTCTGGTAACTCCTCCGGCATTTCCTTAAGCTGCGCGGTCCGTTTCCGCAGCTCATAAATCGCATCTCACACATTTCTGACCCCGCGTTTGGCACGTTATGTTCTTAAACCACCCAAGCTTCGTTCCTCCTTCGTTCTTTCTTTCCCGTATTTTAAGCAGACAGTTTGTTGGGTAGTAAGTGAGAAATAGAGGACAGGTGAGACTTTTGTAAGGTGGCCAAAGAGCCGGAAAGGGTCATCCGGCAGTTGCGGAGCCGTCGCCGTTTTATGAAACCTCCGATGAGAGAGCGAATGAGCTGTGGAAGCTCCGTCTATTGAAGCAAAGCGGCCGTGTTGTCGCTCTTAAGTCGCCGAGAAGAATCGAAAAGGGGCAAAAGCAAAGGGGGGCTTTAAAACCACCTGGCCTTCGGGGGACGAGGGGAGGAAACCTAGGCGGAACGTTGACATCTTTATTTCTCTTCGCATTTATCCGTCCGCCAGGGGACGCGGAAGTATTAAAGAGCGGTGGCCCATCACGCGAATCCCCTAAGAGGTTGCGAAGGTGAGCCGACGACAAAGACGCAGGTAAAGTACTTTTGTCCGGCCGACACCGAGGGGTCACATCTGAGTGTCGTAGCCTTCCGAAAATAAACAGTCCCTCTGTTGGTCGCACAAAACCTCGCAAATGGTCGAGTGGGGAAGAAGATAAACCCCGAAGAATATAACAGATTGGTTTCTCCCTCGCTGGGTGCCCCGGAGGACTTGGGGGAGGGGGGTGAGTAATGGCGAGTGGAGTACCCTGTCGGATGAAGCCGTCATTAATAATTCCCTCCTCCGCTTTCCCCAAAATATTGACAGTGTGGCTTACCTTCGACCCTACAAGGTACTCGCTTCGGCCCTATTTGTCTCGTTGCTTACGCGGGCCAGAAGCGGACGGATTTACATGGAAAGTCCCCCAAAATCTAACCGCGTACAATCGGCGATGCTAAAAAAGCGATTGTTGTACGGCTCGGAATGTTTGCTAAGGGGGTTGCCAGAGGGGATTGACTGCAGACGCCGAAATGTAGAGCGGGATCCAGGAGCGGCACCTTGCAGTTCGTTTTATTGGCCGGAATTATGCAATTTTAAGTTCGCAAAATGCGTTTGATTTGGCGATTTCTGTTCCCTTTTTCTGTCACTCCGCTTTGTTCATCTCTCTCTCTCTCTCTCTCTCTGTGTTTCCTTTCGATGCAAACGCATTAATTGAAGAGGACAGGGCCCGGGTGTATTGGTGGATTTGCATAAAACGATGCGGCCACATTTGATTTGAGGGTGCGCGGGGGTGGGAGGAATGCAGACGGATTTCTGGGTGAGCGGACTCTTCCGAACTGATTTCGAGGGTGCGGTTTCTGGTGTGGTGGGTATGTTACCCCGCATGCTGCCGACAGTGGGGGTGGGAGTGCCCTTTTCGTATCTCACGAGTCGCACATTTGTTTCAGTGTTCAAAGTTTGGTGTGTTCAACTGAACTGACCTGAGCAGTGCCCTTTCACCTTCCTTCGTTCTCTTTGTGTACGTTTCGAAGGCAGCAACAGCACCGTTATTGCCGATTTATTAAAAACAGCGGACACGCGAACCATTCTCTACGAGCACCCTCATGTTCAAGAAGAAGCACCACTGTGCCCATCCATCCATCCATCCCTCCCTCTCTCTCTCTCTCTTGCTGTATTTCTCTCTTCTTCATTCCCTCTTTCTGTCTCTCTCCTCTCTCTTTCTTTCTCGTATTTCTCACTCCTTCATTCCCTCTGTCTTTCTCTCTGCACATTAACTCACTCCTGCATTCTCTCTCTCTGCATTTCTTACTCCTTCACTACTTTCTCATATATGAGATTTATGAGAAAGCGATAGTGAAAGAAAATTTGAGAGATAGACCGAGAAACAGAAAAAGAGAGAGAATGAAGGAAAAGGAATGAGAGCGCAAGAGAGAGAATGAAGGGGAGAGAGACCGACAGAGAAAATGAAAAAAGAGAAAGAATGGAGAGAGAGAGAGAATTCAGCGGGAGAAAGAGACAATGAAGATAACAGAGAGGCAGAAAGAATGAATGAAGCGAAGCGCGAGACAGAGAAAGAAAAAAAACAGAGATAGAATAAAGGGGAAAGAGAGAATGAAGTGGACAGAGAGAGAAAGAAAACGAATGAGAGAGAGAGAGAGAGAGAGATAAAGAGGTAGCAGACAAATAGGGAGAAATATGTATTTTTCCTACCATCACTATCCTCTACCTATCCTTCCCCTGTTTCTTCTTTCTCTGCCCATCAGTCACTCTTTCCCCTATTCTGTCCCCCCCTCTGTTTGTCCGTCTCTCTTTCTCTGCATCTGTGAAATCAACTGAACGTTAAAGAAGCACCCAAAAACATTTCCTTTCATTCACTCTTTCAAACGAAACGGAGCAACTCGGTGAACGTTTTAAATTATTCACTCCCACACCCCTATCGCGACCCCTCTTTGCTTATAAATATTCCTCGACCCGAACCGCCCTACCTTTCAAATAATCCACTCAAACGCGCAATCCACCTCACGAATTCCATTAAAGAAACACCGAATTTCTAAAGATGCCAGTTAATATTCTTAAAGTACCCGGGGAGGGGGTGGTTTTGCCGACCGATAACAACCCCAAATTGTGTACTCGGGTGGAGTCGGAACTGCGAAAACTATTTTCCCAAACTAAATCTTGGCACTTCGCTCTTTGAACCCCTGGAATTCGAAACACCAGCGTATTTGACGTCCGATCATTCTTTGAGGAGAGGGCCCCAGAAAACGCAGATCTCCGCACACCCCCCTTAATAACAACCGCGACACATTAACGGAATTGGATAAACAGTCGCTTTTTTATCGCCAAGTAATCAGCGTCCGTGCCATTAATCTCAAACAGCTATTAAGATGGACCCGGGGGAATTCTGGGAATGACACTCCATCTGGTTGGTTTAACACCATCTTCTGGGCCATAACCGAAGTCCACAAATGTCACACAAGGGGTTAATTTCGAGGGCGTACTTCTCCCCTGCCCTGTCGCACAAAAAAGGCGGGATTTGCATAAAGGGGTGTAGAGGAAATCGAGCTGGAGACTTGTTGCTAGGATACAGGTGAAGACTGGTTATTTTTTTTTTAAATCTCCGAGTTGGTGGCAGTTTAGGTTTTGCGAGGGAAGCCCGGGTCCACTCGGAGGAATAATCAAGGGTCCCACGAGGGACCGGCACGCTGTTCACCATAGCGGGGGTACGCGATGGAAAATTAATGAAATAAGTATCGATCCATCAAGGGTTCCCTAAGTCCGGGTGTCATGATTTCGAAAACACATTTCACGAAGGTGCGGGTGATTGGATGATAAGAAGAGAGTAGAGGGGATGGGGAGTGGGGAGGGCGAACAAAGTGCCTTCCTAGTCCGCAAATTTAATAAGCAAAGCGCAGTTCATAGATGAGTCGTGGTACGTGGGCACTCTGCGTTGTAATATCACTAAGGACTGCACGTGCATCGGAGAGGACCTGAAAGAATCCGTGACAAGTAGCGGCATCAAGGATTTAAGGTGCCCTCTGGGAAATAAGCATCTTTCAGGCCACTTTATCCTAGGTGGCGCTCGCATCTACCCGGTAGAGGGAATGTTTGTTGTAAATTTTATAGCGCTGCAAATGGATAAAGTTAATGTAATGCGTTTTAGGCTTAGCAAATTCTCTGCATGAGATCAAGCGTCCAGATGTATTAATGTCACGTGACATCTTAAAGAACTCCTCGGTTGTATCGAAGGAATAGGTATCGAGTTAAGACATAAGCGCTACACGTAAATTCACTCTCTCCGTGATCATGTTTTGGTAGGACCGGCCTAAGAATTTTGGCACCCAATGCTAAAAGAAAGCCGACGCCTCTCCAGTAGGGTAAAAATTCCACTTCATCTGTGCCCTTTCACAGTACACGTAAGCCATCTTTCAATATTAATACTTGATTGATAGAACGCCTGACCAATGAACGATCAGCGTTAAAGTCTATTGCAATTCTCAAACTTCAGATTAACGTCTGTATTTTCTCACAATTTAAATAGTTAATATAAATATAACTATTAATACTATTTACTACGTTCGTACTATCATATGTTTTTCGTATCCTCTGTGGCTTCAAAGCAAATGATCGAAAAATCACTCTTAAATCAATTTCTCTTTGCGGTTTCTCTGTAACGAATAGGGTCACTTTTGCAGGTAGTTCACGACCTTTCGTAGGTCGTGTACCCTCCAAAAGGTCCTAGGTATAAAAATATAGGTCAACTGCCTTGTCCAGCGTTCGGTTGGTTTTGAGGGCTGTTCCCCACCAACAACTATTTGGCGTATCAGTAGCGTGGTTTAAGTGACTACAAGCGAGTAAGAATAAACATGGGATACTTCAAAGCAAAGTTTGCATAAAGGGAAGGAATAGTATTCGTGGGTGGGTGTGTACGCAATGCTAAAGAAAAGTGTTACATCTTCAAAAGCACTGGGAGTGAATTCGCAATATCAGACCCGATGTTTGCTGAGCTAACAAACCAACACAAAAGAACTTGAATACTAAACTTCCTTACCCCTGGTAAACTACCGTGAAAGAAAGAAGGGGAGAACAGAGGGGGATTCATAAAAGGTGGTTTCTAGTATCGGGTTAAATCTATTCATTCACACCTGCCGTTAAGGAAAGAAAGAAAGAAAAATAATGCTTTATTTAAACCAAATGATTTATTTTTTTATTATTTTTTTTTAATATTTGGGCTACCCATTAATTGGATATCCCGTCGTTTCTTAAAATAGATCTTAAATTAAAAAAGAATCGTTGCCAACAATAAGAAACACGAAAGCAAACGACAGAAGCAATTATCGGATTTCTATTTCACTTCTGCTATACCCAAACACAAGAAAAAAAATCTTTATTTCACTCAAACTGTTTCTTTAATTTTTCATATTTTGGTTATATCCATTAACTGGATATCCCGTGGCTTCTTAAAATAGATCTTAATAAAAATAGCATCGTTGCCAACAATAAGAATCAGGAAAGCAGACGACAAAAAAAAAAATTATCAGTCTTCTGCTATACAGAACAAAAAGAAAAAGAAAAGCTCCTTCATTTAACCCAAATTATTTCTTTATTTTATTTTTTTTTTTTCATATTTGGGCTACCCATTAACTGGATATCTCATGGCTTCTTAAAATAGATCTTAATTAAAAAAATAAATAAATATAAAAATTAGAGCATTGTTGCCAACAATAAGAAACACGAAAGCAGACGACAGAAACAATTATCAAAATCCAATTCCAATTCTGCATTACCAAACACAAGGAAACAATAAGAAACACGAACGCAGATGACAGACACAACTATCGGAGTCCAATTCCATTTCTGGGCACAAGGAAAAAACCTAAAAAAAAAAAAAAAACGATCCTCTATTTAGCCAAAATTATTTCTTTATTTTTTTCTTATTTGGGCTATCCATTAACTGGTTATCCCATCGCTTCTTAAAATAATAAATAAATATAAAAAATTACAGCATTGTCGCCAACAATAAGAAACACGAAAGCAGACGATAGAAACAATAACCGGAGTCTTATTCCACTTCTGCTATAATGAACACAAGAAGTAAACCTAAAAAAAAAAACAATCCGCTATTTAACCCAAATTATTTCTTTATTTTTCTCCAATTTGGGCTACCCATTAACTGGACATCATAATTCTTAAAATAGGTATTAAATTAAAAAAAGAATTGTTGCCAACAATAAGAAACACAAAAGCAGACGACAAAACGAATTTTCAGAGTCTTCTGCTATAAAGAACAGAAGAAAAAAAAATCATCCTTTAGATAACAAAAATTATTGCTTTATTTTTCTGGTATTTGGGCTACCCATTAACTGGATATCCCACCGCTTCTTAAAATAGATCTTAAATAAATAAAAAGATAATAATAATAATAAAAGTATCTTGTCAACAATAAGAAACACGAAAATAGACGACAGAAACAATTATCGGAGTCCTATTCTAATTCTGCTAAACGGAACATAAAAAAAAAATCTAAAAAAAAAACGATCCTCTATTTAACCCAAATTATTTTTCTCAAATTTGGGTTACCCATTAACTGGATATCATAATTCTTCTTAAAATAGATCTTAAATTAAAAAAGAATTGTTGCCAACAATAAGAAACACGAACTCAGTTGACAAACAACTATCGGAGTCCAATTCCTTTTCTGAACACAAGAAAAAAACCTAAAAAAAAAAACGATCCTCTATTTAGCAAAAATTATTTCTTTATTTTTTCCTTATTTGGGCTATCCATTAACTGGTTATCCCATCGCTTCTTAAAATAATAAATAAATATAAAAAATTACAGCATTGTTGCCAACAATAAGAAACACGAAAGCAGACGACAAAACGAATTTCCAGAGTCTTCTGCTATAGAGAACAGAAGGGAAAAAAAAAATCATCCTTTAGATAACAAAAATTATTGCTTTATTTTTCTGGTATTTGGGCTACCCATTAACTTGATATCCCACCGCTTCTTAAAATAGATCTTAAATAAATAAAAAACAATAATAATAGCATCTTGTTAACAATAAGAAACACGAAAACAGACGACAGAAACAATTATCGGAGTTCTTTTCCACTTTTGCTATACCGAATATAAGAAAAAAAAAAAAAAATAGAACGATCCTCGATTTAACCCAAATTATTTCTTTATTTTTCTCAAATTTGGGCTACCCATTAACTGGATATCATAATTCTTCTTAAAATAGATCTTAAATTAAAAAAAGAATTGTTGCCAACAATAAGAAACACGAAAGCAGGCGACCAAACGAATTTTCAGAGTCTTCTGCAATACAGAACAGAAGAAAAAAAAATATCATCCTTTAGATAAAAATTATTCGTTTATTTTTCTCGTATTTGGGCTACCCATTAACTGGAGATCCCATCGCTTCTTAAAATAGATCTTAAATAAATAAAAAACAATAATAATAGCATCTTGTCAACAATAAGAAACACGAAAACAGACGACAGAAACAATTATCGGAGTTCTTTTCCATTTTTGCTATACCGAATATAAGAAAAAAAATAAATAAAACGATCCTCTATTTAACCCAAATTATTTCTTTATTTTTCTCAAATTTGGGCTACCCATTAACTGGATATCATAATTCTTAAAATAGATCTTAAATTACAAAAGAATTGTTGCCAACAATAAGAAACACGAAAGCAGACGACAGACAACTATCGGAGTCGTATTCCAAATAAAGAAAAAAACCTAAAAAAAAAAGCAATCCTCTATTTAACCTAAATTATTTCTTTATTTTTTTCCTATTTGAGCTACCCATTAACTGGTTATCCCATCGCTTCTTAAAACAGATCTTAATTTAAAAAATTATAGCATCGTTACCAACAATAGGAAACACGAAAGCAGACGACAGAAACAATTATTAATCCTTTATTTAACCCAAATAATTTTTTTATTTTTTTTTTCATATTAGGGCTACCCATTAACTGGATATCCCACCGCTTCTTAAAATAGATCTTAAAAAAAAAAAAAAAAAAAAATAGCATCGTTGCCAACAATAAGAAGCACGAAAACAGACGACAGAAACAATTATCGGACTCCTATTCCACTTCTGCTATACCGAACAGAAGAAAAAAAACGTAAAAAAAGGAGAATCCATGACAAAAGACAGCAGTTTTCAATACTACATATGTTAGCTGTCTTTTACGGTCGCTAACCTTCAAGTGCACTGTCGCCAGACCCCGAACGACAAGCGAACAAAACAAATGAGCGCCAGATATAAAGTTATCAAAAAGGTATCAATATTTTCGACTGGTTCTGTGAAAATCGGCCCTTATACTAAATTCGCAACTTACGACTCACTGAACTGTGATGTGTTATGTTTGGATGAAGGAATAAACCATTTTTTTCTCTCTTTTCTACTTTTCTTTCCCCCCTTTTGTACTTCTGGTTGTGAACCATCTGTTACAATCTAAGTATTGTTGCGAGTTCTTGTATTTTTCATTATTGAGCTCGTGGTTTTCATTGTTGATCGCGTGCAGTCTTCAAATGTCTTTTGGCGTCTATTGAAGTTCTAAAATCGGATTAATTAGAACGCAACTTTTTTCTTTTGTGCTGATCTAGAAAGAATTCTCTGAAAATAGTTTTTAAAGCGCTTTTGCAGTTGCTGAAAAATCGCAACAAAAATTGCAGGCGCAAAATTTAATTACGTTGAATTACGTGAAAACAGAAGTTGTAATTATTGGAGTTGTAATTCGATACTTTAAAAAAAAAGCAGAGTTGATTTTAGTCAGGGGGTGGAGGGAAGTTCAAAGATGGGGAAGAGAACTAGTTCGATTTGTTTCTGTATTCTCTTGACAAATTAAATTATTGCTGTTCTAAAAGTTAATTATCTTCGCTTATCTTTCAGCGTTACTTTACTCCACTGTGTCGTCTGTTTTCCCCGTAAAAAACACCCCACTAAAAAAAAAGAAAAGTGCACTCTTATCGTTCACCAAAAGACATTACGCATTTCCTTTAAACTTGTCCAGATTGGCGACATCAGACTACGAAATGAAGCCATCAAAGAGAAGAAGAAATAATTTGCCAATGGATGTTGATTATTTTTCTATCGCCTGCCCTTTGATCAGGACCGGCTTGGATATTTTCACTTTCAAAAATGTTTATCTTGGTACCGCACGTGCATTACTCCTTGATAATACCTTCCAGGTATTATCAAGTTTAAATCTACCTTCCAGATAGATTTAAACCATCTTTGGAATATCTTACACCATTTCCTGTCAATTTAAGCATCCTCGGATGATCAATACTCCTCCTGTCTAACTTAAAGCATCTTTTGAAAGATATACGGTATTTGTATAGTGAGATAAAGAATTCATGGAAGATTTCAGTCTTTCTTCCTCATTAACTTGCAAAGTTAGTGTCTCGCATCCTGATTAAAACATCCTTGGGAGATATGCAATGATTGTTTTCTAAGGCAAAGCATCCTTAGAATATAGCTCGTCTCTCTTTAGATAAATCATTCTTGGAATGTGCTCGTCTGTCTTGATATAAAGCATTCATGATTTAAGCATCTTTAGAAGATTACACTGTCCTTTGTCCTGATTTAAGCATCCTTGGAATATAGTCGTCTGTCTTGAGATGAATCATTACTGGAATGTGCTTGTCTGTCTTGAGGTAAAGCATCCATGAAATATATAGTCATCTATCTTGAGATAAAGCGCTCTTAGAATAATTTACACTCTTCGTCCTGATTTAAGCATCCTTGGAAAATTACACTGTCCTTCCTTTGTCCTTATTAATTATCCTTAGAACATCGAGTTAAAGCACCCTTGGAATTAAGTAGTCTATATTTTGATAGAGCATCCTTGGAATATATGTCGTCTATCTTGAGATAAAGCGCCATTAGAATATTGTACTGTCCATCCTGATTTAAGCATCTTAAGAAGATTACACTGTCATTCGTCCTGATTTAATTATCATTGGAAGACTACACTGTCATTCGTCCTGATTTAAGTATCCTTGGAAGACTACACTGTCCTCTGTTCTGATTTAAGCATCCTTAAAACGCTGAGGCAAAGCACCCTTGGAATATACATCGTCTTTCCTGAAATAGAGCATCTTTCGAATATAAGCAGTATATCTGAAGATAAACCATTCTTGGAATATAGTAGTCTATCTTGAGATAAAGCATCTATGAAATATATGGCATCTATCTTGAGATAAAGCACTCTTAGAATATTGTACTGTCCTTTATCCTGATTTGAGCTTTAGAAGATTACACCGTCCTGATATAAGCATCCTTGGAAGATTATAATTTCCTTTGTCCTGATTAAAGTATCCTCAAACCTTATAAATCGTCTATCTTGAGATAAATCATTCTTGGAATATAGTCGTCTGTCTTGAGTTAAAGCGCCCTTAGAATATTGTACTGTCCGTCCTGATTTAAGCATCCTTGGAAGATTACATTGTCCTTTTTCCTGATTTAAGCATTCTTTCAACATTCAGGTAAAGCACCTTTGGAATATGTCATCTGTCTTGAGATGCAGCATCCTTCGAATATAAATAGGCAATCTTGAGATAAACCGCCCTTAGAATGTTCTACTGTCCATCCTGATTTAAGCATCTTTGGAAGATTATAATGTCCTTCGTTCTGATTTAAGAATCATTGGAAGATTATAATGTTCTTTGTCCTAATTTAAGCGTACTTGGAAGATTACATTGTCCTTTGTCCTGATTAAAAAGTATCCTTAGAACATTGAGATAATGCATCTTTGGACTATAAGTCGTCTATCTTGAGATAAATCATTCTTGGAATATAGTCGTCTGTCTTGAGATAAAGCATCCATGAAATATAAGTAATCTATCTTGAGATAAAGCGCCTTTAGGATATCGTACTGTCCTTTGTCCTGATTTAAGCATCCTTAGAACATTAAGGTAAAGCATCCTTCGAATATAAGTCGTATATCTTGAGATAAAGCATCCTTAGAGCTTAAGTGAGAAAAATCTTGAGAACAAATCCTTCCATGATCACACTTTCTTCCGTCCTGTTTGGACTATCTTTGGACGACATACACTATCTTCCAAGAATGATTTATCTCAAGGTAGACGACTTATACTCCAAGGATGCATTATCTCAATGTTCTAAGGATACTTTTTAATCAGGACAAAGGACAGTGTAATCTTCCAAGGACGCTTAAATTAGGGCAAAGAACGTTATAATCTTCCATGGATTCTTAAATCAGAACGAAGGACATTATAATCTTCCAAAGATGCTTAAATCAGGATGGACAGTAGAACATTCTAAGGGCGGTTTATCTCAAGATTGCCTATTTATATTCGAAGGATGCTGCATCTCAAGACAGATGACATATTCCAAGGATGCTTTTCCTCTATGTTGAGGAAAAGTTGAAAACACTAAAAATAGTGTTTGCAACACTATTTTTAACCTGATTTAAGGCAACCTGGAAGATATAGTCTTCTGTACCGAGTTAAAGCATCCTTGGACAGTGTAAATACCATCATTCAACGAAATTACTTTAGATATTATCAAAAGTATCGTGGACTCAAATTCCAGACTGGATGTGGAGAAAATTGGAATTATCCACAAAACTTTGTTGAATACGTGGTAGTTTCTTGTAAGATTAGCGAAATCTGCCAATGGTACATATTTAACAACAGATGGTAATGTTCCAGCATGAATGTACAACCTTATTGTCTGAGAATCGACTTAGAAGCTTAAATTGTTTCCCTAAATCAATTTTTTTAAGTCCTGTACGAAGCCAAAGAAGATAAAGTTTTGCATTTTGGCTTTCTTTTTCTGCCCAAAATTCCCTTTTTATGTTTTCAACAGCAACACAAAAAACCAAAAAAAAAAAAAAAACTGCAGACAGGACTTGTCCCGGAATTCCTTTACAAGGTCGCTAGTTGTTATTCATAGTTGCTGGTAATAAGATTCAGTAGCGAAAGAAGAAGTATGGCATTATGGTAATTTTTACGTAAGGGTACCGTAGCAAACAGATACGCGGATGTTGCGAGGTAAAGATGGAAAAGCGTTCTATTAAAACATATGCGGATACCATCAAAAGCAGAAGAAAAAAAAAATTAAACCTCCATCAATTTTAAATAATTTTTTTTGAATAAATAATCACAAAAAAACAACCTAACAGCGTATCACGTGATTAACATCGACAAATATATATTTTTTGTTTGTTTTAAACTATGTTCCTCGTCAGGAGTAGCAGAGCCACCTGGCGACCAGTTATGTAGTGATGCGCAAGCCTCTTTTATATACAAAAAAATAAATTTCTCTCATTTGGAACCAGAAACAGTCCAGTAAACGCCAAGAGTGCTTTTGAAAAGCGATAGAAAGCTAAATTGGGATTATGAAGGACTTCTCCTATCGTTCCATTGACGCCAAAAATTGCATTTATCCCAATGCACTGCAGGTTATCGCTCTATTGGGTCATTTTCCTTTACAGTTCTTCCAGTGTAATCCCATCTCAATCTCGAATCGATAGCAAACTATGGTTCTGTCATCTTTCTCATGTCCCTAGCTTAAGTAATGGATAGATAGAAAAAATAGCGGCCTGTTGACCTCATCTGGCGGGCACAGACGGCTCCTGGGGGGAAGGAGGGGGACTAACAAGTGTAGGGCATTTTACGAAGCGTCTGAGGCAACGCCGGCATACCACTGTCCTTTATTTTACTTTTTTTTTTCAACGACTGCCAGTGATTTTCAACGTAATAACATTTTCGTCCAGAATGGGCCCCCTCCAATGTCGCTATCTCATTCTGGTGAAAATAATTTAGGGCAATTTCTTCCCAGTAAGGTACCATTGGATATATGTAGCTGTCCAAATGTGTTCATCCATGGAAAATGGCTCCCATATTTATGATATGTCTGGCTACACAAGCAAAGAAATAAAATGTTGACTGCATTCTACAGCTAGACATCACCCCCCCCCCCCAGCAGTAAGGGGTATTGATGTTAGGGTAAGGAGGAATAAAAATTTAAACCACCGAATTTTCAGAAAAACTCGCAAAATAGTGGAAATATTTGCAACTGATTCTTTTAATATTCGTCCCACATGTGGATACGTTCTTCCTCCCCTCGAGGGGTTTAAGCCCCTTTTTAGTTACTTTTAAAAAAATAAATTCTTTTTAATATTTTGTTTTTATTTTGCGTACATAATTACCATCTTTTAGAAGGGGGGAAGATACCGTCTCGTGGAGGGAAAGAGATGTTAGGGGCCCATGCTGGAAGACTCATATGAAGGATAGCTGCTTTATCGGACACTCTATCGCGTTCTCTAACAAAATAATAAAGTCGGTAGCTTTGATCATCGCACATGATGGTCGATTCTGTATGACCCAACTGGTCCTAAGACTAGTGATGTCTTTAAAATGGCGTTCCAGCATTATGGTCGTTGACCATATTTATCAAGAGACGTTGGCAGATTAACAAAAGATCACTTTTTTTTCATTTTGGTGTCTCATTTTTGTGTGGTGGGGGATCGTAGTGCGCATGTGCTCGTTGATAGAACGAGTTGACGCTCTCTTGAATGTGTCTACCTGTGGGAATTAGTGACAGCATGTTAACAAGAAGAGAGTTGGACAACCCTCTACAGTCATTATCTTTCTCGAGAACCAGTTAATAAGTATCTTTGACATGTGCACTTAAAAAAAAAGTTCCAACCGACTTGTGTAATCAGCTTATGGATATATATATAGACCACAGAACTGTTTTATAATGTTTGTATCCATTAATACGCCTGATTTGCATTTAATAATGTGGTTTCTTACAATATATTAGTTTATTTCCCTAACCCACGAGCAGAAAAAATAAATAAATAAACGTTCCGATATTTATTTATTCCGAACTTTCATCAGAGGTAATGAACGCGCTGAAAAAAAAAACAGCAAAACAATAAACGTTCCGATATTTATTCCAAAACCTTCATCAGAGGTAACGAATAATCAATTATTGCAATATAACCGAATAATTGATCATTTCCAAGAAACGGTAAAGTCTACAACTAACTGCTAGAATGTAAACTTCGCGAAATCCAGCATTTTGTTGCTGGTTCATTCAAGACCTTAACACCTTAATCTAAAGATATCTAATTACCAAACTTTTCAATCCACGCTTTCTAAACTTTAACAACTTTCCTTGCATTCTCTCTTCCACCATTTTAGTCAAACTCACCGACCCAAGGAAACTGCTCCATGGTCTAAGATGACTTCATTAACGTTCCAGGGTAATCAATCCACCGAAGTTCTGCCTTTTATCTTATAACCGGACGAATACCGTCCACCATAACAAGAATTTATGATTTGTACATCTTCAAGAATCTTGAAGATGTAGAATTCAAACACGTCTTCCATGGATGGACCAAATTGCTAATGAAGCTTTCGTATCTTCTTACATTATCCACATGACTTGAGCATCCGATCACAGATGAACAGGTGGTAACGATTTCTACTGGGGGGTATCTAGTTTTTGCTTTTTTCCTTACCCATAAACCGATTAGTGAGATGCGGTTTCTAAGGTCCAAGATCGACAAAGTGTCCAAAACAGCCTTAACAGAGATGCCTGCCTATCTCGTGAACAACTTCTTCCCACGCGCAATAAGACACGTTCACTTCTGATAGCCAGTCGTCTGCTCCCCAGAAACAAATTAACTGGTTCCTTCATGGGGTGATTTTCAATGGACAATCTTCTGTGCGTGGTTTCAGAAGCACGGACTCGTGTGATGAAAGTACGCCCCAAAGAGTTTCTTTAATAATATATTTGCACAGTTTTGATGCTGTGGAAAGAAATCAAATGGAAAGAGAGCCACAGGTAAACAAAATTCTTATTTTATCTTTCGCTTCAATATTAGTTACACAGATAATCAAAACCATAGGAGTGAAATGTAAATACAGACGCCTGTTACAATCACTCACTCCATGAAAAAATTATGGCGGTTTTGTTAATCGTGAAGATCTTTTGTAGAAAACTATTTTTGTCATTTCTCGAAAAACATTTTTGTCATTTCTGTGGAAAAGTATTTTTGTCATTTTTCAAAAAAGATTTTTGTTATTTCTGTCCAAAAACATTTTTTAAAATTTTTTGTCATTTCTCTCGAAAAATAATTCTATTTTTGTCATTTCTGTCACTATTCTAAAAACATTTTTATCATTTCTCTGAAGAAAGAATTTTAATTTTTTCATTTCGGTCCAAAAATATTTTAAACATTTTTTGTAATTTCTCAAACATTTTTGTCATTTCTGCCGAAAAAATATTTTTGCCATTTTTTTCAACATTTTTCTGGAAAAACTTTTGTCATTTCTCAAAAAGATATTTTTATTTCTGTCGAAAATAATTCTATTTTTGTCATTTCTCGAAAAGTTTTCATTTCTGTACAGAAATATTTTTATTTTTGTGATTTCCTTCGAAAAATATTTTTATTTTTGTCACTTCTCGAAAAACGTCGAAAAATAATTAAAAAAAAATTTTCACAATATTTTTGTTGCTTTATTTGTAAATTATTAATGCCGTTTTGTCAAAAATTGTTTTTAACAATATTTTTGCCACATTATTTTAATTGAAAAATATTTTTTGTCACAATACTAATTGAAAGACGAGATGTTTGTATACAAATGAAGTATCTACTCTTTTTTTAAAAATAAGGGCCCCTTTTAAATAAAGATCCTTACCCCTTAACAAAATTCTGTCTATACACTAAATTTTTCCAGCTTTTAAATAAAATAAGAAATTTCAGACATTTTTTGTGGACAAGACGAGCGGTCAGGCTCAAGGGTGCCTAAGTACACGTGCTTTGAGTGACTGCGATTCAAGCCCGTGACTGTTAAATACGGTGCTGTTTCTCGTATTGTCTGTATCTTGTGAACTCCTCTGACCCGGTCGTCTCGGAGTATAAACGTAATATATATTTTTTTATTTTTAAGGTCTCAAAGATCCGGGGGCCATAGTTTAAGAAACGCTGAGTTGGCCGATTTTCAGAAGGGCTAAAAAGAAAACCTAATCACCCGTGATTAGGTTTTCTTTTTTTCTTTTTTTTTTTCGGTTTTACAGTATTGAAATTGGTCTTTGAAATAAGGAGGCAAAATTGTAAGAATTTTTCCATATATATTTTTTCTTTTTCTCTTTTTATTCAAATATTGTAAAATGGCTACTTTTAAAATTTTACGTGTTGATACCCAAATCATGCGCCTTTCGTTCATTCAAGAGAGAAAGCTCTAACTAGAAGGCAATGGATTTGACTTTGGTTTTTTCGCTCCAAAGAAATGTTTTCTAAAAGTTTGCAGTGTACTTCTCTGTGACTTCCAACTTTCCAAGTGCGCCGGCCATAAAATTTGCATAGTTATGGACTCCAAAAGTCGGCTGCAAGAATTCCAACGATAGAAAAAGAAAAACGGAAAGAGTGAGAAAAGAATTGCTCAGAATGAACAGTTAAAAGCAGCACACTGCTATTGCAATAAGGCTACCCAATAAAAGTTCCCCCCAGAAATTCTCTCCCCAATCTCCAGCGTCACCTTCTTCTTTCATCCATCGAGCGATCTTTGCAAAAGAGGGGCAAATTTAAAGCGGAATGCCTAAGAAAGATTGGGGAAGAGAAACGGGGGAAGGGGAGGCTTATAGAGGTTTGATTTATTCTGATTATTAGATTTTGAGAGGAGGGGAAAACAGGAAGTAATTGATGCTTATGGAGATGGGATGCTAATATACACCACACACACGACTTTCAGTGTTTATGCCACGAAGAAAGAAGTTGTATTCAAATTCACAGCTGAAATTTGCAGCCAAGCACTATTGCTGCAGGGGCTTAAGGTCTATGAAATTCTAAGTTTCCGATCAAGGGCCGGAGCAGGAGCATTTCTATTGACTTGCACGACAAAATTAGCATTTCCATTCATATGGATGAACGTACGATCATAGATGCCCTATTGATGCGAGTGTGCCTTATTTTAGGTCGCTCGCTCATGCGCATACGGGTCCAAGAAGAAGAAAAACAAAATGCAGATTTAGGGACATTAAAAATAAAGAAAGATATCGTGGCCGGTTTCATCCTCTAAGCCTAATTACTGCCATTGTTTTTAAATACCATTGCAGACACATTTAAAACTATTGCCGGTGAATGGCGTTCTGGACAATTTAAAACAGCGTTGCTAATTTTAATTACTTCCTGCTAGGATTGAAGGAGAAAAAATTAAGCGAAGAATACAATGATTTGTTTGCTAATGGCTTGTATTCTTCTCTCTCTTTGCAACATCAGAATCGTCTTGAGGGCTCTAACATTTTAATGTAACTCGTGCTTTCGAATGAAATTGTTCTTATCGGCGTCCTGTTTCCCAAGGAGAGCACACCGTGGACATATTTGCTATGAAATATTCTTGCGAAGAGCTTTCCAAGTCTTGTGATTGATGAGCAAATCAAATACGTGGCAAGAACGTCGATATAAACATGTCCCCGGACATCATCTTCGTCAGAGACATGCATTTGCGCAGGATTGGGTTAATATAAAAGCAATGAGAGTACTTTATGTCCAAATCACCAACAAAATTCTCCTGTTCGCTTTGACATCAACTGGGGCGCACCGCTTTTACTAAAACTAGACGCGTGTAGTCTATCTTTATTACACCCATCCCCTCTTTTCCATCCCTCCATGTGCTTTACGTGTTATCCCTTTTGATGGAAGCTTCGAATAAGTGATTCTTTCACCATAACCTTCCATACAAAGTGTCCATATAAATGAGTCTTTGCAAATATAACTTTCAGTGATATTCTGGCTAAATTTAAACCCACGGGGACAACACGTCTTTTGGTTTTAGATGGAAGAAGGAGAAATTGTTCTTGCAAAATCGGTTTAGTGAACAATAGTGATGAATCAGTTATGACTGCGAACTATCGAGTCAGTGTCTGAATTATCGAGCTTGATCAACAATTCGAAATAAAAAAGTTAGAAACAGATTAATTTTAAATAAACCGATTACAGAGTGAAAGTAGATAAAATAGTTTGAAGCAAAAAGCAGTAAAAATCTTTTGTGACAAAAAAAGCAAAAAATATTCACAAAAATTAAATATTTTTAGAGAAAAAATATTCTGACGAAATTTTGGACAAAATTTTTTCTTATTTTTGTCGAAATTTTTTTTTCATTTCTGTTCAGAAATATTTTTATTTTTAATTTCCGTCGAAAAATTTTTTATTTTTGTCATTTCTCGAAAAACATTTTTGTCAGTTCTCGAAAAACATTTTTGTCTAAAAATACTTTAGTTATTTTTTTGAACATAAAATATTGTGACAAAAATGAAGCAAATATTTTTAGACAAAAAATGACATATTTTTCGATAAAATATATTTGTTCAGAAATTACAAAAAATGTTTGATGTCTGTCTCTTATCGAAGATTTCATCAACAAATAAAAGAATAAAAAGACAAATTTACTTTAATTTTAAATAAATAAATTACAAAAGAAAATTTAAAATATTTCGAAACAAAAAGGGACATGAATCTTTTTGTGAAAAAAAATTCAAAAATATTGTGACAAAATGCACTCACAAGCCAATCATTATGACCATCCCTATTTCCCCAAGTGGACGTATCTCACAGCACCTAGGAGTAACGTCACAGACTGGGACAGCATATATAGTGATGGCATGGATAGTCCCTGTCAGTATAAAGTCAATATAATGGGGAAAGGGAAAGAACTGACATAGATAATCATCTGAGAAAAAAAAATGCTGGCATCCATTTTCCCAACAGCAATGCTGCAATGGATGCATTCCTGGAGCTGCAGTCAATGCATTACATCGTAGGTAAAAAATTTGAAACTTTGCTGGTAAATTTCATCCTTCTGTGTTGCTACCTCCTAGAGCTACACATTTTCCCCATCCACAGATGGGGAAAATGTGTAGCTCTAGGAGGTCTAGGAGGTCTTTCAGTCCTCTTCAATAGAACTCACTTTGACCAGATAACCAGATTTCCATTTCGTTAATTACCTCCTCATTATTCTGACATCTGAGGTCTGTGGAATGTGTCAGGCGCATTGTCGACTGAGAGTCAGATATCTTCAAAGAGTTTCTTGCTTCTGTTCAACTTGATAGTGTAGTATTCCCTAGTGACACTGTTGCCTTTGGAAGGTAATCTCTAAAGATGATATATTTAGAAAGTCTCGGAAGACTAGAAGGATGACTTTGTTGGCAGACAATTGAACCTTGGATTTTTGGGATTGGTAAAGATGAATGCTTCCAATGTTTGCTTATCTGTTTTGTTTCTCGGATATAGCCATGCACCGAGCAATCATCCACCATCACAATTCGCTCATAAAACCATCAACATTCTCTCTACAAAACTCTAACAATTGTCTGCAACACTTTCCCTGAAGTGGAGCTTTTGAGGAGGTATCAACAATCTTGGAACACGCACGAGGTGGAAAAGTCCTCAGTTCTAGTCCCTTCGATGACGAGAGGAATTTTTATGGCCCTTTTTCACAACGTGGCTGAGGTAGTTGATCTCAGGCGAGGCTTTTTCTCTTGGTTTTTCATCCAGCGAGCAGATAATCGACCACAAACACATGGAATTTACAGAGCAATATGATCTTAGTCGCCAATGCTCCTAGAACCTACTACAACAACAGCAGAACCACTTGAATTCTATAAACCATTGTTCCAATCATTTTTTTCAACAGAAGAGTCCAATAATCAAGGGACAAGAACATTACAATCTTGGCAAGAACCTACTGAAGATTGAAACCGAAGAAAGGGTTGTCCTACCACTTATTAAAAAATTGTCTTTTTTCATTTAATTATAAGATAGAGGGCGTGTTTATTTTGTTTTTTTATGCTCTTTGCAGAAAAGTCTCTACAGACTTCTTTTATCTGAGTTTCGCTAATACTTTTCAATTTTAATTAACTTCACTTCTAAATGATTGTCAAACATTGAGTTCCTCTATTATCAATGCTCCTCGATATACAGCAAACCAATTCCCACCTCTATAAATCATTCAAGGTCCTTTTGTGCATTTTTTTAAAAAATCTTTCAAATTCCACAGATTTGTGAATGGAAAAAAAAAATCTTCCTCAGCGGCGATCTTATTGGATTTTGCTTAAGATCAAACTACGCTCTTTTGTTGGCTATTTCTTATTCTTTCTTTCTTTTTTTTTCATAGGTAAGAGGATAGGGATAGATAGACCCGCATAAAGCAATAGAAAATACGAAAACACAATACACTCAAGTAATCTCTCGGTTTATAAATACTCGTCTCTTTATTTTCGAGATATTGGAAATATATATCTTTGTTAGGTAGGAAAAGAAAGAAAGAAAAAAAAGGAGAGACAATTTCAAGGCTCGAATATTACTCCTTCAAAACTTATACAATTGCTTCTCAAGATGTCTGCTTTTCTTTAAGAAAGAGAAACGCTAGAACAGTTGCCAAGATATGTTTAATGACGCCATTTGAAACGCATTCCCAGCAGGCATTTTTGGAACTCCTATCCAATTTTCATTCTTTAGTGCTTAGAATTCTTATAACAAATATCCTGTTTTGGGCCCCCTTCTCCTCAACAAATTACGCGCCATCCATTTATATAAGCATAGGAGACAATATACGTGCGTACTCCTTATCTGTGCAACTTAGCTTTAGTGTTTACGTGGAAAACGAGCAAAACTGAATGTAAGACATTCACTTGAGGAAGGAGACTTCATTCATTTTTTTTTTTTTTTTTTTTTTATCGAATTCATTTACATTGATTCAGATGTATCTTTCCTCTTATCTCTTCGTAAATTTATTTAAATTATTTTCTGATTTCAATAGCACCATTTTACAAGTAGATTTTATAGCACCAATTTGCGAGCCGATTTTTATAGCACGATTTTACAAGCCGAGTTTTATGGCATCATTCTAAAAGCATTTTTACAATTTTCATTTTTATAGCACGCACCATTTTACAAGCATTTTTATTCTTACATTCAACATTGTTATAGCACCATTTTACACCATTTATAGCACTTCTAAGATTTTTATAGCATACTTAAGCGATTCTTATAGCACCAATTAGCAAGCCGATTTTAATAGCGCGATTTTACAAGCAGAGTTTTATGGCATCATTTTAAAAGCATTTTTACAATTTTCATTTTTATAGCATGCACCATTTTACAAGTATTTTTATATTTTACATTGTTATAGCACCAATTTACACCATTTATATCACATTTAAGCGATTCTTATAGCAGCAATTTGCAAGCCGATTTTTATGGCATCATTTTAAAAGCATTTTTACATTTTATTGTTATAGCACCATTTTACACCATTTATAGCACCTTTGTGATTTTTATAGCATCTTTAAGCGATTCTTTTAGCACCAATTTACATGCTGATTTTTATAGCACGATTTTATAAGCCGAGTTTTATGGCGGCATTTTAAAAGCATTTTCACATTTTTCATTTTATAGTACGCACCATTTTCCAAGCATTTTTACATTTTAAATTATTATAGCACCATTTTACACCATTTTAGCACCTTTAAATGATTCGTATAGCAAAACTTTACAAGCTGAGTTTTATAGCATCATTTTTAAAGCATACATTTTACATTTTTATAGCACCATTTTACAAACTGTTTACATTGTTATAGCACCTTTTAGCGATTCTTATAGCATATTTAAGCGATTCTTATAGCACCATTTTACAAGCTGAGTTTTATGGCATCATTTTAAAAGCATCTTTATATTTTACATTTTTACAGAATGCACTATTTTACAAGCATTTTTATATTTTACATTCTTATAGCGCCATTTTACGCCATTTATAGCACTTTTAAGCGATTCTTATAGCACCAATTTGAAGCCGATTTTTATAGCATTAGCATTAGTAGAGGCAAATTATGCAAGAAAGCAAGCTTATGCAGCATCAGCCAAAAAAAAAAAAAAAAAACGCTCCCATTTCACCCCTCCGTTCATTCCAAATACCTGTCCAGCTCAGCCTTAAACTTATTTAGGCTATCAACTTCCACAACAAGGGATGGAAGTCTGTTCCACCAATCAACTACCTGCTGGCTAAAGGCAAACTTCCGCACATCTGTCTTTCCTCAATTTGAATTGATGCCCTCTCAAGTGATTATTCTGAGCAAGACGAAGAATCCCATTGGCATTGAGCATGCTCAAACCATTCAAAGCCTTATACACCTCAATCAGATCACCTCGCAGGTGCCTAGTCTCCAGAAACTGTAATTTGCAAAATTTAAGCCTTTCTTCGTAAGAGCACCCCTTTGTTCCATTCACTAATCTTGTTGCCCTTCTCTGTACTTGTTCCAGCAGCTCTACATCCTTCTTGAAATGAGGCCTCCAGACCTGTATACAGTACTCTAGGTGTGGCCTGACCATTGCCTTATACAAGGGAATAATCACCTCCTTATCCGTGCTAGAAAAATTCCTCTATATCATTGACAATACACCATGAGCTACTCTTGCAGACCGTCTGCATATTTGCCTGCAATTATCCCCACGTCCTTTTCACTCTCTACCACTGTCAGTGTAGTACCACAGAGTTGATACGTTGCTCTGGGGTTGCTGTTTCCCATGTGTAGTACTTTACATTTGTCAATGTTAAACTTCATTTGCCACCTCTCAGCCCATCTGCTCAACTTTTCTAGATCCTGTTGCAGAAGCGTACTGTCATTAGTGTCCTTAACAACCGTGCCAACCTTCGTATCGTCTGCAAACTTGGACATTAAGCTTGATATACCTAGGCGCCTCCGTGGCCAGATGGGAAGGAGCAGTAGTGCGTAGCACACGCTTCTTGATTAGACCGGAGTTCGAGCCCGTCACCACCAAATACAGAGGATGCGGAAAGGTCAGAGAATGACCACCGCATATCCCGGAGCAATATGGCCTTAGTTGCTAATGCTCCTAAAAAAACAAATAACAAACTTGATATACCATCATCAATATTATTTATGAATACAGAAAACAATAACGGACCCAACACTGAACCCTGAGGGACTCCACTAATAACATTAGTCCCCGAAGAAGTGTCCATTTATTACCACTCTCTGTCTTCTGCCACTCAACTACCCCTTTATCCATAGCAGCAATTTGCCTCCAATGCCACACTGCTCCAATTTGTGCAGTCTTCCATGTGCAACAGTATCAAAAGCCTTTCTAAGATCCAAGTATATAATATCAAAGTTATTCCCTACATCCAGTTCCTTTGTGACTGCATCATAGTATCCAATCAAGTTGGTCAGGCAAGACTTCCCCTTAACAAAACCATGTTATGTCCGAGCTATAACTGAAGTCTTGTCTAGATGATCCTGCAATGCTTCTTTAACCAGTGCCTCCATTAATTTTCCGGGAACAGAAGTTAAACTAACAGGTCTATAATTACTTGTGTCAGCCTTTGATCCTCCTTTGTGAATTGGGGTCACATTTGCCCATCTCCAGTCCATGGGTATCTCCCGTGAGTCCAAAGAAGCTCTCATAATTATGGCTAAGGGTTTGCTTACTTCCTTTGCTGCTTCCTTTAATATAACTGGATAGATCCCTTCCACCCCAGGTGCCTTTCTTGTGTTTATCTTCAACAATTTCTCCTCCACTTTACTCTCAGTTATTACAGGATTATCTAGCTTACAGCCAGAGTTGAATACACCTCTGGCATTCCCCTCATGTGTGAATGTCGATGCAAAATATTCATTCAGTTTGTTAGCTACCTGAGCAGGATCATAAACAGTTGACCCATCGATATCAAGTGGACCAATGTGATTCATCCCCTTCCTCCTAGAGTTTACATAAGTAAAGAACTCTTTTCTGTTTTTCTTTGCATCCTTTGCCAAAGATTTCTCATAATCTGCCTTTGCCTGCCTAACCTCCTTTGTGACTTGGTTACAGACCAGCTTATATCTATCACAGGCTTCCATGTCACCCATTAATTTATAACCCTTCCCTTTACCACTGATGGTAGTTACCTCTTTGAGTAAATCCCACTTCAGCACACTGTGATCACTGCCACCTAGTGGTTCATTTACCTGCAGATTCTTAATGCATGAAGAATCACTAGTGATAATCAGATCAAGAGTATTGCTCCCTCTAGTTGCCTCCCGAACATGCTGATGTAGAAAACAATCATCCAATAAACCCACAAAAGCCTTGCTAGTGTGTGAGTGACCAACCCCCAAATTCCAATCAATATCTGGGAAATTAAAATCCCCCATTATAAGACTCTCTGTTTACTGGCCCACTCTATTTCCCTGTACAATATCTTATTATACTCATCAGAGTCATTAGGCCTATAACACACTCCTACATTCATTTCACTTACATTCCACAATGACCATATAGGTCTGAAGAGTCTAACTACACTGCCTGATCACTTTATTAGAACCATAGACTTCTGGGCTATAAAAATCTATGCACAAATATATACTGTAGCATATTTTTATGCCAACTCGTGTACATAATGAATCAGAACGAGATTATTAATAATAAATTAACTGCTTGTCTATTTCTATTAAAAAACTAAATATTAAATACTATATATACACTATCCTACCAAAATATTAAGAAACGTGCGTAATAGCGTATAAAGTGCTGTTAACTCAATTAAATGACTATATTTATGTGATTTAGCTTATATCAATACTATATATATACTAACCTACCAAAATATTGAAGGGATAATCTACTCACAACCAAATGATTGTTAACTTAGCTAAGCTTGTCTATTTCTGTAAAAAGACTAAATATTCAATACTATATATACACTGCCCTGCCAAAATATTAGGGAACTTACGTAATAGCATATAAATGCTGTTTCCTAAAATGGGCGTTACTTCTAAGGGACTTATTATTAAACATTTTTCTCCTAAATAATATCACAAGCGTAATCATTTAATGCATAACCTTCTTTGGGAAGTTTTGCTGAAGATCTCGTTACAAGGACTGTTAACTGCGCGAGCCAGTCTGTTGGATTTTCTTCGGGGACAACATGATAAATGCGCACTAACTAGGTCAGACAATGTGCTAGCTCGAGACGTTTTCATCAAAGGGACATGAGAGAAAGGTTGTTAGCAAATTTCGAAAAATCTGACACACCATTAATAATTCAGGTACAAGCAGCAGATAGAAAGCATTCACTTTCATACAGCCAATGAGCTTCACTCTTTTTTTCTTTCCATTTTTTTACCCTTTCACGTTACATTGTTTCAGTCAAAATCACTGTGATCAGATACATAATAAAAATCCTTTTCTTTAGATTAGCATTTTTTTCCCCTCTTCTTACACTTAACAGAAAATGGATGTTATTTTCTTTTAAAAAAAAAAAATTGAAAAATTGTCGCGAAACTTGACAGACAACGCCATCTACCGTCCACAAGCCACCACAATTTTTAAATACATCAATAGAATATGAAATTGTTTAATGAATTATGGGTAATTGTAAATGGTGCTTTATGCAGATAGTGGATGGAGGTGTCCGTAATTTTACGTGGTGCTGCCTTTACATTTTTGCTGATCTCAGTAAAGAAATTCTTGGATTTCAAATAGTGGAATAAGTTTTTCTCCTTCGCTTGGCAAAGTCTGTGGCGATATATGTGTCACCTCCTCTGTTGACTTCACAAAACTGTGCAGTTTTGATATTATGCAGAAGTGTATAAAGATATTCATAATTTTATGCAGTGATGCCCTTCAACTTTTACAACTCAGAAAAGAAATCCTTGTACCAGATAGTGGAATCTAAGCTTTTCTCTGTCGATATTTATCGATTGTAGACGCGACACAGTCTGCAGCGATATATGTGTCACCTTCTCTGTTGACTTTACAAAACTGTGCAGCTCCGATATTTTGCAGAGGTGTGTACTACCAAACTAAGGATACCGACATCCACCACTGAAAATAGTTAATGAGTGCATCCTTTTTTACATCTCAGAAAAGAAATCCTTGGACCCGGTAGTGGAATTCAAGTTTTTCTCCTTCGATATTTATCGATTAGCGACTTCACAAAGTCTGTGGCGATACATGTGTCACCTCCTCTGTTGACTTTACAAAATTGTGTGGCTCTGATATTATGCAGAGGTGTGTACTGTCAAACTATGGATGCCAACTCCCAGCGGTGGTGGTGGGCGATGTAGGTTTCCACTAGGGGCCCCTGTGGGAAAATAGCTAAAGACACAACAGAGCATAACACAAACCAGACATTGAAGTTTTTCTGGCTTTTCCAGAGGTTCTGTACTTCTTCACAAAGCACCATGGTGCAGATAGGGGGCACCACTGGAGGTACTTTCCACAAATCGCTATGCCAACATCCACTACCGAAAATAGTTGATAAGGATATCTGTAATTTTACGGAGTGATGTCTTTCCATTTTTGCATCTCAGAAAAGAAATCAATGTCCCTGGTAGTGTAATCCAAATTCTTCCCTGTCGATATTTATCGATTATACACTCGACACAGTCTGCGGCGATATACGTGTCACCTCCTTTGTTGACTTTACAAGACCGCGTGGATCTGATATTTTGCCGAGATGTGCGCTGTTCGAAGTCTTCAAAATTCGCATGATTCTTGTTTACAAAAATCAAATGGTTGTTTACTGCGAGATTCAGACGTTAATGTATGGACACGGAGAAGAGGGTCATACATATTTAACAACGCCCTCGACTTCTCAACTGGTAAGGGCAATAAAAATTTGCTACTACAGCCATTTTAATGCGAAAAAAATGAAAATGCCATTACATCAAACTTCGAGTAGTCTTAGCTTTTAAGTTGCAACACTCACACACATATGGAACGCCAGAGAGCGTCTCCGAATATTTTGAAGGAACTTTTCTCTTTTTTTTTTTTTTTTCTCTCTCTCTCTCTCTCTCTCTCTTCCTCTCTTCCATTCGCATGTCTCAATCATGAATTATTTATCGCAACACAGGGATGTTCTGGAAGCTGGAGAAACATTATCTGGGAGAGAGATATAGAGGGAGAGTTTTCCAACTCGATGTCGATCACATGAGAAAGTTTGAACTCGGTCTTTGACGTTCTCTTTCAACAGCATTTCTTTTTTCTTTCTTTTCTCTTTTTTCTTTTAACTCTTTGGTGACATGCGCCCAATGAAAGCGATAGGGTGTTCGAAGAGAATATAATTTTCAAAATTGCATGCTTTCAACGAATTCAAGAACTGCCACATAAAAATCATACAACACAATGGAATGGCTTAAAATGATTCAAGATCTTCATCCGATTAAGACGACACCTAGCGGGAAAAATAGTATTTCATAATGGTATTAAACTTTTATGAAAAATGAGGATAATAGAGCTGAATACAAAAATTGACTCTATCGATTAGTTGCCACCTGGTGGCAATAAGGTGCACTACACTTATTTATCCTATCGATAAGACTGCCACCTGGCGGCAATAAACAGTACCTCATTTTTAAAATAGCAGTATTAATTTTGCGTTCGTCAAAAACAGCTGATAGTAACAGTGAATGATCAGCCTTACTCTGTAGATTAGGCTGCCACCTAGCGTCAATAAAAGTAATTTGTTTTGGAGAAGAATGTATTAATTTCTTTGAAACGTTCTTCAAAATGTAATTAGTAAGCAGAATAACTATGAAGAGCTGTCCTGTTGATTAGTGTGCCACCTAGTGGCAATAACTGCTATGTCACTTTTAAAAACCAGCGCCACCTGGTGACGGCAAATAGTACTTCACTTTTAAATAACTGTATATTTATTTTATCAATAACCTGGCTGCCTTCAATGAATACGCAGACCTAACACATCCAGGAGTGATTACACGATTATTTATTTTTAAGTATGGAACGTGTTTATTAGCCGGAAATGGAAATCGCGACCTCTATAATAATAATAAAGTGCAGAATTCCAACACACTTAGCTAGTTTCTTAAATTTTACGGATTCGCAATGAACTGCCTCTTCCCTAGTCTTTAGAAATTCCCGGCCCTCAGTTTCCTAAAGGCGTTTTACAAACTGCTTTATTATCAGGGCGTTCAGTCAGTGTGGATAGATTTAACGACCATATGGGGACTGGTTACCCTGGCCCTTTTCAACTATTGTAGCTTTAGCAGTGTCCCGTTTCCCCATGACCCCCCAACCGCGTTTCTGCCTTCCCCTTCCCTCAAGAAATAGGAAACGCTTCTGAAAAAGCTCTGGCCGTGTCTTCAACAGCCTTCAAAGCTACAACAATGTCTCCTATTGTTGGTGGAATAGCGAAGGTTCTCCTACACAAGCGAAAGGCTAGGGGGCACTGTGTTGCTCCTTGATCAACCCCTCTGACATCTTTGTTCAAAAGACTGAATGTCTTAGTCTCACTTTAGATAACTGGGATCGTCATAAGTGACAAGATGAATGACGGGTCAGATGAAATTGCACTCTGATAAGGTGGTCAACACTTGCAGCGTGAAGGAGGGCATTCATGTCCAGGCCACAGACATTCCTCTTATTAAAGGGGACCAAGGAATTTTGGAACAAGATGGCGACATACCAAGGTGACAATTGTATTCTTGGAATAGCACTCGAGAAAAAAACTTTAGAGTGGATGTTTTCGGCAACCACCACTCTTCAACAAATGTTGGTACCATTTTGCACCAAACGTATCCAGCTGGATCCCGAGGAGGAAAATTATCGGGTTCCTATTTATCTTGTTGCTATGGAAACGCGTGTTTTTGTATGGGAGAGAAATTGGTCGTAATGCGCGTTATAACGGAGCAGGTGGAGAACAATGGATCGTTTGCTTTGTAAAGACAGACCGGATTCGCGACTTTTGTGTCGGTGCGCGCAGTGTCTGATGCGTTTTGGTCCATTGGGAGACAAATCCGAGATCGTTTCTGCGAAGTGAGAGGGATGGTTGTATCTCGTCTGTTTTGTCGCTTGTTGTCAAAATCGGTTGGTGCTAAAAACAAACACGAGTGAAGCGGTAATGGAAGATGCAAAGGAGGGAGAGGTGGCGCTGCTGTTGCGTGTCGTAAATGAAATACTTAACGCGAGTGGGATGATAAAATGTGTTGAGTAAAGAAGGGATTTCCCTCGAATAAAATCTGAGGATGTGTTGTGGTTGATGTTTGTTTGTGAAGAAGGGGGTCGCGTATTTGTGTTCCAGCAAAAGGGACGCGGTCATCTCTGTTGCAGTTCGTAATTTGGTCCGCATTGGTTCCTCCTTCTTTCGCACTTTTTCTCTCTTTCTTTGTGGCAGCCGAGAGGATACATCGGTACACGCATTTCAGTTGATAGTCACTGCAGAGCACGTGACTTAAATATGGTGACGTTGTTGTTTTCTCTCTATACTGTAAACTTCTCACCCCCATGTGGCCAACCCGGAGTACAAAGAACGGGGAAATTTATTCCTTATTTATTTTTTGCTAACCGATAAATTTCTTTCTTTCTCTCTCTCTCTCTCTCTCTCTCTCTCTCTCTCTCTCTCTCCTGTAATCTCTATTTCTCTTTCTATTACCTTTTTTCTCTCTCTCTCATCATTTACTATTTCTTTCTCTATATATTTCTATCTTTTCTCTCTTTCTGCTTTCTCATTCTCTCCATTTCTCTCATTTTTCTTTCTATCATACTCTATCTTTCTCTCACCATCTGCATGTCTCTGTCTCTCTCTCCCTTAATCCCCTCTCTCTCTCTCTGTTCTTTTTCTCGTTTCTCTCTTCCCTGTTTCTGTCTCTCTTTCTGGCATTTTCTTCCTCTTTCCAATCCCTCTATGTTTCTCGCATTTTCTTTCTCTTTCTATCATTCTCACTCTACTTCTTGAATTTTATTGCTCTTTCTGTCATCCTCCCTTTCTTTTCAATGACAATTGTATTCATCGCATTTTCTTGCTCTTTCTATCATTCTCTCTGTTCATGGCATTTTCTTCCTCTCATCATTTTTTCTTTCCCCCTGTTTCTCGCTTTTTCTTTCTCTTTCTATCATTCTCTCTCTCGCTTTTTATTCCACTTTCTACTGTTCCCTCTTTCTTTTTTATCCTCTCTCTCTCTCTTATTTTCTTTCTGTTTCATGCATTTTCTTGTTCTTTCTATCATTCTCTCTTTCTCTCTGTTTTTCACATTTTTTCCTCTTTCTATCATTCTCTCTCTTTCGTTTACCCTTTCTCTATCTCACTATCACTGTTCGTGTTGTTATCTACATTTCTCATTCTCCCTCTTCCATATGTTCCCTTCTCTCATTCTCTCTCTCTTCTGTTTCTCATTCTATCATTATCACTGCCCCCCCCCCCTTTATCTCTCCCCCTGAGCCTTTCATTCTTCCCCTTAGCCTTTCTACCCGAATTCGGATCTGCAGATAAAAGGGAATAAAAAGCAACTCCTTGGGTCAAGTTTAAAAAAAAAAAAAATTTAATTAATTCTGATCCCCCCAGCAATCGGACCGCATTGGATTGTAAATGCCTCCCCCGCCCACCCCATCCCACAAACAGAAAAATCGTTCAAAACACGAACAAGTTGAGGCAGACACGGTAAAACAGACACCGCATTGCCTGAGTTTCCATCCTAACCTTTCTCTCATTCAATCTATTATTTGGAAACTGACCACGCTCTCCTCCTTTCTTTCAATCGCATTTAAACGACCCCTTTCGTGCCGATGTCCACCGAAAACAGCGTTGAGAAAATGCCGAGCGCACCCCCAGCAACAGATAGGCCTAAGATTGACTCTCATTTGCAACGGGGGACCGGCACTCTGCTCGGGAGTGCTGTTGTGTGACTGGCGCCTGCGTCGTCTGCCACAGGAAGTCCAGGGGGATGCGCGGTGACCATTACTTAGGGCTGTCAAACCGGCTCCCGTGTCCTTGACTAATTGTACGCGTCTCGGCACTACCGCGGGCGGCCTGCAACACCTGGTCTGAGGCGAGGATCGGTGTCCTGTCCTCGTCTAACTGCGCCACTGGCCACCAGGGTGCGCTACCTACCAGCTCTCACGAAGTTGCGGCCAATGAGCGGGGCCGGAGCTAACACGTCGCCTCTCGCAGTCGCAGCTTTGTTAAAAGGTTGTCTGCCGCTCGATTTGGGCAACCAGTTTAGCGTCTGTTGGCGATCGGTTCGGGCTGTGGAGTTGTCGGGGGTCGCACTTTTGCCAATTTCTTTGACCTGCGGCACGAGAAATTGTGATCGAAAACTGTTCCGAAAGTCGCGCGCCGGCGTTTTGGAGATTTTTTTACTTCGGTTTGTGCTATGTGAGCTTTGACCTCGCTGTTAGGGGGTTGGGGTGTCGGCGATGCCCACGGTGGAGTAAAAGGTCGGGAAGCAAAGTGAAAGAGAGAAGAAAGAATAGGAAGAAAAAGCAAGAGCAGTGCGCCGTCAACATGTTACCTGTGTACGTACTGAACGTCTCTCCGATGGGTAGATGAATGCGGCCGATCCACGTGCAAGCAGCGTTCAAAGGAATTTCGCGGACGCCACGCCAGTTAGGGACCGTGCAGCCAGTGGAGAGACCAATTGGTAAGTCCCTTTAGGCGCATTAAGGTCACAGTTCTTTCTAACTCAACCAACAGATAATTTTGCGATTTATCACATCTGTCGTCTGCTTCTATTCTTAATGCTGTCAATTTCACTGAAAGCATTATCGTCTGCTTCCATTCTTAACATTCCGTCAATTTCACTGAAAGCGTTAACTTTCGTCTGCTTCAATTCTTAACATTCTGTCAATATCACTGAAACGTTAATTTTCGTCTGCTTCCATTCTTCACGTTCTGCTAATTTCAATGAAAGCGCTAACTTTCGTCTGCTACTTCCAAGATGCAGTCTATTAGCCATTTTCTATGGTGGGTCTTTATAAACTCCGTAACCGCACTAAATTAGTTAAGGGCCTGTCTGGGGGGGGGGATGTGAAGAAAGCACTACTTACACTATCGCAAGAATTTCTTAAACCTCTTAATTTTATCTTTTACTTAGTAGTTTATCTTTTCCTCCCCTATTCGGCCCCCCAAATTCACTTAAAAGATCAAGCGTCTCGAGACAGCTTTAAGAAAAACAGACCCCCTCAATTTCAGCCAGTGGGTTTTATCGACTACTTCCATAAGTTGTTGACCCCTTGTCCCTAGAGGGGATTAAAATGTAAAAATGCGCTTCTAGTAAGAAATATGTTCCATATTAGCAGTTGGTAGCCATTTTTTTTTTTTAGACAAAAAGAATTCTATTTTACCAAGCTGAGTTAGAATGTTACACTCACTACAACCCTCCCCCTCCCCCAACCCGTCATGGAACCAAACTATCCACTCGAATGAACACGAGCAAATATTTCAGAAAATAACCGGATCTGAACCGACAAGGGCAAACAAAGGTAGGCACGCCAACCCTCTTTTGAGAGTATTCACCATTATTCCGCGGATAAAAATAAACATATTCAGATCGGTTTCCGCTGTTTGACCCGAGTTGGCGAACGAGAAAATTACACACCAAACGTCAGTAAATAATCGTACATCGGTAAAGAAGTTTACGATATCGTTTGGCGAATCCATTCGTATTTTACGTGTTTGTTAAGCCTAAATACCAATCATAACCATTATTAAAATACAGATACGCTAAGCCTAACTGATTACGCAGACGCCACAGCGTTATTTCGGGGTGATTTCGACAGCGAGGTTCATTTACTTTTTCGCTTCGGATACCAATTGCTTCTGCCGATCGATATAATCCGAAGCAGACGTTTTAAGCTCCCTCGGCAGGCTTTTACACTAATACACTTGAGGAGTTCTTGCTTAAAACGATAAGGAGACATTTCTCCTATCGCAGGAGGTATTCGTTGTCGTGAAACAAGACACCGCGTCTAGATCCGGTGTCCGTACAACGGTCGTTAATAGCCAAGAGCCGTACATGCCGCTTGGTGGATGTTTTAGCACGGGCTACGATCTGGTTTTAGCTGTCGGCAGACGAAGCGAAGCGAGTCAGGTTTCGCAATCTGACTTCTGACCGGTTCTTTCCCACAAGGGAGCCTTTGTGATATTGAATATCGGGGAAAATCATTACCTAGGGTTGTAGGAGGGGGGGGGCGGGTACGGTGTAATATAACCAACTGATATCCACGAGCGATATTTAACGCTTAAAAAAATTAGGAGTACCCGGAATAAAACCATCTAGCTATTTGAGTAATGATTAAATAGTTCCACTTCGTCTGCTATGTCCCTCTGATCGAAAATAACACATGTAGTGTTTTATAATGCGAGTTATTTATTGTGCCGCCAGGTGGCGCCAACGACTTTCCTCCTAATGGTTTTAATGTCGATCAGCTATTTCGCATCAATGTGAAAACCATTTATATAATAATGTACATACAAATGGCTTTTGGTAAATGCTTGCCATGTTACAAATATCGCTTGGCAATGGAGGAAAAACATCTTTTGGCAAGTCTGAACTGCATAATGTCGATTAAATTCGTTTGTCTTTTGACAATATCTTAAACTGCCAATCGATAAATCGAAAGAAACCGCTCGTCTCGAAGTGGTTTAGCAACCGAAATAGTTTCAGTTCATTCGTAAACAAATTGCGTGTTTACAGAGTTAAAAATCACACCAGCGACACCTGACGGGCATTTTTAAAACATTCTCTTGGGTCTTGATTTTTAAAAATGTTTGATTAATTAATTGTCCTTGACACGAGAGAATTCGTCCTCCGAGGTGAGTTTGCTATTCGGCAAAGCATCATCGTCTGATCGTTTATTGCTGATATTTCGTAAACCCTAGCATCTGCTAAACCCTAAACGTTCCGAGCCTTTTTTTTTTTTTTTTTTATCAAATGTATTTCGTGCACTGCATTTAAAAAACGTAAGCCACTTTATAATTTGCGGTGTGTTAGGAAAGACAGAAGGAAAAAGAGAAAGAAAGAAAGAAAGAAAGAAAAAAAAAAAACTTCGCGAGTCGTTTATTGCAACCAGAATAAACGTGGCTTTCATTCTGATATGATTCTTGTGCAGAAGTCGCCTTTCTAACAGAGACTTTGTGCCAGAGAGAGAGAGAGAGAGAGAGAGAGAGAGAGAGAGAGAGTTGGGCTTGCAAAAGTATTTAAGAAGTTTTATTAGACCAGGCCTTTCTGGAAAACGCACTACGAATTTTAACAGCATGAATTCAGTCAGATGTAAAATTAAGATCTTGGAAGAATTAGAGACCTCTAGCGTGAAAGAGAAAAATTATTTTTCAATAGGATAACAACTCTCTTTTTTATATCTTTCTTAGCCCAAATATATGCTAACAGTAATAAAAATTATTTACATTTGGTCATAATTGGTCATTCAACTTTTGGAATGATAATGTTAAAGGTTTGCCATACGCAAAGCATCGTCAACGTATTTCATGCAGAAGAGCGCAAGGCCCTCGTTTGGTCAGCAAATATTACTTCCATTTGGTATATTTCTTGTTCAGACGGAAATCGAAAGAACGATGATGGTAAAGGTTTGCCATACGCAAAGCATCACCAAAATATTTAACTGCAGAACCACTATAAACACTACTTTATTTATAAATTTTCCTACCGTTTGGTATATTTCTTGTTTAGATTGAAATTGATCTGAGATTCATCTGTAGAAAAACGCAGGCCCTGTTTTATTTAGCACTCCTTATTTAGACTGAAATCAAAAGAACGATGTTAAAGGTTTGCCATATGCAAAGCATCGTGTTTCAACTGCAGAAGAACGCAAGCTGTCGTTTGGTTAGCAAATACCATTTGATATATTTCTTGTTTAGACTGAAATGAAAAGAGAGATGATGGTAAAGGTTTGCTCTAGGTAAAGCATCGTCAAATATTTAAACTTCGAAAGAATGTAAACCGTATCAAAAGAGCTGTGATGTTGAGGTTTGCTATAGGCAAAGTATCAACAACTTTCATCTCAGAAGAACCATAAGCCTTATTTTATTCAGAAATCTCATTACCGTTTGATATATTTATTGTTTAGATTGAAATCGAAAGTACGATGATGTTAAAGGTTTGCCATAGGCAAAGCATCACTAATGTACTTCACAGCTGCAGAAGAACTCAGGCAGTACTTTATTTAGCAGACCTTACCACCATTTGAGATTCATTTTTTAGATTGAACTCAAAAGAGTGATGACGTTAATGGTTTGCCATAGGCAAAGCATAGCCAAAGATCCAGCAATAGACTTGGATCGAATCCCAGTTCGACACTAGTTTTAGAATTCATGGAAATGAAATTGAATTAAGATTCGTGGTATTTGTCCACTTCCAATAACTTAACTGGCAGTTAAAACCCATTGGTTTCAGCCCGGTTCTTGACAGACTGCAGTTTGTTTAAAACGGAGTTCCTTTTATTGAGAGACATTCGTCTGCTTGTTCACAATTTAGCTGATTAGTTTAGAACAAACAGAAAATAGTCGGATGGCTTTGACGGAGCTTAAGCTGTACATGACAAAACGAATTGTGACACAGTCGGACGCGGCGGGATTATACGGGACGGCGATTTATAGCTCCGTCGGCAGGTCTTCGGCACAACGGAATAGCTACTGGTGACGCGCAGACGAACTCGGAAATTCGTCCGCCCTTGTTTTTGGATGGATCGAAGAGAATTTTCAAAAATAGACAAAGACAGACTGAGTTCAATCGTCTGAATTCTGCTGAAAACGACATTTTTTGAGCAAACGAAAGTGACACATGAAGGCAGTTGATTAGCTGAAAAATATACAAATTGCCTAGCGAACGCTCGCGCTGAAATGGACTCAAAATTGTTGAACTTCTGTTGATTATTTGTTTGTCCAATGGCAGACGAAAAACGTAATTCTGCGCCAGCTAAAATATTTCAACAAAGCAAAAAAAAATCAAAAATTTCGTCTGCCATTGGACAAAAAATCAACAAATAATTCATTTAAATAAATGGAAATCCGCCATACGAAGAATTTTCAACAATAGATAAAACTAAATCTCAATCATCTGCTAAAAACAATTTTTTAAGCGTAACGGAAATTGACATATGAACGCAACTGATTAGTTTGGAAATAAAACATAAATTGCCTAGCAACCGCTCGTGCTGAAATGGACACAACATTGTTTAAACATCTCTCGATTTAATATTTGTTTATCCAATGCCAAAAGAAAATGCGATTCTGCTCCAGCTAAAATCTTCCAACAATGCAAAATAAAATGGAAATTTTTGATGCGCAGTCGAACCGGGATAATTCATCCGCCCCTTGTTTTTGGATGGACCGAAGAGAATTTTCAAAGATAGACTGAGTTCAATAGTCTGAATTTTGCTGAAAACGACTTTTTTTGAGCAAACGAAACTGGCACATGAACGCAGTTGATTAGCTGGAAAATAAACAAATTGCCTAGCAACTGCTCGTGCTGCAATGGACTCGAAATTGTTTGAACTTCTGTTGAATAATATTTGTTTTTCCAATGGCAGAAGAGAAACATAATTCTGCTCCAGCTACCATCCTTCAATAAAGCAAACAAAAATCTAAATTTTAAATAATGGAAATTCTTGATTTGCAACAATAGATAAAATTAAGTCTCAATCGTCTGAATTTTCAACAATAGACAAAATTAAGTCTCAATCGTCTGAATTTTCAACAATAGATAAAATTAAGTCTCAATCGTCTGAATTTTCAACAATAGATAAAATTAAGTCTCAGTCGTCTGCATTCTGCTGAAAACTACTTTTCTGAAGCGAAACGGAAATTGACATGTGAACGCAACTGATTAGTTAGGAAATAAACATAAATTGCCTAGCAACCGCTTGTGCTGAAAATTGATGAAAAATTCTTTAAACTTCTGTCGATTAATATTTGTTTATCCAATGTCAAAAGAAAATGCGATTCTGCTCCAGCTAAAATCTTCTAACATATGCAAAATAAAATGGAAATTTTAAACAATGGACGTTCTCAATATGAAGAAAAAAACGTACTTCTGCTCCGGCTAAAATCTTTCAATAAAGCAAAAGAAAACCAAAATTTTAAATAAACGGAAATTCTCGATACGAAGAGTTTTCAACAATAGATAAAATTAGTTATCAATCGTCTGAATTTTCAACAATTAATGAAATTTTAAGTCTCAGTCGTCTGAATTTTTAACAATGGATAAAATTAAGTTCAATCGTCTGAATTTTCAACAATGGATAAAATTAAGTTCAATCGTCTGAAGGCTAAACAATATATAACGTTGTCTCAATCGTCTGAATTTTCAACAATAGATAAAATTAAGTTTCAATCGTCTGCTTTCTGCAGAAAGCAGACGATTGAAATTTTTCTGAAGAGAAATAGAAATTGACATGTGAACGCAACTGTATAGTTAGGAAATGAACATAAATTGCCTGTCAACCGTTTGCGCTGAAATTGACGCAAAATTCTTTAATCTTCTGTCGATTAATATTTGTTTATCGAATGCCAAAAGAAAATGCGATTCTGCTCCAGCTAAAATCTTCCAACAAATACAAAATAAAATGGAAAATTTAAACAATGAAAGTTCTCAATATGAAGAATCGCCGATTGTTAGGTTTAATCAACAGAGCTTAAGCAAACGATGCTCGCGTACAGCAAAGATGGAGTGGCAAAATTTACAGTTGTACAGCTTCCTTAATTTCGCCCACTCCCGCAGGAGCCCATATAATTTACCTAGATCCCCAATTTAGGATGTCTACCATCGACTAATCCAAGACCGTGCGATTTCCAGCTTCCAATTTCCATACCAATTACTAGTTGCGTATAATTAGGTCCGAATCTGTATCTAAAGTACGGAAATCTCTGGCTTGATTTAACACAAAATTTATAGCTGCGCTGATAAACTGGCTTCTCGTTAAGCGTCTCTACTAGGGGGGAAGTTTAGTGTGAAAGATGACAACAGTTTATTGCAATGCTTCGGAAAGTCTTTACCGGAGCTCGGATGGCGATACGGGGCAATTTCCTCGTAGATGTTTGCGATATTAGGCGAGCATGAAAAGAATTATTTAAGCACTTAGACGAATCTGCTTTGCAAACGGTTTAAGGCTATAAAGTCAGCCGAACGAACTGGATGGTAATCGATAAATCCTCTGAGCTCTTGCGCCTCTATTTGGGCATTACGGTAGGCAACGGCTAACTAGTAAAAGGCCGTTTTTGGAGGAGCCAATGAAATTGATAGCGTGGTAAAAAAGGAGGAGGGCTGCTCCGTTGGATGCTTATTGCTAAAGAGGGTGGATTATGCAAGGGGGCGCCAATAGATTATCGTGGAAAAAATATCGCTTAATGAGAATGACCACGCTTATGGGGATTATCGGAGAAAAACAGGATGAATTTGCTGCAAATTGCAATTGATCGGGTTTAGGAGTATTATAGGAGAACAGGAGGGTGTTTGCCGAGAATTAGCGAAATCTGTGGGGTGTGACTGTGTTAGGAGGGTATTTTCTGATGAAAAAGTGCTGTGTCAAGATCCGGGAAAACAATGGATCACGAGACTGCATTTCCCAAGAAGACCGGAAGTCGTTTACTAAGGAATTTCCGGTCTTTGAAAATCAGCATTTAAAATGTGAACTGGTTAGAGCTGATACGGCTAAAGTTTTGATTCTCCTCGAATATTTAAATTATTGATCTATGGAAAAGCAATTATTCTAGCTTTGGGTGTTTTGGAACCATTCACTAAGTTCGATGGGTCTTCAACACGCGAGCTGTTTATCCAACAAGGTCAAATAGTCAATCATGAAGCATTAGCGATAGTCCAGTGATTGGTTTCTTCATCATGACAATAGCCCGATTCATAGAACACTTTTTTGGGAAACAATTTCTGACTCAACTTATCCTTCAGACCTGGCTCTGAATACTTTGGCTGCTATCAAAAATCAAAGGTACCTTTAAAAGATTAAAAGAGAGGATAATCAGAAGAATACGATACTGCTGTGAATTATAAATGGGAAGTTCCAAAAAATGGGGGGATCGCTGATGGTTGCTCCTATAAGCGTAAAACATTTAACTAATACCAAACAGTTAAAAATATCTATAAATGGTGTTTATCTTTTGGAGAATGGCTAGAGAAATGCAGTAATATCGTATTGCAATTTACCACGGTTAGGTTGATAACTACTCTTACCTCTGGTATAAGCAACTCCGTTTAGAATGCACTTAAACCCAATGTGTTGCTCACTAAACCACCGGACACTTCCACCCCGACTTAAGGCAGCAATCCGAGCCTCTCGTGGGAAAGCAAACCGTCTTAGACGTAAGCTACCGCCAAGGTATCGCTACGGCCGAATCGGCAAACTCTTACTTTTGTTGCAACATGAACTTGTATGCAAAACTAAAAGGAAGCGGGGGTAAACGGGGGGAGGAGGGGTTGGCGTCAACGCTTTGAGATCATTTTAGAAATTCAGCATGCATTATTAATAGTCACTTAATTCTAGACCGAAAAGCCTTCTAAAAATTCTGCTCGTCAGCGAGGCAGGCGACACAAGATTGATAAGCTAATGACGCAAATGTAGTGCTTAACTATTCAATATTTTCCGTAGTGCGTTCCTTTCTCCGTCATTAGCGATGTTAGAAGTTTGAGAATATCACAGTCCTAGTGAGGAAGTGTCGTTGGTAGTAGGATTCCTCCCCCTCCCCTCCATTCTCGACTTATAAGAAAACCAGAAAAACTTTCTCACAGCTAACAGTAATGTGAAAATAATTATATTAGGAGGGAGCTGATTTTATTCATAAATGTCGATAAATTCGTTAAAATTCGGCTAATTTTAGGGTTAAATAATATCGGAACATTAAAACAAACTAATAATGACAATTTTAATGTAAAACACCCTCTTATGCACGTGTCAACAATAACAATGATGCACGTGATGAAATGTTACTTTTCATTTTACCATTCGTGGATTTTCCATCGTCTGTAAATCAACAATACAGCGCGAGATGAAATGTATTTTCATTTCATGCTCGTGCATTTTCCATCGTTTGGAGATCAACAATACAGCGCGAGACGAAATGTATCATTTCATACTCGTGGATCTCGCGCTTTCTTCATCGTTTGGAAAACAACAATACAGCACGTGATGAAATTGAATAATATTTAGCCGTCGATTGAAACTCAATTTTCTGCTCACACGCAACTCTTACTGCTTCAGCCAATTGACAGCTGTTGTTAGTAGGACTGTGTGACTTGGTAAAAGATGACACTGCCAGTTATCTCTACCAGAGACAACAGAAGTTATCGGGTAGAAAGTGGTGGTCTGTGGCCTCGCTGCTTATCTCTCAGCGGTCACCTTCACTGCTACCAGAGATCGACACAGATCTTAGGCATCAGTGAACATCTAATTCTTCTGGGTACACAGCTATCACGCCAGCCGAAAACAGCATTAGCAAAGCTAGGTCACCAATCAAAGACAAAACTACGTAAGAAAGAGTAAGCTTGGTCGTAGTTTCAAATGGCTGCTTCGAGATTAAGATGATTTCCAAAGTTCTACTGCAGGGCAAGAAAAGTTAGAGAGATCGTTGAGTTTTATTACCAGTTTCACAACTGGTGCAAATCCAGCACCACGTACAAGAAAAATAAAACTATAATTTGCACACGTGACAGCACTCCTGACAGTGATAATATCTTCCACCTGGTTCCAAACTGTATTCAAAATTTACCAGGGCAGGAACCAATAACAGGACTGATCCCAATATCATAAAACTGGTAGTGTCCAAAGAGATTTCTGTGGTGAAACGAAAAGGAGAGAGCTTCAGTGTCAAGAGAGGGGGATTATAGTGGACTGAAGTACTTCTTAGGCTCTATTAACCCGAGAGAGACAACTATAGGCCGTTGGACACGCGTTTATCATGGGCAATATTGAAGGGATTTTTCCTGGAAGTTAAAAATGCGTTTGTTCCAGTGGAAGTTACGAAAAACGTGCGAAAGAAATTAAATTGCAAAAATCTAAGAATGAAGACAAGGAGTTCACCTACGTGAACACCAAACAGAAGAGTGAATCGAGCAGAGACTTTATTCAATTTGCACTGAGAGAATCACGGAACTCTTGAGAGAAGTGGTGGACGAGTTGAACAGGCTCGCTGTAACAATCTTTGCGGTTCGAAGACCATTCGAACCAAGCAGGAACAGTGACAAGTAGTCGGGCTGCTGTAACTTCATTGATGCAGAAACCTCGAAGAAGAGAATATATGGGAACTACTGAAGATGAGCGGAAAGTGTCTCCAGGAGTGGATGATAGACATCCTATTATACTGAAAAAGATGCATGTAAGACTTTCATGTGTATGAGATGTTAATGAAGCCATTATTGAGCTCTAGGACAATCCACAAGCGTGACAATCCACTAGGACAATCCACAAGGTAACTAAAAACCGATGACTTTGGCTTCAGTGTTGGTAAAGGTTCATGGAGTCTGGTTGGGGATACAATAAGGGACTATCTCGATAGAATGCCATCTTTAATGGAATCCAGAATGGGTTCGCGAATGGGGAAGTTTGCCTATTCAATAGTGGTGGTTATATCCGCTGTGTTACTGCGAGGGTGACACAGCGGATATAACCTCCATCCTCCTCACACCGGCTGGAAAATGCTCTGGTTCAAATCCCGTTAATGAGGAACGTAGCTGAGTTAGTTGGTCTAAAGCGAGGATTGCATGTTTATTTTTTCACAAAATTTAGGCCTTTCATCCAGCAAACTGGCAAATCTACCACAGAATACGCATAATTTACAGACACAATATACTGTTGCCTCACAACCTTAGTTGCTTAGGGGTTTACATGCACTGACCCAGTCGCGTTTACCATTCTATCTAATTATTATGATATAAAAAAGGAAGCAAAAAACAACTTCGACATATCACTGGGAGATTTGGTAAGCTGCTTGGTGGATAAAAGGGTTGTTAAAAGATACGAACCAGTGTAGCCATAAATGGACACGCCTCAGGGTGTACGACTGTAGAAAGTGAAGTCTCTTAGGGACCAGTGCCGAGGTACCTCCTATTTCTACTCTCCCTTAGTAAGTTGACAAGTGAATACATGGGGTGCTGTCAAAGTTAGCTGATGACGCTGAAAGATAGGATGAGTGCTTAACGAGAAGACCCAGACCATATTTCTTCAGAATGACTTAGATTGGTTGCAAAAATGGTTTGAAAATTTGGCAATTTAAAGACAGAATTGTATTTACACATTTTGGTGTTGGAAGTTTCTTTTTGCAGATGTATACAGATCCAATTTTAAAATATAATAAAGAAAGATGTCTACAGACTCTTGGTGTTCTGCAGAGCAAAGGCTGAAAACCCCTGCCTCAGATGAAAGGGGAAATACCATCTTTGAGAATTGTCAATCGAGTGGAGATAAGAATTGCCTTCACTCATTGATTTATATCCAAAGCTGGAATGATCCAGACATAGTCCAGAAAAAAAGTTAATATGAAATGTTCATACGTGTACTGAGAGAAACTCAAGAGATTTCTCTCAAAAAGAGAAAGATTCTTTTCTTTAGTTATTAAGTGTTCTTTATCCTTCACAAGATGAAATTAATCCCATGGACATTGGTTGGTTGGTTGGTTGGCTGGTTGTAGGGTTTTCTTAAATATTAAAAAAATTTCTAGAACATTCAAGAATGTTCCAGAAAGGTGTAGATGATTATGTAATATTCTAGAAAGCGGAAGTATTGTTTTAATATTACAGAAGATTGGAAATGATTCTAGGGTTTTGCAATAATATAAACTGAGGAATAAGAGCTGTAACTTATGAAATCGAACACCTGTCACTGAGAAAGAGTGTTTGAAGATTCAAGGAGAGTGGCAGTTTAAAGAACAACCACGATCAGGAAACACAAGATTATAATATTGATATCTAAACGCAATTGACGACTTTCTGTACCTGAAATCCGACTGAGTTCAATAGGAACTCAGCTCGGATTTCAGGGACCCAGAACAAGAAGAATTTCATGGTTGTGTAGTGGTCTGAAAAACCGTTATTCGAACCGGAAAATCGAAAGAAATGGTTCGCTTGGGCTAAGAGCCAACAACATTGGCCAATTGAAGAGTGGAAAAACGTACTGTGGATGGATGAATCCAAATTTGAATTTTTTGGATCCAAGCGTAGAGTTTTATGTGAAATAATCAACTGAAGAAAAAATGGTGCCACACTGTTTAGTGCCTACAGTCAAGCACAGTGGTAGGACCATCACGATCTGGGGTTGCTTCTGTTTCCCTTCATCGTGAAAATTGAAGGAATTTTTAAGAAAAGGTGCCATAAAAGCATTCTTGAACATAAAGCGATATCCTTTAGACTTTCACTTTGTGGAAGAAATTTTATATTACAGAAAGACAGTGGCCCGGAACACAGCTCTAAGATGTGCAGGAACTTTCTAGGAACTAAACAACAGAATGGGGGGTATCGAAAATTATGTGTGGCCACCCCAGTCGTCTGATTTAAACCAGAGCTTTTATAGGATCATCTAGACTGTCAAGTCCGTGAAGGTTGCCCGTCTTCATAAAATGTGCAGGAACCGTGCAATTCGCTTGGAATAATGTTAGTCAAGACACTCTTATAAAATGAAAATCCAGAATGCGATGGGTGTGTAAGGCAGTGATAAAATCTCGTGGAGGATAATTGGATGAAAAATCAGTATAGCTTCTTTTTATATTAAGGTTTAAATTGTTATAGTTAATTTCAAAATCATTTCGAATATCCAACTCAATTCCTTAAACACCGATCTCTAAGTGGTTCTCCAATGGGACAAAAAAAATTATTTCACTCATTGCTCGAAAATTTGCTCATATTCAACTAGTCCTAAAAAGGGACACAAATCCCTTGCGTCCAATTATCGTCCCTTCACACATTTACCTCTACCCCTAAAGTAATGGACTCAAGAAGAAATCCATCATTGTCGATCCACGTGTTCCACCTACGAACAAATTCAAAGGAAAGTTTGGCAAAACTGACGCAGTTGCTCTTGACATTTCAAAGGCTTTTTGATCGTGTCTGGCATCAAGGTCTTCTAAACAAGCTTCCATCTTATGGTTTTCCAACTGTTTTTTTTTGTAATTGGGTATCCAGTTTTCTCTCTGATCGCTCACTCAGGGTAATGGTAGATGGCTCTCTGTCTTCTAACTTCTCCACTAATGCCGGTGTCCCTAAAGGTTCAGTTCTTTTTCCCACTCTTTTCGTCATATTTTAATGACCTTCTTTCATTGATTAGAAATCCTATCCATAGTTTTGCTGATGTTAGCGCATTGCATTCCTCCTTCTAGTTTGGGAAACCTTACCCTGCACAAACAACCTCAACTTCTCGAATATCCACTACCAATTCCTAAAATGCTGATCTCCAGGTAATTTTCCAATGGGGAAAGAAAACAAATAGCTTCAATCCATCCGAAACTTAGTCCTATCTTATTTCTCACAAAAAAGTCTACTGCTCTGCTCATCTTCGATGATCATGTTTCTAGACAAGATCACATGTCTCTATTAGGGTTTACGCTGACTTTTAATCTTTCTAGGTATAAGCACATCACAAATATTGCTTCTTCCGCATAAAAAAGAAGAGTTTTCTCTTTCGCTCTCGGCGGTTCATTTCTTCTAAACAACAACTCATTTTATACAGATATCAAATCCGCCTTACCACGGAATAATATTTATCACATCTCGGGAGAGTGTCCCCATAACCTTCCTCAGGCTTCTGGACTCAATTTAAAAGTGGGCAGTTAGGATGATAATTGATGACCATCTCTTACAAAGAGTCTCCACTTTCTGTCTCTTAGACGTTCAATTTCTACTGCGCGTCTTTTCTACAGATACTTCCATGCGCACTCTTCCGAATTGGAACCCTCTCTCTTCGAAATCAGTGCGAACAAGTGCCGCAACCAGTCAGAACCATTTATCATCCAGTTCCAAACTCACAGAACCAACTTTTCACTTCTTCATTTTCCTCTTCTACTTTTGTTTTCTGGAAAAACCTTCTTTCAACCCACATTTCTTGAAAACTGCACTCTACAGAAATTCAAGTCTAATGTCAACAAGTGTCTTCTGTTGTCGTAGTAGAGTTTTAGGAGCATCAGCAAACTGCGTGTGTTCGTGTGTTCAAACTGCGTGTGTTCTGCTATCCATTTTGTGTGTTCTGGATGATAAACCCGAATTTCCAGGAGAAAAAAACATGCTACCCTCGCCTGAGACCAACTAACTCAGTCACGTTGTGAAAAGGGCCCATAAAAATTGCTCACGTCATCGAGGATTTGAACTCGGGTCTTTTACACCCGTTGTGGGGAGAACGGCGATCCTATGAACGGGGCAGCCCTCGTGAGCAGCACATAGGTTTTAATAATATTAAGTTTAAAATAAATAATTTTTTAAATCTTTAAAATGATTCTTGGGAAATGGTATTAAAATCTCCTAATGTTAATACAAATTCTAAATCCACCCAAATATTTAATTTAAAAAATATATATTTCAATTATTCGCATGTGTGTGTGTGGCAATTCCAACTGTTGGAAATCAACACGTGAAGCTAAAATCGAGAAATAAATTGTGCCACTCGCGCTGAAATAGACAAGAATCAGCGCGACATTTTAATGATTATTATTTATTCATGTTCACGGGCACAGGGCCCACGTGCATGTGGCATTTCCAATTATTGGAAATCAACACGTGAAGCTAAAATCGAGAAATGAATTCGCTCGAAATAGACAAGAGTCAGCGCAATATTTTAATAATAATTATTTATACACGTTCATGGGCACAGGGCCCAAATGCTTGTGGCATTTCCAATTGTTCGAAATTTAGTTAAATAATCGAGAAACGAACAATTTACAAAGCTCGCGCTGAAATGGACACAAATGTGGGTAACGTTTTACTCTTTATTATTTATCCATATGCCCGGGCACAGGGCCTTTTGGAAATATAATTTTACTAAGATTTAATATCAGTTTACAATTTCTATTTAATTTACTTAATAGAACCAGACGTTGTAGTTCACGTTTCAAGTATTATTAAAGGCTCTTATCTTTTTCTCTCTCGGTACAATTTCTCCATTTTTCCCTGTTCTGATTCTGTTTCTGGTTTTACCGGAATTTTGCGTAATGCTCACGTATTAATTCACAGCGTGCAACATAAAAGGATAAAATGGGGGTCGAAACTTCAAGAGCAATTATAGGGTGCTATTACAATGTGCAGTTCTGTATAAATACGTAGCATAGTTCCGCTCTTTGACTGATGGGATTCGTGAAAAGATTGCACACACACAAAATCGTGACAAGTACACTGAAACTATCCCCCCTCTACCATGCAGTTCGCGTTCTGGTCCCTCGCTAACGGGTTCGGGTAACGATATGATGCCATTACTGCATGCTAGCCGTTCCTTCAGACGAATTACTCTGAAACCAGGTTGCCCTGTCGCAACTCAAAATTGATTCTGAACTGTACTTGGGGGTGTTATTTTAACTGCAATAACGTGGGGCCAAAAATCGTATACTAACAAATAAATGCGCATGCGTAATTGGTATATTTGAATTTTATCATCGCAAGAGACTACTAGCAACAAACTGTTGGCTAAAATAATTTTTTAAAATAATGCTAACTGTTATAAATGAAGTTTACTATTTTCCCGCGTAGAACGATTTCTCGCATATTGCGTTTCCATTCGTGCTAATTGAGTCTTAACGATTTAATCAAAGAAATAATTGTTGTTAGGCCTATATCCTCCAAAATGTCGCAGTCACAAAATTCGGTCACTTCTGCGCATGCGTAATTCGTCCTCTAAAAAAGTGAAAATGAATTAGTGGTTCAATTTATGCTTACAACGATTTACCGTATATTACGTTTTCAATCCATGCCCTAATTAAGTCTTTAATTATCTAAAAAGATCTTTAGATTTATAACCAATTATACTGATGTGAAGAGGACGCTGTTCTAATAATGGGTTTATTGGTGTTTAAGCCTAACTGGGATCCCAACTAATAACAGAAAGCACTTCATTTTAATCTTCATAAACTAAAATATTCCTTTAAGCTACTGGAAAGAGGAACCGAGTTCTTTAACGATGGGGCACCTCAGAATCAACAGGCCTTTATTTTAGCTTCTACCCTATAAAAGAACGCTTGTAAAATTTCGCTAGCCCTAAAGGGGGTATGACTTTGATTTATTGCTTAGTGTAAAATAAAGTGTTCGAGGGAACATAAGTAACAAGGGAGCATCCATTTACGATGTAAGGGAGTCCTTGTAAGCAGGTTTCGTATCTCCGGAGGTCATACACCATGGAAATAAACAGTTTACCAAAGAGACGATGATTCGCCATTTTTCTACAGTGGCTGTTCTACCAACCACTTGCACCCCCCCCCCTACAATGATTTGTTTATTTTTAATCAGGAATTTTCTTTTTGTATCTCTCGAAGTCATGCACAGTTTGCAACAGAGACAGTGTTCGCCATTTTGTTATAGTGGCTGTTCTACTTACCACTTGCAATCCCTGCAATGATTTGTTTATTTTTAATCAGCCATATTCTCTTATCTCCAGAGACACCATGTAAATAAATTTATCAAAGAGAAAATGTTCCCCATTTTTCTGTAGAGGCTGTTCTACCGACTACTTTTACTCCCCTGAAATGATTTTTTTTTTTTAATTTTTTAATCAGGAATTCTGTTTTTCTATCTCTCGAAGTCATACACAATTTAGTACAGAGACTATGTTCGCCATTTTGATATAGTGGCTGTTCTGTCTACCACTTGCACTCCCTGCAATGATTTATTTATTATTAATCAGGAATTTTCTTTTCGTATCTCAAGAGACACCAAGGAAATAAATTTACTAAAGAGACAATGTCCGCCATTTTGCTATAGTGGCTGTTCTACCTACCACACGCACTCCCCTACAATGATTTGTTTATTTTTAATCAGGAATGTTATTTTTGTATCTCTCGAAGCCATGCACAATTTACTACAGAGACTGTGTTCGCCATTTTTCTATAGTGGCTATTCTATCTACTGCTTACACCCCCCCCCTGAAATGATTTGTTTATCCTTCACCAATTATTTTATTTTTTTTTTTTATTAATTAATTGTGTTTAAACTTTGGCATTTCGTTCCTACGTGGATCTAAATTGTCGCGTCGCATTTCATTTATAAGAGAACTCTTTTAAGAAAGAGAAAGAGCTGGCTTGTATCCATGACAATATCCCATGTGAGATAATCAAGACAATGATAGCATCCCAAGAAAACAAATCATGAACACGCTTGTGGAACTGAACAAATGGAAATCAATACAAACGCTGTTGTTTCATCGCATCTGGGAATATAGACAGTCCCTTTTAACACTTAAAGCTATATCGGATATCCGTTATTACCTTAATACGGGATGCTAAGCACGTGACATTTGAAACACTAGCTTTAAATTACCCAAAATGCAATATATACAGTGTTCCACCCCCCCAGAAAAAGTCACTTATAATTGTGACAGTGCTGTGCGCAGCAATAAGCAAATCTTTGGACTGCGTGGGTTTACAGGGGCAAAGAAGGACATACGGAAATGTATACAGGAAAGTTTAAGACAATTAGAGAAGATAACATCTCCATTGAGTGATAAATACCTCAACAGCAAGGACTTCAATGTTTTTCGTAGTGAATGACTTCATATCGTTTAAGGAAATGGATCTTTGTTATGCTAATATTGATACAAACAGTGGCACACGTAGTAATGGAATGGTATCGGACTGATCTCAAGGTTCATTCGCAAGCGTGGGACCCGGGCATACCTCTAACAATGAGTGGGTTAAGGTTATGCGTTCTTATTAGTTAATAAAGGAACTGTAACACCGAAAGGATCGAGTAATTATGAAGAAAAGTAAAACTCTTGAGATATGAGTACTTTCTGTTGATAAAGTATTCGTATCTCAAGGACCGTGTCCGATCATATCGCTGAAAGGTCGTGTTACCGCTAATGAATATCCGTCTGTTTTAGCTGACCAACTTTAACCTACAATGATTCATTTTTATCCGGATTGCGATGGATTCTTTCGAGACGAAAACGCAACCATCCATCGTGCAAAAACTGTAACTCAATGGTGAGGGGAACATTCCCAAGGTTTCCAGCATCCTCCCTAGTCGCCTAATTCTCCAGATCTCATCCACTTTAAGTTCGCAGTTCTTTAAAGACTACGACACACAGCTGACAAATATCCTGATGGAAGAATGGTTAAATCTAAGCTAGATTTCCTCAGATACCTAGTGGAATTCATTCTACGACGTGCAGGCTGTAATTTGGGCAAAACGTGTCCCTACTATGTGTATAAAAGTTTCTAATTTTTTGGCTAGTGAGTGTAGAAGGCACATGTGGCGATGCCGATTGTATTAATAATCGCTATGCAGAGTACATGGATTAGAAAATCCATAGTGACAAATAAAAGGTAGGATGGAAGAAGGTTCTCCACAACTGGAATCAGAAACGCCTTCAACGATTGAGCGGATGTATCCATGCCAATTTGTACCACATGTCGGGGACCACATATCAAGTCTGCATTCTGAGCTGATTTATCAAAGACTTTTAGGCAAACCATGGTATTGTGGAGTTAATCCCCTTCCATCTCCCTAACTTTGATGATTTATCTCCTTTGACAATGTAGAGGACATTAAAAGAAATCAAAGAAAGGAACTGATCGGTGGTGGTCAGTTGAGATTCATTTAATTGACACAGTTCTAACTGATGGGTGGTGGTCAGTTGAGATTCATTTAATTGACCCAGTTCTGAAGCTTAATTGTCAAACTTTGTAGAATCAAATACGAAGTTCAACAAACTTAATGCTTTTTCAGACTCCAGAACGTTTGTAGAAATCAAAAACAAAATAAAAAGTACACTACTCTTTATTTCCGATTGGAGATGAAACACCGAACTAATTTTTCTGGCGAATTAATTCTCTTCTTTTGTTTCAATTGGATACCAAGTCTGAAGAAGTAAAATGTGGCTGCCAAAGTTGGTTGCTTCTAGGACATTAATTCTTAAGTACCGCTTGACATATGTACATCCTCTTAGGGGATGTAATCGCTATTTAAAATCACCCCGTCGGAGAATCAGTCACATCCATCTACTCCCTAATTCAGGGTCACAGTCATTCGTTTTTGCCGTCAGGGAAAAACTGGTCGGGTGTCACTTCTGAAGAAGGTAACGACATCAGCCTACCCTGGAGATCTCCAATGTCTGTCTGTCTTCGTCTCTTTTTTTTTTTTTTTCTGTCCCTCTGACTCCCCACCAGTAGGCTGTCGATCTGATGATACCGGAAAGGTCACCATAGTTAGCGGACGCTGTACCTGACTTAATGACACCGTGATTATCCACAGACCACCTTGCTAGAGCTGTTGTAACGTTTGTCCTTTCAGTCAGGGGACCTGTTCGGAAATGGGGACTGTGCGCTGATGGTTGTCGGACAAAGCTACTGAAAAACAAGGGGGTGGAGCGCGCCATTTCAACCGTGGCTTAATTTTAATGAACTTCATGGAGAGTAAACTTATTTCTTTTCAAAAGCAAACTAAAAGTGCGCAGAGAAATTTATTTATCTAATTTTGTTTGGAAAGTGTTTTCTCTTTTGTACATATTTTAACTCCACAGCCTTGTTTTCCAATATGGGCAATTGATCGCTGTGTTTCCGGTAAACACAGGAAGTGACGTATGCATTCACGATTATAATACAAAGATGGAATGCCAAACAATGGATGTAGAATAGATAAGGAGGCTTTTAAATTAACGTTTATAGTAAGATAATTCTTATTTTAAGTAATTATTACACGCTAAAAATAGATACAGTCTCATAAATGTTGTTTTCTTTAAGAGATGACGCTGTTGGTCAACAACAGTGACACCTGCCGGTAGAAAATGGATGCCACGATTAAATTACAAATAAATGTCAACGTTTAATTGTGTGTTATTGGTTAAAGAAAGCGACATCTACTGGTAAAAATAAGTTTCGCGGCAGAATTAAATAAATATCGATTTATTATTATTAAGTGTACGTTCGATAAAAGTGACATCTACCGGTGGAAAATAAATTTTATGACTAAATTAAATATAAATTTTCATTTCTTTAACTTTTAATATTTGGTCTGTACGCAATGAAGGCCGAAATAAAAAATAATATTTTATAAATCGTTGGTAGATGGATCTACCAACGATTTGACTGGAAATAATTAAGCTCCAGAAGACCTTGTGGGGAAATCCAAGTGGAGGGAACGAATCATATAATAGCTTTTCTTTTAGAAATCATTAGTGATGATTGACTCACCTTTGGACAGTATAATGATTTTAGTCTTGGTGTGGGGTAGCCACTTGTCTTGTGTCCTATTTGGACTCGCGCAGAAGATGGTGCTACGAATACAAGCAAAACAAGTGGAACTTCACCTATCGAGCCATTACCTTCTCCCCCCTGGTGTCATTGAGCGAAGGGGAAGGGGGGATAAGAGAAAACGGGGTACAGCGACTGTGCCATCATTCATTCTCTCATGCCAAAACGTATCCACGATGCTTCATTAGCGAATGTTGATGTCTTCTAAAGGTTGGGGGGTAGACTAAGGGGGGCTAAGGATGATGTAACTGATCGACTTTAATTGGTTGGCTACAGGATTTCGGTATTTAGGATTAATTGTTATTTAATCACTGACCCGATGATTAATGGGAGATAAACACGCTTTCTATGAAGACGTTAGGGGATGGTGGAGGAGTTTAGACGTGCGTAAACTCCCAATGATGTCTCGATGTTCAGGTGTGGCTGCATCTTAGTCTGAGAATTGCCTTTTTCTGCATACTGATAGTTCGGATCGAGCTACATAATTGGCACTCTGAAGGAGAATGACGAGGGGGATAGTTTAAGGGGGTATCCCTATATAATTCCCCTTCTCTAAACATGCCTACGGGATAAACGAAGCGTCTGTGAGCTCCGGCTTCAATAAGTGAAAAGTTTCTTTGGCATCTGTTGCAAAATATCGGGAATCCTTTGAGAAGAGCAAAAAAGCTTTCAATGATCTTCTAAGTCCTGGAAAATATTAGAGATATTGTCCATCTTGAAATTACTGACAGTTTAAACAGTAATTTGGAAAGATCTTAATAATAGAAGATTCGGAAAAAATCTACTTTGGAAAAACATTAGAAAAAGAAATTTTTCAAACTAGATTATTTATTTACCACCAGCAGTGAATAAAAAATCTTTTGGGATCTTTCTAAAGACTTGGAAAAACAGGATATAAAAAAAGTTTCGAAATCCAAAACAGTAGTATCAGATTTTTTCTGAAAAAAAAAAAATGCAGAACATTCTTTTCCTGTTCTAGATCTCATTACGCTGCTAACTACAGGATCGATTGCAAAGATCATTCCCCCAGTCCTCGATGAATTTGAACCCACATCTAGAGTTGCAAAACCCCTGTCAGGTTAAACACCCCACATCCCTTCAAACAGTAAAATTTCCTACGAATAAAGGAATATACGTAACGTTTTTTTGGCATTTTCGCCTACGCTGTGTCCGTCCGTCTGATCGCATGTAATAAATCGACTAAGTGGACTCCCATTTTCATGAAATTTTATATTTGGGTCCTTCAGAAAGATACCAATTTTTCCAGAGTGATTTCATGGGTCTACCATGAAATTATCCATGGTGTTAGGGTGCCCATAAGCTAACAAAAGTTTAAGAGTCACTGGTTTAACCCATTTCCCCTATGGATCTCTTCTTGAATACAACAGCATTGCCGTGTCTAATAGTCACGTGAACACCCATCTACCCATACAGCATCCTAATGACGTAAGTTGCTAATAATCAAATTAAATTACAATGTTTGCATGGAGCCGATCTGAGGTTGAGGAAGTAGGCTGTTTTCTTCATTAGTAATCCCTGGGTTTTCATCCCTCACAATTATCCCTTGAACACTATGAATTTTTCATCTATTTTTCAACATTCTTTCGACTATTATTTAATCACTAGTACATTTTCCTATTGTTCTTAAGACATCAAGAGCGAAATCTTTGTTTTTCTATCTGTCCCGGATAAAGAAGAACGCCAAGTTGTTGATCAACCGAACTCGTATCATCTCCTCTTCAGCGTTGCGCTCCGTACTTCTAGCGGCAAATCAGTCCCACCGTCAGCCGTACCTTGCGTTCCACTCCGCTCCTTCCTGTCATTCGATGAACCTTATTTTCCGACGGTCAACGGAGCACAGTCGTTTCTTCGGTACACCCTCTATCTTCCACGTGTATCGATTAGTCGCTGCATTTTCCTTGATGGACGAATAGGCGAAGCCGTTCTTGGGAAGGGAGGGGGTGAGCAGAGAAAAGCAAAAGGGGTTAACTGATGTTCATCAGCGTAAAAGTAGCCCTCTGGAGTTTTAGGAAATTCCGCTTGGTTTCCCAACTTCCGTGATGCGACTCGGTGAAATTTTAGCACGGCTAAATGTTAGATGCAGCAGAAGGAAGAGGTGTGTGTGTGCGTGTGCGCGTGCATGCGCAGTTGAAACTGCTATTTGTATTTCAATTTCTGTTCTCTTTGCTTAGTATTTAAACTGGGCTTCGTATCCTGATGATATTATCCATGGTAATCCGTTGATCTATTGAGAATTAGACGAAAAATGCGGATTAACTGGGGGAGGACAACCCAGAGCAACCCAGAGGGTTGTCCTCCCCCCTGTAGTCGGTGTTAATGACTTCAGTAAGTCATTAACACAAACTGGAAAGTTTAGGAAACAGATTTCCGAGGCGGGGTTAGCAACTGAGCATTGTAGACTTAATTAACATTAGGTGGTTTATCTTCATTTCAACCACGGGTGTCTGGGGTGATGTAGAGATGTGACGTTCAGGGGGGAAGGGGGTCAGACTGTGGATAATTTACTACTAGTTTTAGCATTCGATTTGTTAGCCACAGAAGGTCTGGAGATACGATAGATAACATGGCTGGTGAGAGTGGACACTGACTTATTGCTTCTGCCATTAATCGATCTAGTGGGAGCGAGGACTTAACAACCCCCCTTTTATCTTTCCCCCCGCGCTTTCTCCCACTGGCATTCGGCGTAACCAAACGCTTAAGGCATCAATACAACCTTGCACTTGAGTGACTCTACCGAAAAATAGCGGATCATAGAATCTGGCAGTGACTGGATCCGATTTTTTTTTCTCCCTCTTTCCCCCTGAGTTACTCCCCCAAGACAAAGTGATTAATGCTAGACATATCCATTTATTATAATTACCCTGTTCCATGTTATCACTGTCTACAAGTTCATGAGAGAATGTAATTGCCCATGAAATAAAGTTGCGAGCGAAGGGTGCCTGGTCTCTTCTCTTCGACACTAAGATTGCCGTGATAAATGAAGTTTTCCCAGATATCAGGGACTCGGGGAAAAAGGGGAGGGGGTGGATTTACAGACAAATTATCTCATCAAGTAACGTAGCCTTCATAAAAATGAAGACATCTTTATTTAAGTTTCATCACCGTTTCGAAACACGCCTTTTGTCGCCCCAAACTTAAACATGCCCAATATGAGCAGACGTATCCAAAAAAAAGTGCCATATTTGCGTGTAGTTTTCTAAATGTTTGAAAGTAGTACAATACCAAAGCAACTCGCTCTTAAGGCAATGTTTGTTCCTAAGATTTGAACTTTTTAATGTTGGTGGCCCTCTTGAATTTTATAACCATATCCTTGACCCAGGTCATCTCTGTAGGGGGTGCGTGTCGTGAGAATTGGCCATTTCATACGATTAAAGCCGTTGCTAAGCAACCATCCTGATATTTTCCCAACAATCAAACCGATCTACGTATTAAGGAAGTTGTCATTTTGAATATGTGATTGTGATTGGTTTGAATGGAGATGCAAGATGGCTGTTGAGTTGGGGGGGGGGGACGCCGGGAAATCTAAACATATGACAGATGTTGTCCATTTTAATGGCTGCGCTGACGTAAATATTTGTAGGCAATCTGTGTCGTATAATGTGGTCTCTTGATTAGTGCGGGCCCACTGAGTGAGGCAGTTTTCCAATGATGCATGACGCCGGCAACAGAAACGCCATCTGGCACTGCATGACTAATTTTTATAAAGCTATAAAAAGGGAAATCACGCGCGAAAAAATGTGACTTCTGTCACGGGCTTGTTATTTTTTTATTTATTTATTTATTAGGTCCTTTGAAAAGGGCTCTTTGGTGCTGAGGCGCAGGCGGTTCAAAGTTCTAGAACACCTTTCCTATTTTATAAAATAATTTATTTTAAAATTCTATTTTCTATAGAAGTTTTCATGAATAGGAATTTATGTTTGTGTTTTCGTACTTTCAGACTACAAGGACCAAGTGAGGGTAAGATGAGACCTTCCACAGACAGACGAACATTATGTGTTTCACTTGCGTTCATGTTATTAAACATGTGGTACGCCGATGCCAGAAGTAAAGGTAAGAAAAAGTTTAAATAGAAATATAAATCAACATTTAAAACTTGATCCATTATCTCTCTATTTCTAAAACAGATTCGCCCCACTTCCTATCACACAAACTTACTAACAAAATCCGAGGTATTTGACTAAGTAATTTAGCAGCTGGGGCAAGCAGTCCATGGCGCCCATGTCCTGAGCCGGCCTTGTGTCCGCCATTAAATAAACAAGAATTTCTTATAGACACCGATAAACGTGAGCAAGGGAGTGAGACTTCTCTAACTTTTGATGGATACTGTATGTGATTTTCATGCATTAAGCAGAAATTTGGAGCAAAACCAAGTTTCATTGTCCAATGGTGGATCCATCTTCCTTCACACGAAAAGATTCAGTGAAAATGGACTAGTCCAATCTGCACCAAAGAGATCACTATTACACGCTCACTGTTTTTGCCACGAGTTGTCTTGGCATTGAACTATTGTAATAATCATTTCTTTAATGAGATGGGGAAGTGCTGTTTATTTAGATACCGAGTATTTCCTCAGAACGAGTTACCTCAGTCTTGCGCTACTTCAAAAAGCACTTTCCTGTTGTGAGAGAGAGAAATGCTGTTTTCACATCGTACAAAACCAAGGCAACTCGTTGTGAAGGTGGAATATGATCAGTATGAAAGACTTAAGAGAAAAAAAGTTGATTAAAAAGGTCAGTTTATATTAGGATAATGAAATTGGTTGCAAATTTTTCACAGAATCATAAAATTGGTTGTTGTTGAATCCGGAGAAAAAGACAAAGCAAAAAAAAGGGAAAAAAAATTCCCTGTCTCCAGCAGAGAAGATAGATAGTCTCCATAACAGATAACGCAATCTGTGACGTAACCAGCGCGAGGCTAGAGGAGTTCCGGTTGCGGTGTTAATGAGGGGAACACAGTAGCTGTTAAGAAATCTGATAAGAAGCAAAATCCAGAGGAGAAGACACTCGATAACTCGAGCCATCGAGTCGACCTCCGAAACCCAAGTAGGCAATAACTCTCTACCCTTTGGTAAATTAAGAAGGCGTTGATGGTGCTGTGACCCCTCCACCGGATGGTGCGAACAGATCTACGATGACACACCTACTATAAATCACCCGAGCAGATACATGTCAACACTTCACCCACTAGGTCTGCCCCAGGTGTTTGATCAAAAGAGATTCGCAGCTTTGTTCCGCAATATTTGGAGACACTATCTTTGGACCTGTCAGATTCGGTTATTGCGCATGTCCGCTCAGACGGATTTTGAATTTCACCATCAGAGTGACGCGTATATTAATATCTTGATTTATTAAAACTCTTCTTAATCCCTATCGGATTTTTTTATATCTTGAAAGAAAGTTGAATTTTTTAAAATTTTCTTTTGAAATCATTAAAGTAAAACACAAGCCTTGACTTCGGTAATAAACTTGGTCCTTTAAGAAAAGAGAAAAAAAAAAAATTAATGCTGGTATCACTCCGGTAGATGGGGCTAGAGAAGCATACAGTTGCAATGTTGACTGTCCAGTTAACCCAAACCATCTTAAGTTGCTCTTTCATACGAACGTTTGGAAGGGAGAGTTGGCACTTCCAGAATGATCTTGAGACCAAAAGACAGAATGAGGAACCTCGTTCCAGAAGGAACGACAATATTTTATTTATCTACAGTATATTTTGCCTTATTTGAATCCAGTCTTATTACTTTTTTGCCCCACTGTGTAGAATACAAGAATGACTTTTAACAGTTACGTGGGCTTGAACCACAGTCGGCTCAAACGCGTGTACTATTGTATCCTGCATTTGACCGCTGTTTTTTAAATTTTTCGTGGCCTGAGTATGAAGGTTTATTTGAGGAGTCTGGTGAATGCTAATTTTCAACTTAGTCCCCCTTGAAGTCAATGCACTTTTGCCACCGATGCTTTAATGCGTTGATTCCAGCTGGCCCTGGTGGATAACACAGTCGGTAGAATCGCTGTCCTTCCCCACACTGGGTGGAAAAGACCCGAGTTCGAGTCCCGTCCATAACATTAGGAATTTTTATGGGCCTTATTCATATTGTGGCTGAGTTAGTCGGTCTCAGGAGAGGTAGTGCTGATGCTCCTGAAACCCAGCAACAAAACAAATTTCAGCCGCGGTGGAAGTTTTTTTTTTCCTTCGGCTTCCATCAACTACGCCAACGACAAGGAAATAAATGAAAGTTCATTGGTGATAGATCTGATTAATATGCAGGATGGTCAAAGATTTGAAAGCTGCACTCGGGCAGTATAGTCATGACAATGACAGATTGTGAGCAGGCGCGTTGTCCAGATGGAACGAGTCTCTTCTTTTCTGAGATTCCCTCGGCGTTTGTCTTTATTGTCTTACAGACATTTTTAAAGACAACGTGATGGCATCGGTTTTTACTGATGCCATCACCTTGCCAGCAGGAGGAATCTTTGGAGCGGGAGAACAGCTGTGTTTCTACAGTTTAGGCAGCTCCGTTGTCTCTGGTTAAACCCACGACTCGTTTTTGATCTGCTCTCAACAACTTAGGGATCCATCGTGTTGACACCATTTTCATTACAAGAACCTCTATTATGTCACACAAACGTTCAGATGAGATGCCCAAGATGCTGGCGATGTACCGAACTGTCACAAGTCAATCAACACAATCAACAACTTCTGGAGTGATGTATGTTGGTCTTCCACAGCGTGGGTCATATTCCAGGCTCTCTCTCCCTCCTTTAAATGTTGCTGCCCACTTCTTAACCATGAGATAGGAACGGGTATCCTCTTTCAATGTTGTGTCCATATTCTCGTGAATTAATTTTCTCTCAAGTTGAAGGCCAAATCAGACAAGCGTCATGACAGGAATTACACATTGCTGAGTTTCTAAACGATTAAGGGAAACCTCTAGAAATCTTTATATTTCCAAAGGTTTCATCCTTTTTGATGAAACATTTGGAGACTCATTTCAAATGCCCCATCTCAATGCTTAAATCATGTTAGGGTCGTTAATATTATTGAAAAAATGTTGCTTAGAGCTGATGACACTCCTAAAAACTTTGGATCATTCTTCCTGAAGGATACTGTTTGTGGAGTTTGTCCACACACCGAAAATATAAACAACTAAACAATGGGGACTTGTCCAAAATTCCAGTCACCTTTTTAAGGAGACTTAAGACAGCCTGAAATTCTAGTTAGAAAAGATAAAAGATTGCGATCATGAGTAGAAAATCTGTGGTGATTTGAAGGTACTAACTGTACTTCTTGGATGTAGGCCATGCTAGAGAAATTCCTTTCCTGGAAACAAAAAATAAATGTTTCCAGGGATGAAATTTAATTTTGAAACCAATAATGATTTTGGTGTTAGAATGATTGCAATAACAGCCCTAAACAGACAGATAACCTTTGGCCATCGAGTTAACCATGCTCTTTCTAAAATAAACATATTCTTGAACATTTAAAAAACTATCAAATCAAATAATAAATGGACCATCAAACTCCACCAAAGCTAGTCCATCAATATTAAGAAAAAGCGAATCGGATTTCGCTATTAATGACTCTCATCATGGTTAGACCCAAGAAAGAGCCCATCGAAACTCGCACACGCGAACCATTTCTTAAAAGATTACAGGTTTCCTTAATTCCCTGTCTTTCCTTGCCTTATATCCGTATATCTACAAGGCTTGAAACGATCCAGGAGTAATCTAATTCTAAAAGAGCCAACGGCTTATTACCTGATGACGCAGAACCTCGTTTTCTGTAAAGATAGGCCTTAAAACTTGTCCACGATCATAAAGGCGCCGCACTTTATCCCGGCCCTGATCGATATTAGTAAAGGAGAGTCCGGGGAGGGGTCTGTAGAAGCTATGAGATTACGCCACGATCCTGTAATGTAGTTCTAATGAGCAAATCTTGCACGGCCGATGGCTGCAACGCATTTTCAAAGTTCGCCTTTCTCCTAAATAGTTTTGATTTCCTTCAGCGAGGCATCAAGACATCTCCTAAGAACATTTACTGAAATGACATTGTCTTGGTAGACGATTACAGACAAGGCTTCCAGGATCCTTTATATACAGAAACCAAAGTTGGGCCGATTGTAATTAGGGGAACGATATTAGTGAGTCTAATCAAAGCGAAATCACCTGGGTTTCGCTTGTGTGGCAATTTTGGTGATAGAAGAGGGTTCGGTCTAATAGTTGGGGACAGTGTTGTGACAAGTAGCCTTAATTAAAGTTGGATAACCCATCTAATCGGCTTAATCTTCGATGTCCTGTAAGCCTTCGAGTTTTCTAACTTCGCTCAAACTTTGTTAATTGCACTTGCGACTCGATTTCCTTCCAGCGTGCCTTCTTGGACTGTTTGCAGAGGTGTGGGACAGTAAGAAAAAGATTAAGGGGCAGAGAGAAACAGACAGGGGGTCAATAAGAAGGTAAATGGCGTCAGTTATGTAACATTTCGTCCTTGAGACAAAATGTTAGTCATTTATGGATAAAATTGTACTTATGGACAAAATGTTGGTTGTTTATTGGAAAACAGTTGGGTAAAGAAGAGGATCGTTCTAATAGTTGGGGACAATTGTGACGAGTAGCCTTAATTAATCTACTCTGTTGGATTTCAGGAAGACTTTTGATACTGTTGCACATAAAACACTGTTGCACAAACTGGAGCAATGTGGTATTCATTAAGGGCAAGTTACTGCTATGGATAAAAGGATGGTTGAGTGGGAGAAGACAGACAGTTGTTAATGAAGACTGCTCTTCGTGGACTAATGTTATTAGTGGAGTTCCCCAGGATTCATGGTGGGCCCATAGTTTTCTATATTTATTAATGAAATTGATGAAGGCATATCAGGCTTACTGTCTAAGTTTGCTGATGATTACAAAGGTTGGCAGGGTGGTTAATGACAGTAATCAGTGAGCTACTGCAATAAGACCTAGACAAATTAGGCAGATGGGTTGAGAAATGGCAATTGAAATCGAACGTTGACAAATGCAAGGTAGTGCACGTGGGAAGCAATAATCCCAGGTTAACATGCCAACTATATGGTACTAGGCTCAGGATGGTGGAGAAGGAAAATGACTTGGGGGTAATTGTGCAGTCAGTCAGGAAATTCTCCAGTGCAGACAGGTTGCCAGAACAGCTCGTTAGGTTTTGTCAATAATATACAGAAACTTTTCTAGCAGGGATAGGAGGTGATTATCCATTTGGACAAGGTCATGGTCAGGCTACATCTTGAGTACTGTATACAGGTCTGGAAGTCTCACTTTAGGAAGGATGTAGATCTTCGAAACAGGTGCAGAGAAAGGCAACCAAATTGGTGAAGGGAACAAAATTTGCAGAACTGAAGTCTTTCTTGCTCTTACCAAGAAAGACTTCAGTTCTGCAAATTTCAGAGTTCGAAGACTAGACATATGCGAGGAGATCTCATTGAGGGGTTTAAGGCCTTGAATGGATTGAGTAAGCTCAATGTTGATGGCATTCTTCCTCTTGTTGAGATTGCATCCATGAGGGGACAAATTTCAGTTGAGGAAGAATAGTTACCGGATAGATCTGAAAAGTTTTGCCTTCTGCTAGCGGGTGGTTGATTGCTGGACCACACTTCCATCTGTTGTTGTGGAATTCGATGGTTTGAATGAATTCAAGGAAGAACTAGAAAAATGTTTTGGAGGGTATGGTGGGTGAACTGTTTAGTTTTTTTTTTTTTTGGCTGATGGTTTATAAGCTTAAGGGTATTCTAACGTCAAAATAATTCATTGAAACGTAAGCATGGGCTCGTGAAGAAGAAGTCTTTGCCTGACCAATCTATTTAATTATTAAATCGAAGTCATAAAACAGTTGAATGCAAGAAAGAGCTTGACATTATTTGCGTTGACTTCAAGGCGGGTGAAGTCAGCGCAAATAATACAACCCTACCAAGTAAAGATTGTTGGTTAAATTGCGTGAGGGCGTTAGTAGGCGCTAAATTCCAAAAGATATGTACTTTTCGGAATTTAAATAATGAACTGTACCTTTATTCGTTTTTGGGTAAGATCCTTCGTTGATCCTTGGATAAGATCCTTCGTGGGATCAATGGCTGGCTAAAAGAGAGGAGATAGAGAGTAGTCAGAAATGGACATTCCTCAGGGTGGACCAATGTGCTAGAGGAGTTTCCCAAGGATCAGTGTAGGGATTACTTCTGTTCCTCAATGACATTGATAAGAGGAAGACACGATAGCAGTGTATAATGTCCTGAAAGGAATCAGTAAAATGAATGCGGGAGATGTACTTTCACTGAAAAAAAAAAAGAGAAGAAATAGGGGCGTTCATAATTTTTGGGGGTGGTGTAATAGAAGATCTCATGGAGTTTGCTATAGACCAGCGTGTTGTTAAATGACATCGAAGTATCTGATGGACAAATGTAGTTTTTGGATTTTAAATTATAAAAAGATTAGAATTAAATTAGAATTCAAAATTAAAAGTGGCAACTGAATTGGGCATCTGTATCGATAGCAAATCCTTCATTCTGATTGTTTCCGATATCTGTCCCATTCCTGTTTTCCTTACATTTCTTTTGCATTGCGAAAGTGTTATCCTAATACTTTTGGTGGGGCGGTGTGCTTTACACAATTTTATGCCTGCAGACTCCAAGCCAAGGATTTGCTTTCCTCAGGTAAATTCTTCTCTTGATGCAGACTGTGGGAGGAAGAATTCGTTCCATATTTTTCTCAAGGCGCGTCTACTGATTTGCTGCAGTAGCATCCTAATATGTAGCTTAGCAACTGCCTATCAATAAAGTGAGTTGGAGTTGTTTATCGACTCCTCAAGGACAAGTCTGGAAGGCGTTCTCCATAACAATAGTAACCAATACGCGTTCTTGTACTTCATTTCAAGAATCTCAACAAAAACAAAAAAATTTCACAAAATCCCTGAAAAAAATCCTAGAAAAAGTCAGGAGATACTGTACTTGAAAAAAATCAGAAGATTCGAAACTTTTCCATGAAATCCTTGGAAAAATCTCAAAATCCTATAAAAATTCAGGAAATCATTGAAAAAATCATGAAATCCTAGAAATTTTCAAAAAATCCTATGGAAAATCAGAAGAACTTTGAAAAAAATCAGGATATCCTAGAAATTTTCAAGAAATTATAGATAATCTCACAAAATTGTAGGGAAAATTCTATAACATCAGAAAATCCTACGAAACATTTTAAAAAATCTTGGAAAAATTGCGAAAAATCCTAAAAAATTAAAGAAATCCTAGAAAAATTAATTTTTCAAACTTGACACGAAAGAACTCTTAAAATATTTATATTTGAAAGCAATAATCGATCTTCAGTTTTCCTTCCGGATATTGGTCGCTCCCAATTGACCTTCGGCGCCAAGCGGGTCAACCCCCAAACCCAAGTGTTCCTTCATTTAGCAACACAATAACAGATATTTGTTCCATATTATATTAGGCTTAATGATTGGCTGAGAAATGACTTTTCCCTTACGTCTCCTGTAGATAAGATGGTGAGAAATTACCTTTCAAATAGAGCTGATACCCGAAGCTATAAATCCCCAAGGAGACGACCATGATTACAGTCAATAGCTACCTTATCCCGATCTCGCCCGACGAGGATGCAAATCCAGTAATGGGTATTTGATTAATTGATTGCTGAAGAAGTCAACGAACCAACAGTTCATTGACAGTTGGAAGAAGAGACCACAGCTCAGATTGTTCCGAAAGCGATAAAGATTTGCGTTCAAATATTTCCACAAACTGACTGAGCACGCATAGTTGAGAAAGTTACTCACTTAATACTCCAGAAGTTATCTAAACACATTAAATCGAGTTGTAAGCTATAAATTCCCAAGGACAGCAGAAACAGTTATTAAATATATGGGCTGGCTGTCCCTTCCACCCACTTGGGGGATATTTAAAACCCTCGAAAGATCGGTCATCTCTGTCTCTGCGTCTACGAAAATGTCCACCTTATTACCGAAGACCCAGAAAAATTTCAGGCGCTGCTAATGACGTAGATACCACCACCACCCTATTTATTACTTTCCCTCCACCCCCACCCCTTGCTAACTGTCTGCGACATCATTTTCACGAAGCAGAGAAACCGGAATTTCTTACAACCATTCTAACATCAAATCTTTAATCAAGAATCGATGGGACGTCACTGTTAATGCATAAGGGAGTAATGACATCACCTTAATATACCATTGGACATCCCCCTTCTCCCCCCACCCACCCACCTCATCTTATAGTCGGCAACTAATGCATTATAACTCAAGAAACGATGTCTCCACGTGAACGTCTTCTTTCAGATAAGGGGAAAATATTCTGTCGCTGTATTAAAAAAAAAAGAAAAAAAAAGAAAAAATTGTATGGAATCCCGATAAGAAGGACGCTAGCGATTCCGCAGATAATGGAGCAGATAGCGTGCGTTCGGTGACGGAAAATAACCTTTTGCTAACATTGTATTTACTTAAGGCATTGTGTGTTAAAGACAAAATATACACGTGTAAACAAGTTTATAAATCGCGTTGCAGCCAGACAAAATTATGGTGTTTGTTGGGAGAAAGTAATCCTTTCTATCTTGGGCATCGCGGTTTATTTTATTTTATTTTATTATTATTTTTTTTATTGGTTAGAAATGATATTTTTCGCCCTTTCTGCTTTCATTTTAAATAACAAATTACGTACACACTCGCGCCATTATTTAAAATTCGCAGCAGTCGTTTTTACAGCGAATAAGATCGTCTGCGTATTTTTTCGATTGTCGTTTTCATTCTTTACATTAAAAATTTACTTAAAACAATGAAATGTACGTAAACAATATAACTGGAAATGTACATCGGTGTGATAAACGGTTTTCGAATAACATCGTCTGCTTCTTTTTTTTCCGATTGTTGTTTTCGTTCTTCACCTTAAATATTTACTTAAGCAATGAAATGTACATCGGAGTGATAAACGGTTTCCAATAAGATCGTCTGCTTCTTTTTCGATTTTTGTTTTATTCATTATATTAAATATTTACTTAAAGAATGAAATGCACGTAAACAATGAAACAAAACTGGAAATGTATATCAACAGTGACAATCGGTTTTCGAATAAGATCGTCTGCTTCTTTTTTTCGGTTTTTGCTTTATTCTTTACATTAAAAATTTAAATAAACAATGAAATATACGTAAACAATGTAACTGGAAATGTACATGCGAGTGTTAAACGGTTTCGAATAAGATCGTCTGCTTATTAAGTGTTAGAAACATCAGAAATAATTATAATCTCCTATCTTGAGCATGTACAATTTCCTATATCTTGAAGATGTACAATCTATATCTTGAAGATCTATAATCTTTTGTATCTGCATCACTGTCTAAGAAAATCCTTTGCTACATTGCAAACGTATATCAGAGTGATGTAAACAATGAAAATGCATCATTGTTTAATAATCCTTTGTATTGCATTGAAAGTGTACATCAAGTTAATGAATTGCTTCAAATTAGATCGTCTTTTTTTTTCAAGTTTCAGAAACATCTGAGATAATTGTAGTCTCCTACACCTTGAAGATGTACAATCTCCTGTATATGCATCATTGTCAAAGAAAATTCCTTTTCTTTATTGGAAACTTACATTAGAGCGATGTAAACAATGAAAACTTCCATCATAGTTTAAAATCATTTCTTGTACTGGGAATGTACATTAGAGTGATGTAAACACTGAAAACTTTGCACCATTGTTTAATGATCGTTTGTATTGGGCTGAAAATGTACACCAGAGTGATAAACAGTTACAAATAAGATCGTCTGCTTCTTTTAAAGTATTAGAAACATCAGAAACAATCATAATCTCCTATATCTTGAAGAAGTACAATCTCCTATATCTGCATTGTTGTCTAAGAAATCGTTTGATACATTGGAAATATACATTATAGCGATGCGAACAATGAAAACTTGCGTCATTGTTTAATAATCTGTCTTATTGCATTGGAAATGTACACTAGATTGATGAACGGCTTCAAATTAGATCGTCTGTTTTTAAGTGTTAGAAACATCTCAGATAATTGTAGTCTCCTATACTTTGAAGATGTACAATTTCCTATATCTGCCTCATTATCAAAGAAAATTCCTTTCTTTATTGGAAACGTACATTAGAGCGATGTGAACAATGAAAACTTTGCACCATTGTTTAATGATCGTTTGCATTGCACTGAAAATGTACACTAGAGTGATAAACAGTTTCAAATATGATCGTCTGCATCTTACAAGTATTGGAAACATTAGAGACAATCATAATCTCCTATATGTTGAAGTACAATCTCCTAAATTTGCATTGTTGTCTAAGATTTTTGTCTATTGTTGTCAAATCGTTTGCTGCATTGGAAATGTACCTTACAGCGATGTAAACAATGAAAACTTCCATCCTTCTTTAAAATCCTTTCTTGTACTGGAAATATACATCAGAGTGATGTAAACACTGAAAAATTTGCATCATTGTTTAATGATCGTTTGCATTGCGCTGAAAATGTAAACCACAGAGATAAACAGTTTCAAATAAGATCATCTGCTTCTTTTAAGTATTAGAAACAATCATAATCTCCTTTATCTGCATTGTTGTCTAAGAAAATCGTTTGATACATTGGAAATATACATTAGAGCGATGTGAACAATGAAAACTTGCGTCATTGTTTAATAATCCGTTTTATGGCATTGGAAATATACATTAAATCGTCTGTTTTTTCTGAAGTGTTAGAAATATCTGAGTAATTGTAGTCTCCTATACCTTGAAGATGTACATATTCCTATATCTGCATCATTGTCAAAGAAAATTCCTTTTCTTTATTGGAAACATACATAAGAGCGATGTAAACAATGAAAACTTCCATCATTGTTTAAAATCCTTTCTTGTACTGGAAATGTACATCAGAGTGAGATAAACACTGAAAACTTTGCACCATTGTTTAATGATCGTTTGTATTGCGCTGAAAATGTACACCAGAGTGACAAACAGTTACAAGTATGATCGTCTGCTTCTTTTAAGTATTAGAAACATCAGAGACAATCATAATCTCCTATATCTTGACGAATTACAATCTCCTATATCTGCATTGTTTGCTGCATTGGAAATGTACAATACAGCGATGTGAACAATGAAAACTTGCGTAATTGTTTAAAATCCTTTTGTGTGCCTGGAAATGTACATCAGAGTAATAAACGGTTTCAAATAAGATCGTCTGTTTCTTTTTCGATTTTGTTTTTATTCTTTTCATTACATTAAAAATTTGCGTAAAGAATGAAATGTGCGTAAACAATGTAACAGGAAATGTACATCAGAGTGACAAACGGTTTCGATTAAGATCGTCTGCTTCTTTTTTGGATTTTTGTTTTTATTCTTTACATTAAAAATTTACGTAAAGAATGAAATATACGTAAACAATGACACTACAAATGTACATCAGAGTGATAAAAGACTTCGAATAAGATCGTCTGCTTTTTAAGTGTTAGAAACATCATAAATAATTATAATCTCCCAATATCTTGAATATGTACAATCTATATCTTGAAGATCTATAATCTTTTGTATCTGCATCACTGTCTTAAGAAAATCCTTTGCTACATTGGAAACGTATATCAGAGCGATGTAAACAATGAAAATGCATCTTTGTTTAATAATCCTTTGTATTGCATTGGAAATGTAATACAAAGCCTAATTTGAAGCCGTTCATCAGGTCGATGAACGGCTTCAAATTAGATCGTCTGTCTTTTTTTTTTTTGGTTGTTTGTTTTAAGTTTTAAAAACATCTGAGATAATTGTAGTCTCCTACACCTTGAAGATGTACAATCTCCTGTATATGCATCATTGTCAAAGAAAATTCCTTTTCTTTATTGGAAACGTACATTAGAGCGATGTAAACAATGAAAACTTTGCACCATTGTTTAATGATCGTTTGTATTGCGCTGAAAATGTACACTAGAGTGATAAACAGTTTCAAATGTGATCGTCTGCTTCTTTTAAGTATTAGAAACATCAGAGACAATCATAATCTCCTATATGTTAAAGTACAATCTCCTATATCTGCATTGTTGTCTAAGATTTTTCTCTATTGTTGTCAAATCGTTTGCTGCATTGGAAATGTACATTAGAGCGATGTAAACAATGAAAACTTCCATCATTCTTTAAAATTCTTCCTTGTACTTTTCTGATGGAAATGTACATCAGAGTGATAAACAGTTACAAATATGATCGTCTGCTTCTTTTAAGTATTAGAAACATCAATCATAATGTCCTATATCTTGAAGAAGTACAATCTCCTATATCTGCATTGTTGTCTAAGAAAATCGTTTGCTGCATAGGAAATGTACATTACAGCGATGTGAACAATGAAAACTTTCGTCATTGTTTAAAATCCTTTTGTATACCTCGAAATGTACATCAGAGTGATAAACGGTTTCAAATAAGATCGTCTGCTTCTTTTTCGATTTTGTTTTTTACATTAAAATTTACATAAAGCATGAAATGAACATAAACAATGAAACCGGAAATGTACACCATATTGATAAACGCTTCGAATAAGATCGTCTGCTTGTTTAAGTGTATTGCAGATACTGAATTTCAAATGGGAGCTGCGCAGAAGAATGGAAATAAAATTCTGAAAAATTACAAAAGATTGAAATTCAAGATTTGCTGAATGATTTCCTTCTGTCTATTTAGTTCCACAACAGGTATTTATCCACATCAATATTACTAACTTCGTTCAAAGGAAGGTTGACCTTCCAAGGTGCGTAGACACTGAGGGTCTATTTTGTGAGTCACTGACCACACCCTAGACACGAAGTCATTGTAGAAACGCCCATAGTCCATAGTACAAAAGTTGTAAACACTGCACTGCAAAACAAAGGTGTGGGAGACGGGCCAAACGCTATTGTTTCTTAAACTGAAGAATTCCAAACTCTAAAAATAAACTTTCTATCTCTCTCGTTAATTCTCTCAGTCCAGGCACACATTCTTTCTTTCTTTCTTTCCATTTATTAATTTAACGGGGAGTTAAACGCTTTACCCAAAAGGCAGTTCTGATCTGAATTAAGCACCTGGACATCTTTCAAGCTATTACTTTCAATTATGAGAAAAAGAAGAACTAATAAATTTATGGCGCATTCAATAGGTGAATTGGTATGTTCCACCCCATGACGTCACTGCTTTGTTAGCCAGTCTGTAAACCGAAAGCCTGTAGGGGGAATCTTAACCTGGTCTACGGACTCTGTTATGTTTGTTTAAGCCCTCAGACGCAAACAGCCATCACAAAACAGCCAGTCTAGACATTCCAGGATACAAAGAAGGGACGAGTGGATGGGACTTCGTGTCTATGGTACATTCCACTTTGATGCCCATTATAGAAATGAAATTGCAGCTAATCCACAACTAATTGAGTTATTTTCTCTTAACCGGCCCTAACTTTCTTAACTTGCGCTCTAAAATTTGTGAATAATTTTTCATTCAATAAAAGAATCCAATTACCGGTCCTCCCTAAAAATGGAAGATTGTTTTTCATTTATTTTTGCGCAATTTTAAACAGTTGCGGTTTAGAAGCGTGGTCTCAGCGCCACCTGGTGACCTGCAATCGAAATTAAATCGGCATTTCCTGTAAGCGATTTAAAGGTATGAATTTATTGGCAAATATGGGGATGGGGTGGTTGGGAAGAGTGGTAACTGATCAGCCAATGAGGAAACAGTTGGGAATTGTTCCTTTTTCTTCGAACTTATAAAGATTTCAAAATCTTTCACTTCGGTTTATATAGCTCGGGGCAATTGCTACTGTCACATTTAAGTAGTCTGAACCTAGGTAAGACGCATTAGGATAAAGAAACTTGTTTTTTTTTTTCACTTTTTTTTTTCTTCTTCTTCTTTCCATCTTGGCTTTCGTTCTTTATTTTCTCCGATGCGCAAACAGCCATTTTTAGTGAAGGTTGAAGAGCTTGTAATGGATATGTGTCACGACACCCCTGAGGTTCCTTAGATCTCGTGGAGCGAATTGTGCCCTGCAGACACAAAGGGGAAAAGGGAAGAAGAAGAAGAAAAAACCTTGGATCAAGAAGCAACAAAAGTTACCTGGTTTGAACAGCCATTCTTTCGCAGGAAAATATTTATCGGACAATTTTTCTTCGACGACACCGGTTGCCATGGTAACCAACGACGACAGCAATTGTTCATTTCTCTCGACGAAACATTACGTCACTAATGAAACTGACAGGGGCACGTGGGCACCCAAAGTCGTCTGACTTATAAAGCAGTAAATTCTTGTTTAAGAGTCATATTGCAATTCCATTTTTTTTTTTTTTTTCTTGTTGTTACACCCATGAAAGAGGCATTATTTGGGCTGTCTTTCTTGAGGGCTGCTAATTTAGGGGCGGAGGCCCAGCACGTGTTTCACTTTATTACAGTCTTCTAGCACGAAAGTGGTCATTAGCAGTAAGTTCTTAAAAAAAGGGGAGAAACTGCAGAAAAAGGTGTTACTCCCAAATTTAGTAAAAGTATGGAAGAAAGAGGGGAGGTTACTTATTTCTGCTCCATAATGTTTACGTAATTTTTTTTTTACCAGACGAAAAATAAAATTCGAAAGAAAAGAACGAAATTAAAAGCAGGAGTGTTTATTTTTTTCTATAAAGGCACTGTAGTGACTTTAGCAACCGATATAGCCATCGCATAATCACGTTAAATGACATTTACGTTTAATGAAAGATCGTCCCTGACCTTGCACCATCAAACTTTCACCTTATTTAAATTCCAGACGATGTCTGATTTTAAGTATTTGTTCCTAACAAAGCGTTATGTTCCAATTTCTTATAAAAACTCTTCAAAGCGAAAATTAAAAGCAGACGATCTGTTCGCTAACAAGACCCGAACGTATGCTTAAAGTCAGGAGAAGGAGCCATTAACGGAAGAGACTGGTTTCTTTTTGGTTTTCTGCATACATTTTTATTGAAGAGCGACGTAAACATGTCTATCCCTCCATTCCAACTCTTCCCCCCCTCAAAAAAACCTCCCCTGACGTCTGAGTTTTACCAAATTGCTGATTTTATCCAAAGACTTTTCATCATTCAGCTTATAAAAATAATGTCTTAAACATCAAAAAGAAAGTTATGCCGGTAAAAGGCTGTCAGGGGTGTCTCTCCCCCCCCCAGCCCAAATCGTAGCTACTTAAAGATTCTTTTAAGAAAAAGAACTCATTACCACAAACCTTGGAATAAAATCTCTATGATGGAATGTTCAAAGACATTACTTAACCCTAAATTTAAAACACAGCAATTCTAATATATTCTATGGCAATAATCGTGGTAAAAGGGTCGCCCCCCTGGTCTTTTTATTTCACGGGCTTCATTAAGAATCAAAGGCCGATGATAAATAAGTACTGCGCTCTGTGTGGAGGGAAGGTAACTGTTTTTCTTCATAAGACAAACAAGAAAACCAACTTCCTCTGAACAATGGGGTTGTGTGTAAATATACTTCCGCAAATATCTATGGAGCCGCAACCCTGTAATCATTAAACAATGGGGTGGTGTGACAATACCTTGCAAACAGGAAATTGCAATCTTTTGGTTGTCTTTTCTGGTTATAACGAGCCACATCACAGGAGAGTTGGTATTTGAGTTTTTCTTTCTCTTAATAGATTTATTTAAATGTAAGAGATAAAATCTGTTTGACGAATGGAAGATTTGATTTTTCTTCTGCTATTGACAAGACTCTAAGTTTAAGATGTTGGGGGGGAGAGTACAGAACAGGTTTTCAAAGCAGATCGAATGTGGGACATAAGCATTTGTCGTGGAATGGAATTTGAAACAGTTCGCACCATGCAGTCGAATCCGGGATGATTGGGTTTCAACCCGAGGCTAAGGTTTGCTACTGAAACGATTATGAATGAAAGTGGTCCCAATATAGAATCTGGGATAAAAGGATCGAATTCGGGATTAAGGAGTATATTTACTGGGCCAAATCTGGGACTAAAGGGTGTCACTGAATAGAATCGGGGACTGATAAAGTTTGCTAGATCATTCAAATCTGGGATTAAATAGTTTGCTAATAAACCGAACCCAGGATAAAAGAGTTGGTTGCTGAACCGAATACGGGATGAGATTGTAATAATAATAATATGGAATCGAATCAGGGAAGAAAGAGATAGTAGTAAAGCATTTAATTCATATAGAGTTAACAGAGAATTTCAGCGAGAAGTTATGTTACCGAATCGAACCTAGAATCAAAGGGAGTTTTGTAATATGCAATCGAATCGAGAATGAAAAATTAAGAAACAGAGAAACGAATTCAAAATGGTAATTTTTCTTAGACGGAATCTCCAATAAAGAAGAGTTGCCGATATTGTAAACTGTCTTATCCCGGTTTCGATTCCATATCACTGCTCCCCCCCTCTCTCTCATTAGGTTTGGTGAGTGGGAGAGAAAGAGAGATTATTGTGATGTAAAATATAATCTGGAATGACCATTTTCATATGGACTCGAACCAAGAATGAAACAGATAGTCTAATTCAGGATGAGTTTTTCTACAAACTCGGATCTAGAGTGACAGATGTAAGCGAATTAAGGATGAGAGGATTTGTAAATATGGACTGAATCCGAAATGAGTGTAGATTCCAATCCGAGATAATTATTTCGCTCTGGAATCAAATTTACAATGAAAGACAAAAATATGTACGAATCTAAGATATCGAATTTGTAATATAGAATCGAATTCGGGATTGTTACTGAATCGAAACTGGGATGAGATGGTGTTTTTTTTTTTTTTTTTTGTGTTCTACAGCGCGTTTTTAGCTTTGACCGTGATGCGCCATCGATGAGAGAGTGAGAGGTATAATATGGAGTCAAATCCGAAACGAAAATTAAACTGTAATAGTCCATTTGATTAATTATTATAGAGCTGAATGCGGGATTAGAGCGAACAATTTCTGTTCCAGAATCGAATATACAAACAAAAGTTTTCAATATGAGGCCGAATCCAGGACGACAAAATACAGAACTGAATTTAGAATGAGAATTTTTTCCCTAGATTAAAAATGCGAATTGAAAGCGCTTTATCGATACTGTAAACTCATCCCGGATTCCATTCCATATAAATCTCATTCTCAATAGATAGAGGGAGTGCCCAGTTCGAGATAAGAATTTGTTCTCTTAAATCAGTCTATAATGAAAGTGAGCGGGTCGAATCCGTGATCAAGTTTGGAATATTAACGTTATTAATGGCAGATGAATAACTGACTAAAGTTTCCTAACAGAAATCAGAGGCAATGATTCTATTAAACTTACACGCAATTTTGACAGACAACTCGGACATTTAGTGATCTGAATTAGAACTGGTTGAAGAACCCTCTCCCCATTACCCTATTATTAGATTTTGAACTTTGGTATCACATAACTCATTGCAAATAACACCATTCCAAAAGACACGAGCAAAAATATGTACGAATCTAGGATGATTGATTTTGTATTATAGAATCGAATCCGGGATTAAAGACTATTACTGAATCGAACCTGACACGAGATTTTTGGTTTTTTTTTTTGGTGTTCTACAGCGCGTTTGTAGCTTTGACCATAGTGCGCCATCGATATGTGAAAACCCCTTAAATTCGATTCCATATAATATGGAATCGAATCTGGGTTGTAAAAAAAAAAAAAAAAAAGTAATTGATTAATTATTAGAGAGCTGAATGCGGGATTAGAGCGACAATTTCTGTTCCCGAATCAAATACACAAAGAAAAGTTTTCAATGTGCGATCGAATCCAGAACAAAATACAAAAATTGGATTTCGAATGAGAATTTTTCTCTAGACGCCACCTTGAATGGAAGGCGAGTTATCGATACTGTAAACGGTCTCATCTCAGATTCGATCCCATATTAATCTCGTTCTCATTAGATAGGAAGAAACCCCGCCAGTTCTCCCTATTATTAGCTTCTGAAATGAGACTTTGAACTTTGCTAACGCCAAACGCATTGCAAATAACACCGTTCCAAAAGACAAGACCAAAAGACAAGAGCAAAAATATCGTTTGGAACTAATGGCTTCCCCAGTTGAGCCGAGAACCGCGGACAAAATTAAGAGTTTATAAGATAGCGTAATAAGAACTGATGGCTTTGATCCATCACTTCTCTTGTCAGTTCAGAGAATAGCTTTTTTTCCCTCTTCGTTTATTCTTTTTCCACGCAATAAAAGCTCCGATAACAGGAACCAGTTCTTATCACCAGCAAAGAAAAATGTCATGACGTCATCAGATGGTGACCGATAGTCTCCCAAATGTTATCCTAAGACACCCCAAAGAAAACTACAAACCCCTTAAAAAATTCCAATCACAAATTCCACGCTATAATTTCGATTTAGTTCGAAAACTTTAACAACAACGCTCTATTTGATTTTCGGGTATCTGCTGCATCCCACTTATCGACTAGTACAGCCTAGTATTTTCAGAAACTTGCAGGCAGATTAGTTTATTCGACAAAGGGTATTACAAACAGGGGAAAGCACCTGACGATATCTTTACACACGCCAAAAGAAAATAGTCGTCTGCAACTTCATCAGAAGTTCAGGATAGTCCGTTACCTTGGCAACTAATTAGCATCCCAAGATTAGCTTCAAATTGACCATGGGTGAAGTTAGATAGCACCTGTAGGGTTCGCTCGGACGAATCCACTACCAGAGGGTGGGGTAACAACACCAATGGGGGAGGGAGAGTTCTCATGATGTGTGGAGGGGTCTGTTGGACGAATCCACTAACAAAGGGAGGGGGGAAGCCGTTTTAGGAAGAGTAGGCGGAGCTCGCTAAGCAAAGAACGACTGCGGCTGCTGGGGGGGGGAGGTATAGGGGGTCTTAACGCAGACTAGCCTTGTTCCCGAGCTTTGGAATGAAGGCGACCTTCATCGCCGATGATGAATGCGGCCCGGCGACGAAGGGAATGCGTACCCGGAGGCTGTCGGAGCTTGAAGACTTTCTAATTGGGTCCGAGGCACGCTGTCGGCCTCTGTGCACGTATCGCCTGCCGAGTGTGCTGTCGCTGTTCGTCCAAACGATGATAAAAGTCGCCAGTAGTTGTCGCTGCGTCTTTGGACAGACGTGCTAAGAACGGAATCCGGCGATAATCTGACCTTTGTTCTTAGCCACCGCGCTTAATCGACCAAATGAACGAGGCCCTTTAACAATACCGGGAGTTGGTTGGTGGCGCTGCAGTCGACGTCCGGATTTCAGAACGTTGAACCCCGAAGTTACGTCTGTTTTAAAGTCGTCTGGAAATATTCGAGAAATAGGAAACTGTTAGGAACACCTCGGTCCAAAATGGCACGCGTGCGCGCACACACACGGGGATTTAAAAATAAACATTCGCTTCCAAGACTCCTTATCTGCCATTGTTGTCCACCCTAAGTGGTTATCCCACTCTTCATCAAGGTAAACAAGCCACTTTCTACGTATTCGAGGCTTTTTTATCTCTGGAACCCACAAATTAGTTTTCTACGAATACGTAGCTTATCTTTTGAATTCTATAAATCATGGTTACAAGCCCCGCGTGCTATTCCTATTTTCCCTATTCATTTGCATACGCCAAAGCTAGTTTGGGTTCAAACCTGTCTGATAACGTCTGTGGCCCAACACAACCTCGTGAGTCAACTTTAAATCTATGATTGCAATCAGTTAGTTCGCAAAGAACAGAGCTCAGTGGGTATTCGTTCAGAATTTATGCCAACGCACTCCTTTCCTATTCGTCCAAACCTTCAATTTTACATTGCCAAGAGATTTTAGAACCCAGGGTTCTCAGTTTAGAATATGCATTAGCAATTTATTTATTTCTATAAAGATATCCACCAACGCGGGACCACGTCGTATGACTAGTCTACATTTACACTAATGGTAGGGTACTGAATAAAGGTTTCTAATATTTTGGCCAATGAGTGTATTTGGAATTTAAAACCCAATCCCTATAAGAGTATAAAATCTATCAAATACCTCTAATTCATAAACCTGTCATTCGGTATATTTTTAGTCATAATACCCATAATTCTTAAGGAATGCATCTGTCATTTAACTCAATCTCTTCTACTCCATTCTTGGTATCATTACCAACATTGAAATCTGAAGGATCCAGCCAACCAATAACTGATACATCTATAATCTTTACTGTAACGTATCTTTGAGTACAACAGTGTCCATAATATTCAATAGGCAGCAGTCCACCAAGAGGATTCTACATCTCGATTTCTTATTTCCATTTTCTCCTCAACTAGATTTTTTCACAGTGGGCCATTGGGTGAAATTAGGGGTTTTGTAAACAACGCCCTTTCCTTCCAAAATCGGTTAAAAATATACCATGACTAGTCAAAATCAAACTACCAACTCCGCACCACATTTCTTTGGATAACACACTCCTCGATTCATGGGAAAATTTGCGTGTAATGTATCTCAAATATCACAGGTCCTCCTTGCCCATTACAAATCGTTCAACGAGAACTGTCACTTCAGAGTAGCTGCCCTTTCCTATTCGTCCAAACCTTCGATTTTACAAATTAAATTTCTTTGTTTAGAGCGTATTTTGTTTACCAAAAGTCTTTTCTCATTCTTGTTTACTCCTCATACTCAATCCGCCTCGTTTGGTCTAAAGACACTCCATTAAGGGCCCTTTCATTCGATGTAATATTATGCAAGAGGATTACAGACACTGGAACTCAAGAAAGAGGAGTTAGGATTCCTCGTGTGTGGGTATTACCTCCTTCTGCGCGTATTATCTTGACGAAAGTTCGAAATTGAAAAAAATCTTTCCATTTCGAGGCAGAAGTGAACCTCATCCCAAGCAGAAGACTGTTAGCATCTTACCATTTTACATGCGCATCATCTTAAGGAAAGATTCCAGCAATCTTTTCTATTTGGCTTTTTCAATCTACAACGTATACTTCAACGGTTATCTTCCGAATACGTTTGTGTTATTATGTGCGTCGCACTTTAAGGATTCCTCTGTAAAATTGGGGCTTTTCTAAACAACCCCCTTTTCTCCCCCTAGTGGGTTTAATATTTGTTGACAAGAGAAAATGAGATCTATTGTGAATCTCGCTTAGAATCTTTTCTATGCAATGAAGGTCACTGGCTCAAGTTTTGATGTTTACTTTTCGTATCTTCCCCTAACCACCACCCCTCCTCCCCCTTCTCAACCTACCCGTGCAAATCAGGGCGCTCCAAAACTTCACTAACACGCGCTTACTTTCATTTCCTGAACGCCGAGCCAGAGAGCTGGTCGTTTCTATTGTAAGTCCGATACCACTTGCATGTAGAAAAGGGATCAATACCACCCACCGTCTTCGCTACGTCTTTCCCTGCCAACGATAATCCATCTTTGACAGTTCCCAGCCACATCTGGTACCCGGGTGTGACACTGAAGCAAATGTCCTGGCTTTTGAATTTTCATCGGCGTTTGAGTCTCGAATGTTAAGCGACCAATGAGTTATCCACGAAGGAGTTAAAACTATTTCATATTAATCTTACTTATCCGTTAAGGGGGAGGGCGTTGGGAGCAGGGGAGATTTTCAGGGGGAGTAAAAGTTAAAGATAGAAATATTATAAACCACAAAGTATAGATTCCATCAAAGGATATTTTGGGCACATTCCCTAGGTTTCCCATAGTCTGGAAACCAGAGGAACATGCCCATCAGTGGGAGGATCACTCCACCCTGTTCTCAAAATGGAGGCGAATACTCCTTACTTTTCAAGGAAACCCTAAATTCCTTTTAAACACTAGGGAGTTTAAGAGATATGGACAGAAGATTTGGCTTTTGACTGGCTTGATCATACGCATGATTCGTCAACGCGTCCAAGTTGAAATTTAGCATTGAAGATTATTTTATTTTTTGCATGCCACATGATTATAACGGAGGTCAAGTTAAATGAAACGTAAAAGAAAACGCCATTTTCTTAACGGGCTCTTCGACACAGTATTGAAACAGGGTTAAACCAGCAATATTGGGCTTGGTGATTGAGACCATCTGGACCGATTTGATGACCCTTGTTTATATTACGCTGGAAAGTCTACAAGTTGCGCAGTTTTTTGGAGGTAATCGAGTGTTAATATCCGATGATCATGCTTTCTCGTAATACGCTTTCAGCGGGGTGGTTGCGTCTGTTCCCTCATCTATTTACCCTCCTTCGGACACTAATAGTTATCTAAAAAAAAAAACTGGTTAACTAGCTTTTCTAGCCGGTGAACCATAGCGACGTGATCCAGATGGAAATGAGGGCCCCTGCTTCGGCTTTTTTTTTTAAACTTTTCTTACCGTTTGTACGTTAGACTCCTGGAACTGCCTACGGCAGATTTATTGGAGAAAGGTCTCGCGTCTGCAGCTTTAGGTTCATGGACAACTCGCCGCCATCCGTCAGCGTTCGCTTTCGCTGCACGCGCGAGCGAACTGCGGCTTCTCTCGGTGGGACACGATAATGGGTAATATTTCGTTACTGCCTCGAAAACAACAAGGGTAAATGTCTAGCTTTGCAGGGGGTGCGATACACCCCTGGGAGAAAAACATTGGTCCAAGGTTGCTGGTTACTGAAAAGAATTAGAATTTAGATTTCCTTTGCGTTTTAGTGACCTTTCCATGTCAGAGGACCACGAAAGATCGAGTCTGTATAAGAGCTCGACGAGGGATAAATCATTTAGATGCATCCTAAGTCTGCGGATGAAAATCATCAAATGGATACCTTCTATTTTTATCTCTTTAGCATCTGTTAAGGGATTAACTTCGATTTTTTTTATGTAATATTATGGATTTAAAGATTTGTGATACGGGGTAGCCCAGTGGATGTATTTCTCTTTGGAATTAAGAAAAAAACTTTTGCGAATATATTGGCACAATGGAATATTGGTAAAAACAATTGTGGGATCATTACCCAACTGATTCAAAGGATCCATTCCAGAGTTAAGTACATATAGGACTTCGAAATGTAAAATCAAAGAATCAATCCGAAATTTAAAATCTTCAATCTTAACATAATCTTGAATCCCCAGGCTGAAAGAGGAAATTCAACTGATCAAAAGAACTGCTGAATCACCTTTTTTTTATCAGATCAATACCCCAATGAGGAGAGCATCAACATTTTGAATCAACAAAGCTCTTTATAACTTCTCCCTTGATGAAAGAAAAGAGTTTTCTGGGTTTGGTTGCGCTTGGCTTTTAGGGAATACAAGTACAAAATGGACAAATAAAATATATTCTTTACAGTTACCGACCACAATATTGCCCTCGTGGGTAGTACAGTTGGTAGGATCATCATCCTCCCAAAGCGGGTGGAAAAGACATGAGTTCCAATTTTGTCAATGACAAGAGGAAATTTTATGGGCCTTTTCCACAACATGACTGAATTAGTTGGTTTTTCAGATGAAGGTAGCGTGGTTTTTTCTCCCGAAAACAGAAAATCGGCCTCAGAACATGCCCAATTTACAGACAATATACATGGACTTGGATCGCGGATGCTCCTAAAACCCAATAACAGCCAAAATATTACAAACCTATATTCGATATCTAGTAGGGCTATTTTTTGCCAGAATTATAGCCCATGCACGTATTCCACTAGGTGAGGAAATGTAGCTCCAGATTTGACCATTCTCCCATCAGATATTTATCAGCTGTGGTCACTAGAGGTGAGAAGCCAAACTACCAATTCAATATTTTCCACACATTTTACTGGATTCAAATGTGGAAGATTAGGTAGCCAGGGAAGATGGTGGAAATCTTGGGAATGTTCCTAGCACCATTCAGATACAATTTTTTCACTGTGAATAGCTGCGTTAGCGTCTTCAAAGATTCCATTGCAATCCGGTGTAAAATGGAGCAGTACAGGATGAAGTTGGTCCATTTATTGGAGTCCGCATCAGTGGTGGATACGAGACAGTCTGGATGCATTGTTTCATAAGGTTCATACCACACTTTCACCCTACCAAATCAGGACTCGTTAGACCACCTGATCTTTTACCACTATTACCAGATGAACTGAGACCATTTTCAAAAGAAGTATAACAGATAAATATATTTTTAAAGAATCTGATTTTTGTAGAACTGTCTAAACCCAAAACTCAATGTTTTCTCGATCTTTCTTTCTACCATAAATCATTGACTCCAACTGGATCGCTCTTTACACGTCCTAACGATGCTGTCCGGATGTGGAGTATTTCAGTTAGGCCTAATTGCCTACTCCTCTATGCATTGTTCGAAAAGGGTCTTTGACCCTCGATGTATAAAAGGACTGGTCATATACGCCCGTTACCATTAAGACTTTGAAAGACGAACAACAACAAAAAAAAAAAGGAACATCTTCCGTTATCAGTTTTTTCTAACGCCCTTATTTAAGAATTAGCAGCTGTTACAAACTCAGTCCCCCTATTTATATCCTTCAACTTCCAGCCTCAAGTCTATACGTCTACCTGGGCGGAGCTTTTGCAGAGAAACTCCCTAAAAACAGCAAGCCGCCAGTTGTTTGCGTCTTGTCGGTACACTAGTTCACCTGTCGGTTTGCGCCACCTGCCAAACAGGGAGGCCTTCTCCCCCCTATGGTATCCCTCCCCTCCGGAACGCTACAGACGCCCGGCAGCTGTTTCTTAGAAGCTATCCCCTCTTCGGAATGAGGGAATTCATAATAGGTCCCCCCCTCAACACTACTTAACTCCCCTATCCCCGAAGATGGTACAGGATATCCTATGACGTATTGGTGCGATGAGAGGAGATAATGGAGAACCAATAAGAATAAGTTTCATTTCTTTGGCTTAGAAAACAAAAACTGTTTCTTTGGGGAGTTTTTGTTAACTACCATTGTTAACATCAAAGATAATACGGCCAATGAAACTATGTCATGGTGTCCTCTTTATCCACGAGTTAACCTTTTTTGCGGATTTTCTTTTTTTACCATCTTTGTGACACTTGGGACAAGAAAACTTCATTTCTTTGGTCTTATTTCCGGTTCTGAAAGTATCTTGAAGAGATTTAAAGATCAGGATGACTTCGCTTGGTCTTTAGTAACTTCAATAGGAGGGAAGGTATTGCAGCTATGGTCTCTGCCCTTCTCTTCCCCCGACGTCTTCCACAAAGGACGGAGAGCGTACAGAAAATTGCATTTTCTCCGCAGAATGCAACTGCCCCCTGGGGAGGGACTTAGGAAGCTTTTGTTCTGATCACTATATGAGTTTCCCTTCAAATTACCAGCGACTGTACCACTGAAATCGTTACACGCGCTCCATGACAATTGAAAAAACGAATATCTTTGCCGATGGGTGGTAAATAAGTCTTCTTTACGAGGACTTCGACTCTCGATTTGGGTGGAATTCTTAGAACTTTTAACAAACTTTGAAAGATTAAAGCGTGATTGAGTCCAGGGAAAATAGTAACTTACGAAATCCATATTTTTGGAACACCAAAATAATTAAAAACACTCTTATTAAAGCTGAAGTCCATTGTACCATCGAAGAACCTTAATTTCATTACAATACAAATCCTGCCTATTCAGTGTTCCGAGGTGAATTTGCATGATTGAGTCAAACCCTGCTAGTATAGATTTCTCCATTCATCTTCGGAGCATTTCTCAGGGAAAGTTTATTCTTATTGGTCTTCGAATACCAACCCGTAAAGTTTTCTTTTCACCCGATGCTGGAGTTAAATCAACATATAATCTTCTATGCTCTTCTTTGCTTTGTAGGCTCAACCATTTCGAAAGTGAGAGTTAAAATTTTATTTGTAAGAAATGCTTAATTTTGAGATTCCAGGTTTACCACTTGCAAAGCTGAGATCCTAAATTGGTAAACTCGGGAGATTGAAGCGATATTGTAATAATATTTTCTATTGAATTCATTCCATGATCCACCAGTCTTCTTGTGTCGTAGTAGATGGAAGATAACTTTTAATTTAAAAGAAGAAACTGCGAACTTCAGTCTCAATGTAACTAGGAACTTCAGCCAGTAACATTTATTTACGATTGTCGGGCTTATTATTTACCACTCTACTTGTTCCTCTAGATCATGGGAGAGAAGATATACAACTTAGTATGCAGATGTTATCAAGCTAATTTTTATGGTCTTTATACTCCAGCACGACCACCAGGTCAGTGGAGTTTACAATAAATCAGCAATACAAATAAGTATTTAGTAGTCACGGGCTTGAACACCAGTCCACTCAAAGAGTGTGTGCTATTGCACTTGTGCGATTGACCACTCGGCTACATCAAGCCTATTAGCTGTATTTATGATCCCTGCAAATTAGCTATGGCATTCCCTGTTGATGGATACATATTGTCTCATCCACAACTAATCTTATTAACCCCTGATGGGGAGGATCCTGGATATCTCGACGTCAGCTTCCTCCTTCCCAGTTAATTCATCTGTTATGTCAATCCCTGGCCATTTTCAGCCCGCGAACGGAACTTACCTTCATATAAACCACCCCTTAGATTAATTATTCCATGACCAACTGGAATTAACACTTTTAATGGTTTACTTTTGAGCAGATCCTGATCAGGCGTTTTTTATTCTGGATTGCGAGTAATTTCCTACTTAGGGTTTAAAATTGTTTCTTAAATATCTTTCGGAATTTTTTAGTGGCCACAGATTCCTATCTAACTGCATAATCCTAAAGATCAATAAACAGACCATGGTGAATATAAAAGTAAACTCAATGAAACGTAATCTCCTAGAACGCAGGAAATTAGGTGACAAAGCAGTTCCGGCACTGAAATAATTGGGAAATGATGACTTTTACCAACTACTGAGATGTATCACCTTCGAAATAGTCTCTACACCGGATACTAACCGGATTTAAATCTCCGGTAGCTACAAAACTTACAAAATGTGCTAAAAACGTTAATCCAACACACGCTGATTCAGATTAATGGCGATAAACAGATGATTCACGCATTACTCTGTCTAGATGAGTCATTTCTCAACGAAGGTGCAATTTCAAGATACAAATTCATTCTCGGAACCTTTAGATCACACTTTGTATGTCTTGGTCTACTGGCTGGATCTACGAATTAGTTTTAGGTAATCAGAAACTCAGACGTCAGTGCAGTTGACGTACAGAGAGAGAAAGAGAGAGAGAGAGAGAGAGAGAGAGAGAGAGAGAGAGAGAGAGAGAGAGAGAGTGTGTGTGTGTGTGTGTGTGTACGGGGTGCTCGACACTTTGCAATCATCAACAAAACGTTTCTTAGTTTTTCATCCATTTCGCGATCACATTTTACTGGCTGGTTGATAGATACGAGTACGTTTTCCATTCGTGGAAAGTCCAATCAATCCTTTCTTTAAAACAAGGCATTGCGCGATTATGATACGAACAGAATTTGAAGTCCACTCTGCATGAGTGGATTAACTCCATTTATTCTCCAGTCAGAGTTTTACATCGTTGTGTCGATATTTGGATCTTTGCAACCAGCCGGTTTATGTTTCTAAGTTTAATGTCCTAAGATTATCCAGAGATTATGAACTTCTGCTTGCAGAATTGATTGAACTCACTGGCAATTGGTTGTAGGGTTTTGAGTGAATCAGCAACTTAGGCCATATTGCGCTGTACATATTATGTCTGTAAATTGCATGTGTTCTCGAGTAATTCGAACTCGAGTGTCTCTTCCCTCAGTGAGTGGAGAACCGGGTTTATACCAACTATGTTACCCACGAAGGCTTCTCTTGCAGGTTTTGACTTCTAGCTGCCGCGAACAACTACAGAAGGGCCCTTCAACATCTAGATACAGAGGGGCGAATCTGCTTTCTCTTTGTAATACTTGTATTTGGCTACATGGCTAAAATTTGAGCTCTGTTTTCAAATGATTGGAAACCAACTGTTTTCTGATCTTGTTTACGTAAATTCGACCAACTTTCGATTCTGGTTTCTTCTTTTTTTTAATTAAAACTTTCTCAGCGTTCTAATGAGGGCAATAGAGTATAATACAGAACAAATGCCCTCGTGGATAGCACAGTTGGTAGGATCGCCGTCCTCCCCACACCGGGTGGAAAAGACCCGAATTCGAATTCCGTCGATGATGGGAGGAATTGGGTCTTTTTCAGAAGGTGGCCGAGTTAGTCGGTCTCAGGCAAAGGTAGCATTTTTCAACCAGAAAATAGGAAATGGACCATAGAACACACGGCTAAGGCAATATTGCCTTAGTCGCTGATGCTCCTAAAAACCCAACAACAGAAGTTATTTCGAACTCAATCTTTTTTTTCTATATTGGAGAAGTAACTTCAATTTCACTTTTAAAATCTGTAAAACGAGTTCCAGTTTGAATTTAAAAATATAAATTAGGAATATTTTTGACAAGAGAGAATTTCGGAAAACATGATTACAGCAGCTGATACTTTCAGAGTTTCCTAAATTACTTTCAACTGTCCAAACTGAAAATTACCAATTCTTACACCTAAATGAAAATACTTTTAAACTTACGCTGTCCTGACTTCAACTCTTTAACGTCTCTTAAAGGTTAAAAAGTAAAGTTGCAATCCCCACATTCATAACTTCTTGGAGATATTATTAATCCCTTGATGTATTCTATAAAAGTTCAACTTTAATTTTCACGCTGAAGAAGAACCATTGTAAAGATAACAAATCGTTTTAATAGGTAAAAAGCTATCAGACTTTTCCTCCATCCAAACAAGTCTACAATTTATTCCGTTCTATAGAGAAGGGACGGGGCAGAAATCGATTTTCTTTTTTTGAATAAAGGCTGAGTTCCCCCGACGTTTTTTTGTGCACAACCAACGAACCAAAATGTTTGTTCTGTATTTTCAAAGTTCAGCTATTTCTTCAGATGGTAACCAGAGTGTGTGTGGCTGACAGAATCAATATCCACGGTAGATTCGCTTTACATACTAAACCTCGACTACCCAGCCATCGCTTGGAGACGAAAAGACTATATTATAGATCTTATACCCTCTCCATCCACCCACCTATAAAGTCCCTTATCGACTTTCCTCCCCAGAAAAAGAAAAAAACCGTACCCATAGAGAGTATTAATGTTTGACTCTGCTTGTAGAAATCACCGGTGGTACACAGATTTAGGGGATCAAATCCGCGGTCGAAGATTAACGGCCACAGATAAGTTGGAATCGCAATCTCCTCCCCCTAGAGTTCCCCTTAAAATAAAACAAAAGCGTCAATACTGAAGCTTTCAGTGATCTATTCGAAACGAAGCACGATAGATTATAAATTGTAACTGTCAGTAGATGGAGTGATTGAGAGGCGTATGCGAATCTGTTCTCGGAGCCAGACGTTCGCAACTAATGGAAGAAGGAGCTGGTCGTATGTCTTGGATGTCAACATTCCTAAATGTCTGTTTAGAGAAGTTGTAATATTCGTGCTTGCTGGGCAATGTTGCATAAATCCAGAAACAAAAATTGAACAATTTCATTACAAAATGTGTTTAGGAAATGAATCCGAATCTCAACCCCCACCCCTGTGTAGAAAATTCAAAATATTTTAATGTCCCCTATTGTTTTTTATCCACGCTTAAACAAAAGATGGCCAGGACAATCAATGGCCAGGTCAATCACATGGTCAGGACAATCACATCGCTGGGTGATTGGCACTTATTGACCCAAATGGAGAGAGACAGACTGTCGTAATAGTACGAGAGAGCAATAATTAGTTATTATAAACACCCTGGACGTGTTACTCTAAGGTATTATTATGTGAAAAAGTTTGGGAGACTGGTTTGACATGGAAAGAAACATTCTTTTGAGTTTATTATAATGATGGAGTTTAATGGGGCATTTATAAGTGTTTTTTTATGTTTTTAATTGCAGAGAGACCCCGCTATCGGACGGCTTACGAATGCGAGGGGGGTCAGCTGCACATCTCGTGTGAAGATGGACATCTGATTCATCTAATTCGGGCCAACTATGGCCGGTTTAGCATAAGTATTTGTAACGAACATGGCAACTTAGATTGGAGTGTGGATTGTACTTCTCATCGTTCCTATTATGTGATCTATGAAAGGTAAACTTAATATATTTGCTAGTAATATACTTTGTCAATCGATGTCCAGGACGCATGCTCTGAACTATTTTTAATTTTAAAAAGAAACCTTATATTTTAACTCTAAAAGTATGTAGTTCAATAATGATCTGGTTTTTTCTCCAATTTTAATAAACTACACTTTAGCGAATAGAAAAAATATATTAAAACCAAATGTTTATTTATTATATAAGTAAAATAAAATCAATAATAAATAAATAAATATGCGTATCAATGACTTACCTTTGTGCATGCGTCCTTAAGTCGTTTAACTATCCTGTAGAGAAATTATTTCTTTCTTTATGATCACCTGTAAGATAAATAATTAAAATTTTTAGTATTATTGAATGATTTTATTGAATGATTCATATGACTTATCTGCTATCGATACTTTTGATTATGATTTATTTTTAACCACATATGATCATGGGTGTTCTGATCATTCATGATCGATTTCGTTTATTGTCAATAAATAAATTTCATTTTAGACAACAATACACTTAGGATGATGTACTTCGAAGAAAGATTTCACGCCATTTTCTTTTTCCAATCTTGGCGCATGCATTGCATGCTGGCTGGTTGAGGCACGCTTTTGTACTGGTTTGGAAGAAGGAGATGGAATTGTTGATTCCAGTCCACCAAAAACAGTGCTTGCGGAAATATCTGTAGGAGAAGCATCAATTTATCTGACAGTTTTGTTTTGGATAGAGGAGTTTAAAAGAAGTTTTGGGACACCACCCCAGCTGTGGGAACATTCCATGGCACAGAAGATTTAAGATTTGTTTAGTCAATAGCTATTTAGAAGAAAAGTAATCTTGAAAGAGGGGATTACTTCCTTCTAACCAAAAGCAAAAATTAAGTTTATCGAAGCAGAGGGTTATCCTCAGTTAAGATATGTAATCTTGTATAGAGATCAAGGTGTTTTTGAAGATTTGCACGAGACAAAACGCTGTTTCTCTAAGAAGTAACACAGGACTCGATTTATAAAGATCGAAGCTAGCTAACTTTTCAACTGAAGAAATTTCTTAGAGATTTGCATTTAAGGAATTAGTAGAGAATTAAAGCAGGACACGATTTATGAAATTGGAAGATGGAACGAAATGTACCATCCTCGGCAAAATACACGGATAAGAGTTCTTTTGTCTTCTTCAGTCCTCCCAGTTAAAATACACTATTTGGAGAGAGGAGAGGACAGAAGTTAAAGAGTTTTTTCTCAAAAAAATACTAGAAGAGAACTCTTAAACAGATTTTATAATAAAAATTTATATAATCTTTGGATAAATGGAGCCATATCTCTAAGATTCTGTGATTCCTGTGATAGGTCGTTTACATTCGAAAAGGAGTTATATGTATATATTTAATGCCTTTAAGATGATCTTCTTGGTCTTGTATTAAGATTTTAGGAAGCCATATTGCTCCGTGTACACTGTCTGTAAATTGCGTGTATCCTGTGGTCAATTTTCTGTTTGCTGGACGTAAAACCCGAGTTCGATGGTGCCCTCGCCTGAGACCGAATAACTCAGCCGCATTGTGAAAAAGGCCCATAAAAATTCCTCCAGCCATCGACGGGACTCGAACTCAGGTCTTTTCCACCCGGTGTGGGGAGGACGGCGATTATTCCAACTGTGCTACCCACGAGGGCCCTTTAGGATGCCAGCTTTTAAATACTGCAATGGAATTACTATAATAACTGGACAAAGTGGAGCAGACTGCCCTGTTATGACAAAGTAATGCCGCGGGTTTCCAAAAACCTTTTAAAGATGCTTTTGTTTCTGATGGAAAAGTTCTTCCCACTTTGGTCATTACATCTTCAAGAAAGACATCATATTAACGTTTCTTCGCTTTTCTTTTGTCATCAGATAACACCATTATCACCTGCTCTCCTTGAATTTTATCTCCACTGCCCGCAAGCCATCACTAATTTAAATAAATTTCAGCGAAGAACGCTTATTCAACTTCCAAATCACCTTAGAATTTTGCTTATGCTTCAAAGATCTCTCTTTTAACTTAAACTTAACCGTTCCATTTACCACATAGCTTGATTTTGTTCATAGAATTGTATTTAAATGTTTGTCAATTATCATAATTCTTTATATAAATGCATTTTTTTAGATAAATTTGATTACTAACACGAAAAGCATGCTGAGTCCAAATTTTTAAAAAAAATTCTGAAAAAATATTTTAGCTTGAAAGGCACTTTTCTGTAATTTTAACCTATTATCAGTGAACTCTAATAAGATTATTCGCCTGTCTTTTTCTCTTTTTTTTTTCCTCAAAGATTTTTAAGCTCATATTTTTATTAAATGCAGAAACCTGCGGCAGCCCGCTAAAAAGGTACCTGGTGCCGTCTGAAGCTACGGACATGCTCACTGCATTCCTTCCTACTCCACCCACCACCTCCACTCCTCAATCCTTAGCGTGCTTTTAGACAAAATATCAAAAAAAAAAAAAAAAACACTTTTTTTGACTATAATTTTTAACTCCTTATTTTTGGCTTATTGTTAGATTTTGACCCTCTGTTGCCATGGTAACTGTGAATTTTTTTTACAATTAACCAGTTTTAAGTTATTTTTTTCTGGCATGCCTTATTTTTTTCAATTTTATGTTTATCGTATTTATTATCTATCTTTTTTTAAAAAAAATTTTCTGTCTTTTTTATTTTCCAAATAATTTAATTAAAATTTTTTTAGTTTAATTTTTAAACAATATTTATCGATTTTTTTATTTTTTTAAAACACTAGCTAACAATAGCCATGGTTTTTTTTTTATGAAATTAAAGCCATGAAAAAAGAAATTCCTAGAAGCAAACAAACATTAAGTTTGAAAAAAAAAGTAAAAGCTTCAGACAATTTGTTATAGTTCTGTGCCCATCAATTTTATTTCAGATGTAATCTCATGTCCAGCTGCAGCATTGGCGTCACCAGCGACACTTTTGGCGATCCCTGCCCAGGGACCTATAAATACTTAGAGGTGCAATACAGATGCATGCTAGGTTGGTTATCAATCTTTCTTGTTGACTTAAACCTTTCTAAGTTTCCTCATGTTAATAGAAACTCCGATCCACCGAGGGGGGGAGGGGACCATCACCCCTTATCCTAAAGAAAACACGTCTATCATACGCCCAGTTTCTAAAGAGGGGTGCCTCCTCTCCCATCTATTGTGAATCGGGGTTTCTAGATGTTTTTATTAATTTCATATGATTAGTAATCTTTGCTAATTAAAGTAAAAAAATATTCCATTTAAGCTGTGGGATGAAGAAAAGCTGTACTCTTCCTGCCTCGAGTTCTGTGTTCGGGGATCCCTGTCCCGGGACTTTGAAGTATTTGGAGGCTCATTACAAGTGTGTCCCAGGTAGCAAATTATCACACAAAACACTTCCCTTTTGTTCTGTTATATTAGTAAATTAAACTTTGCACCGGAAATGGAGAAAGAAGTTAATTTTAAAATGTATTGAACTTAAAGATTTCACTTGGCTCACTACCATTTAGGGAAACATTCCTAAAGATTTTGCTCCACGTTATTTTGATAAGGTTTTGGAGGAGCTTCTCCCCCAGCATCAATCCATATCAGTAGATATGGAATTCAAAGTGGGAAAATGATAAGGTTTTGGAGAGGCTTCCATTCAGCATCGATCAATATCAGTAGATAGGGAATTCAAAGTGAGAAAATCCAACAATGATTCACGCACTTGAAACTTATCTTTCAAGTTATAACTGACTATTGGGCTGCCACTGGTGAGGAAGATGGAGTACATTGGTAGTTGTGTTAACGTCCAGCGTGTATTTGAAGTGATATTTGGTAAGATCATCAACGAATCTTTAACAGTCTGGTCCTGCGATAGAGAGCAAGAAGTCCGTTAAGGGAGCCTAAAAATATGGAGTAAAATCCCATACAGCGAATAGGATGGGTCTTAATTTCCTAAAGGAATGTTTTCAATAACAGAATAATCTCTGATCGATATCATGGACAAGGATGCTCTCGGGCACCGTACTCGTCATATCTGAATTCCTATGAAAAAGTCTACAAGAATAATCCACATACCTTTGAAGAACTAAAAGTTAAATCACACCTTCTTTGAAGGATATTTCTGAAAAAGCATTGCCTGTAGTTATTGTAATGATTAACGAACTCTCATATCCTATGTGATTAATGACACCAAATTTATCAATGACAAGGCAATACATCAAAAATATAATTCAAACTTTTCCTCTTTTTCTTGATGGCTTGTAAATTTTTTAAGGAATTTTCCAAAATCTTAAGAAAATTATCTTATTAGTGGAAATATTCGTTTGCAATTCTAAAAAAGATGGACAAAAGAAGTAAATATATATATCTATCTTCTCCAAAAATGGCAACATCGTACCAACCAAAAAAGTCAGAACATAACCTCTGGTCGGTGTGCTGAATACTTTGCTCAGTCAGAACTGCCCAAGAAACGTTTCAAAATTCCACCGAAGGCATTTTATTACCTTACCTATTGTCCCAATCTAGTTTTGAGTGATTTCTTTTTCTTATAGGAGAACATATGAGGGAAGCGTTTCATGAATAAAATCCCAAGGAGGAAAAACATGGATCGTATAAATTTAAATGAAATTCTAAAAATAAACCGTTTATTTGAATCCTGAAAACATTAGGCCTGATAAATAAAGAAATTTGGAAGTGAAAGATTTATTATATTGGGTTTAAAATGTCATCGAGTGATCTTAAATATTTAAAATACTCTTGATAAATATTTATTGAATATTTATTAAAATGAGCATTAAAATTTCATAGAAAAAGAGAATATTAATTTATTATATTTTTTCTTTTAATATTAGAGGCATAAAAGATTTTTTTTAAATATACGCTTTATTTTCAATTTAAATTCATTTTACATTACAGTATAATCATGAATTTTTACACGATTTTTACGTTTTTTAAAATTTACATTTTTAAAACGTATATTTTTAAAAATATTAAACAATGAAAATTCATATTTTTTAAATACAAAAAATTAAATATTTCATTATTTTTATAAAAAAGCGTATTTCTAATTTATTATTCTTTAAATTTCATAATTTTTATCCTTAAAATATCAATTATCATTGTTTTTAAATAATAAGTTCAATCTGGCAGAAATTAAAGTAATTTTTAATAAAAACTGCAAAAAATATATATTTTTAAAAGAGACATATATACTTCATTTTACATTACAGTGAAATTTTTATATAATTCCTACGTTAATAGGCTTTTTTAAAACATATTTTTAAAAATATTAATGTATGAAGAGCCGTAATTTTTTAAATACAAAAAAATTAAATAATATTTCATTATTTTTATAAAAAAATATTTTTAATTATATTTTTATTTCAGTTTTAAATAATTTCAATTAATTTTATGATTTTTAACCATAAAATATTAGTTACTGTGTTATTTTTAAAAAAATAATTTCAATATGGCAGAAATTAAAGTATTTATAATAAAAACTACAAAACATGTATAAAGAGTTTTATTTTTTTATATTTTATAAAATTAAAAAAAATATATAAATTTTTTTATATTTATATTTTTTTTAAAAAAGAGACCTTTATTTTCCATTACAATACATGATTTTTTATACAATTCCTGTTTATACGTTTTTTTAAACTATACGTTTTTAAGTATATTTTTAAAATTACTAAAATATAAAAGTATGGAAATTTATGCTAATGCTTTTTTAAATAGCATAAAACTAAGTAACATTTCGTTATTTTTATAAAATGTGTATGTTAATTTATTATATTAGTCTTTCAATTTTAAATAATTGAAATTAATTTTATAATTTTTATCCTTATAATATTAATGACCATTACATTTTTAAAAAATAATTTCATAATTACTTAAAGACAAACTAAAAGTAATGTTAAATATTAAAGAACCCTTTTCCATATTTTAATAAAGTTACAAAAACTGTTGTGACTATTCGAAATTGAATTTCCCTCTGGTTTCTTTCCCTTCAAGTAGATTCAGTGTCGACTAGTACAACGACCATGAGCACAACGACCATGACTACAACCAGCACAACCACTAGACCCCCAATTATCATCCCAATGACGCGGTTTCATAGGCCACTGTCAAGTACAACGACCACTACTACCCAAGCCAGTTCTCCTTCAAGTACCATTCCAAGTACCGAACTCAGCAGCACCACTTCAAGTTTACCTCCTACCTCAAGCCTTCCACCAACCACCAGTACCTCAACTGTAGCTATCACATCACAGCCATCTCTCTATCCAGCGGTAACCTCGTCGACCAAGAAGCACCTTACAGGTAATTGACGTAATTTAGACTGTCCTCTTCGCCACGGCAATGCGCCAGCTCATATTACACTTTCTGACATATTTTGATATTCCACGTATTTTATATTTTTATTGTCTCTTTCAGAGCCCACACCAGCAGTATTTAGCATTAGTTCGGGACATTCAACGTTTATAAATCAGGAATACTGCCAACCCGTCTTTTCTCGGAATATCCTTTGGAATTGGACGAGATCTGGAGTTGTAGCAGTACAGAAATGTCCAGGAGGAACAACTGGTAGGATATAACAATTTAGTCTGGGAAAGGAGGGGATGATTTAAGTTAAATTTATAATTAAAAAAACTTCCTGCTAATTCACTTTTGTTTCTGTAGGAGAGGCGAGATGGATGTGTGGCACGAGTCCAGTTCGATGGGTTACAGACTGGCCAGACTTGAGTCAGTGTAGTTCCTTGTGGGTGGAGAGCCTTCGTAACAGGGTAAGTCGTGATTTTTTATAATCCAAGAAAACTATAATGGCTCAAACGAATTTAATCGGAGTACCGGGACAAAATCCTACAGTAATTCGTGAGTATCAAGTGGTAGTAAAAAAGATACCATTTTATTTCGCTCTCCCTCCACTTGTTTATTGCCAACTAAATTCAATTTATTTGGGATTGGTAACCGGAAGTTTTTTCATTTAGTGCGAATTTTCAACGTCAATCATGACTCGCGCCATTTTAAAGAGAAAGAAGATTGGAAAATATTATTATGTTTAGGGTATAATGTTATTTCGGAAATTCCTTTACTGTCTGGGCTTTCGCATCCAAGAACGGGAAGTTTAAAAGAAGAAGAAGAGAAAAATCTAAGAAATGGGAAAGAACCAAATTTGATCTGACTTAAAGAAAGGCGTGCACATTTAAAAATTTAGTTTTCACTTGAGAGGATCCTCTCCTTTGGAGCCACTAATAAAAATTCTCTGAAGCACTTAAATCGAGTTAGAACGTGATACAGATGCAACGCTGCTCCGAAGGTATCTTTTTGCACGTATCTAAGAAAGGGATGGGCAAGATTTAGCTGATGTAGCAGAAAGATTTTTATTTTATTTATTTTTTTTCCTATTTTTTCCAACTGTTCATGAAAAACTGTTTAAAAAAATATGACATTTGTCAATATCTTGCGCATAATACTGGCCAGTGGAGCGTTGCCTAGCAACTGGCGAGCAACAATTAATAAAATCATCTCCATAGATACGCACGTGAAAAGGCGTATCTATGGAAATGTACATTAACCCGAGAACTGCATAATAAAATAGTTTTGTGAATATTAAGTTTATGGAGATGTTTTTTTTCTTTTTTTCCCCCAATAAATGTCTTTTTTTTTTTTTCTTTTTTTTTTTTTTTTTTATTATAGATTACTGGGGGTGATTCTGTTGTGAATATAGCGGCGGAGTTGGCGGTGATCACAAGTACGAAGTCGTTGTACGGTGGGGATGTTAGACAGACTACCGAAATTGTTCAAAGGCTGGTTACAAAGATGAAAGAAAAAGTTCAAGAAATTCCTGAAGATAGACAACGCCATCAACTTCTTCAAGAATTGTTGGATGTAAGGAATACTATTTTATTTGTACGAAGTAGAGTGCTTTTAACGTTGAAGTTTATTATTAAAATTATATTCGGGATCCTTTTAAAAACATGAAGTCTGACCCCCTTTTTTTTTTTTCTTTTTCTTTACTGCGCGACTGTATGGGACAGGCTAATGTTAAGTCGCTAAGCTCTTCGATAAGCAACAAGAAAGAAGTAATGCTAAAAATAGCATCATTCTTAGAGAAATCCGTTACAATCGGAGAATAAGGCGAAAGAAGTGTGCAGGTTTTGCCAAAGTTTAATATAAAGCAGAAACGAAATCAATACGCAAGTGAGAGAAAGTTTTCATCAATACGACTGTCTACATTTTTTTTTTTTTTTTAAATCCTGCAGTTCGAACAAAAATGTCGTAATAATAATGACACCTTACTTTTTTTTTTTATTTTTTCCTTTTAAAGCAAAAATTCTTTTTAGAATTCCGAAATATGAATTTTGTCCATTTATGTTGATATTCAACTTTCCCAATAGATGGCAGTAGTAAAGGCGATTTTATCATTATTATTATTTTAATTTAGTATATATATATATATTTTTTTAAATCTTAGAGATTGTTATTTAAGTTTCCCGGTAGAGGGCAGTAATGAAGACGATTTATTATTATTTAGTATTTTTTAAACTTAAATATTGAAATTTCCCAGTAGATGGCAGTAGTGAAAACTATTTAAGTTTCCCGTTAGAGGGCAGTAGTTAAAGAATTTCGGATTATGTTTTTTTAAATAAAGGGGGCGCTCTGAAATTTAATTCCGATGTCGTTTAAACCAATTAAATCTTTATATATGAACACCAACCATTTTCTAATCATTTTACATCCAATATCTGTAGGTCCATAATAACAAATCATGCACTTTCCGTTTAAAGTATCATTTATTTGTGAAAAATGATTCGTATCTTAATAAGGTAAAAAGAAAAAGTTCCTCCGTTGTCTTAAGACATCTTAGTTAACGATGCTTCCATCTACTATATCTTCGATCCCCTGAGGGATTTGTGGAGGAGCATGAGGCCTCCCATTACTTTCTCTACCCTTGTAAACCCTTCAAGGATAGTGTTGACTTCTCTAACCGGGTCTGTCTTCCCCTTTAGCACATAAAATTCAACTCCTATCTCCTCTCCCTTCCCCCATCTCCCTCTCGGTTATCTGTTTTCTAGTTTTAGTGGGGAAATTTTGCTTGGGGAAAAAGAAAGCTCACAGAGAGATAAATTTATGATGTAATAATCATCAGCCAGTTTGGTCTAAGGCTATCTGAAGAAAACTACTGGTATTTATCAAACCAGCAATTTTTTTCTTCTAAGATGCTCCTACGAAGTGGTAATAAGTCATCTGTCGTCTAGAAAAAGATGTTTGGAAGTAGGGGGGGCGGCTGTAAGGGGTAAAAAGATACGAACTGTTATTTCATTCATTGGGTACTTAGCCTTAAATTGCTCTGAGCTATGATAGCAGAGAATTCATTTTTATTGCAATTCTAGCCTTAAAACATTGGGCAAATGTATTTATCGGATTTTATCATATTTGTTTCAAAATTATTTTACCCAATAGGGAAATTTGAATTTGAATTTAAGATAAATCGATCCAATGTTTATCTAAATGTGTAATTTTTAATAATAAACCTTAGTTATGAATAATCAATATGTAGGGTAAAAGAGCGAAACTATACCAGTAAGAAATTCTTAATGTGTACACTATGTTCAAAAAGTAAGTAGACCAAAGAAATTTCGTTATCTTCAAGGACTGCAAATTCTTTTAGTAGAGCGGATGTAATTCAAAACTACCTGCTTAGGCGCATGGGCAGAAAGAAACTAATCTTTAGGAGCATCAGAACTAAGGCCATGTTGCTCCGTATATACTCTGTTCTGTGGTCTGTTTTGCTGGATAAAAAACCAGGCTACCCTCGCCTGAGTCCGATTAACTCAGCCATGTTGCGAAAAAGGCCCATAAAAATTCTTCCCATCATTGACGGGACTCGAATTAAAGTCTTTTCCACCTGGTGTGGGGAGGATGGCGATTCTACCAACTGTGCTGCCCACGATGGCCGTCAATGATTGGAGGAATTGTTAAACGTTCTCCAATCCGGGCTGAACTAAGGAAGAGCAAGTAGGCTTCTCAAGAAGTATACCAGGTTTTTTTTTTGGCCAGTGCAACATGGAAATCATATCATGAAGACATTTATAAAGACCGTCTCCAACCAAGCTAGTTAGGATCCACCTGACCAGACAAAGTGGTTGTTGTAATAGGGTTTTAGGAGTATCAGCGACTAAGGCCAATATTGTGTTCTGTGGTTGATTTTCTTGGATGAAAACCCACGTTCCAGGAGAAAAAGCCATGTTCCTCTCGCTGAGAGACTGACCAACTCAGCCACGTTGTGAAAAAAGTCTATAAAATTCCTCACGCCATCGACGGGACTCGAACTAAAGTCTTTTCCACCAGGTATGGGGAGGACGTCAGTGCTACCCACTAGGGACCCGACAAAGTGGGGACTATTATATTTCCAGTTGAAGAATCCATAGTCCTAACAAAGTTATTCAACCATTTTTTTTTTCTGTGCATGCGCTGTATCAAAGGGTTTCTTCTTCGCCATTTCAGTGTTCCATCTCTTAAGAAATAGAATTTTCAAATACTGTACTCTCTCTCTTCTTTTTTATTATCGGATTTCAAAGATTACCGTTCGTTCTTTCTCGTATCCGAAGTGGGAGAACTACGGATAGAGAGAGAGTGAGAGTTGTCACGTTGCTATTAAGACAAATTTTTAGCTGAGCTGGTTGTTTTTCAGTTGGAGCAAGCGAGCAATTCTCACCAAGTGATTTCATCTCATTCCGCGCACTCCATAACGAACCATCTATTCAATAAGCGTCCGATGAGTGCAGTTTCCTCCTGAGAAAGAGACAGAAAGAAGAAATTAAAAAAAAAAAAAAAAACATCGCTGCGTTGACAAAATCTAAAAAGGATTACGAACTACATGCAAAATGCAGATTTTTTAACGCATTGATTCTGAAATGGTCACGTACAGGTGGCGCTGCTGATACTATAGACACTAGCGCATGCGTGTTAATCAAGACACTCAGATTAGGTACAGTAGACTGCCGCTAGACGGAGCTAGGATCCGTCTAGAGGTTGTTTTGTTGGTTATAAACCAATCAAAAAGTTTCTTTGGCATATTTTGAAATAATCATTTAGATTAGCGAATTCAACAAGTTGGCAGATATCGGTAGATTAAATAATACACTGCCTTACCATTTTATTAGGAACTGGGGTAGCTTGTACTGTATTCAACAACCGGAAATATTTAAATCGAAGAGGTGGTGTGTCCTTACTGGCACTCAAATCAACCCTCTGATCCTAAGTGGCCTACCCAGAGGATCAACAGAAAATTTATTCTATTTTTTTACATTGTAATACGTCACAATTTTTAAATACCGCTCTTGAAGACAGCCAATTGGTAGTGTGGTTATCTCAGTTTAACTGTGATCCCTTTATAAGAGACAAGTGCCTCTATTCATCGAGCCTATTACTGAACGCTACCCTTTTTTCTTTCTTTCTCTTTATCGTAGTCTGTACTTGATGTAAGTAGCAATCTCCTCGAGGAAGAGCAACGTGCCTCTTGGCAGGACTTGGCCCCTGGTGAGCAGAAACATGTGGCCTCCTCTCTCTTAGAAGGTCTGGAAGAAAGCGGGTGGCTCCTTGCTGCTACCTTAAGAAGCAAGTTCCTCTATAGAAAAGCGGACAGCAACGTGTGTAAGTTACTTCTTATGTTACCTAAAAAGCCCCTTCTTTGTTTTATAATTTTTGCAGAGAGTTTTATAATTTTTGCCGGCCCTTAATTGCATCGCTGTAATGTAAGTTCTGGTGGATCTTTGGAGAGTAAACCTTAGGCCTAATGAGTAAGATTTTAATGATGAATCGCAGATACTCTTAATATTTTTTTTTTCTTTCAGCTTGTTTCTTTTTAACTCTTCCGCTTATTATTTAACCTTTATCCTTCTTTGACGAACACCCCCTGCAACTGACGCCCTCTTTAAAAACGAGCAATACGAAAAGCTAAAAATATCCTCTAATATTTATTCCCATGCCTAAAACCAGTGGGTTGTTTTAATGAGGTTTTTTGGTAATATAATATCCCCAGCTGTGTACAGATCATTCCCTTAATTTAAGTACCCTTAAAGCACGAGGGTAATGAGCCTTATTTTGCTTCCACGATCGATAACTTTTAATGGTTACAGCAACTCGTATTTCAGAGGAAATTCAATAGGGGAGGAGGTAAGCCATGATTTGGAGGATTGTCAGAGGACTGTTGGTTTTTGTCCAAAGTCCAGAAAGCTTAATTGTTATTATTTTTCCCTTTTATTGTGTACAATAACTTTCTTACACCACGATGAATAATTTACATCCTCCTTAGTGTTTTCTTAGCTTATACGATGAGGGACACAATCCTTGCCTAAGGATAAGATAACCAAGTTCGATATTCCCTTCTGTTGACATAGACCATCAACCCTAAAAGGAATCTTTGTATACCCGACAAATGCCTTCTGCATAAAAGATACCCAAGTACAAGTGGTGCCATCTGTCTGCTACTACAGCAGATACTTTCGGGTATTCCATACACGATAATAGACACAATCAGTGGCTCTAACCCTCCACCACCGCTTAAGTTTTCTCTCCTGGTAACAAACAGCAAACACATGTACGGATTTATGACTATCCTCGCTTGGAACGCCTACACCATAATCTGGTAATTAATTCTTCTTGGCTTTATCCTTGTAAAGAGATCTTTATGTTTTTAACGACATTGCACAAATCTTAATTAACCCTACCCCCAACTTGAGCTAAGTACATCAACAAGTTATGTGTTTTCCTTATTTTTAGTGATATCTGTTCGCCTGGTGGAAGCCTGGACTGTGTCAGAAATAACCTTCCCTTTGCCAGAAGATATAGATGGAACATCCTGGTCAAAAGTTGAGGATTCGCTGGTTTTGCCCACGCAAGCGCTTCTTGGGAGCGCAACGAATGGTATTTGAAAACTTGATTGATTCTCGTATACCGCGTGAAATATTAATTTTTCCCAAATATAATCACCAAAAAATGCTTAAAACAACTTGAACAGTCTATTCTATTGACATTATTTAGCTTAACATTAAGATAAGGATAATTAACATTAAAATAATCGTGCATTAACATTAAGGTAACAGATATGAACATAATTTGACATTACGATAAAGAACACTGACATAAAGATAACGGGGCAGTAACGTATTTTGGCACTAGAATAAATGAACATTAAGGTAAAAGACTAACATAATTTTACATTAGTAAGTGAATATTGTTAACAGACATTAACATAGTAATAACGGGGTATTGACATATTTAAGCATTTCAGTAAATGAACATTAAGACAACAGACAGCATAATTTGACATTAGAGTGAATGATCATTAAGCTATCATACAGTCACATAATTTAATATTAGGATAATGAACATTGACATTAAGATAATGGCGCTTTAACATATTTTGGCATTAGAGTAAACGAATATTAAGTTAGTGGACATTGGTAAAGTTTTACATTAAGATAATGAACATTATAATTAAGATAACGGAGCATTGACATAATTTGACACAGTAAATTAACATTAAGGTAACGGGGCATTAATATATTTTGGCATTACAGCACTAATATTATATTAGCAGACAGTAGCAAAGTTTGGCATTAAGGTAATGAACATTGGGCATTAAGATAACGGGCATTAACAAATTTTAGAGGGCAAATTAGTCCTGACAACTTGATAGGCTAAATTAACATTAAGTTACGGAATATTAACATAAATTGACACGGTAAATTAACATTAAGATAACAGGGCATTAATATACTTTCGCATTACAGTAAGCTGATATTATATTAGCAGACACTAGCAGAGTTTTACATTAAGATAATGAACATTAGCCTTAAGATAAGTGCATCAACAAATTTGACAGGACAAATTAGCACTCACATAATTCCGACAGGCTAAATTAACATTAAGATTACAGAGCATTAACATAAATTTACAGGGTAAATTAGCATTAAAAGTAATGGTACATTAACACAATTGAACGTTAAGATAAATTTATATTAACATTTTGGTATTACAGTAAACTAATATTATATTAGCGGACACTAGCAAAGTTGGGCATTAAGATAATGAACATTAACACTAAGATAACGGGACATTAACATAATTTGAGAGGGCAAATTGCCCCTGGCATAATTTGACAGGGTAAATTAGCATTAATGTTAAGATTACAGGGCATTAAGATAATTTTACAGGCTAAATTAACATTAAAATAATGATACGTTAACATAATTTAACGTTAAGGTAAACGGATATTAACATATTTTGACATTACAGTAAACTAATATTTTATTTGCAGACACTAGCAAAGTTTGACATTAAGAAAATGAACATTAGCATTAAGATAACGGGACATTAGCAAAATTCGGCATGGTAAATTAACATTAAAATTACTGGGCATTAACATAACTTTATAGGGTAAATTTTAAGGTAATGGTACATTGACATAATTTAACGTTAAAGCAAATGGACATTAACATATTGGCATTATTATTACTTACCATTAAGACATGTTAATGTCATTTAATAACAATGTAAATTTAAATAATGTAAATTGATGTTTATTAAATCAAAGGATTTGTTTGTGTAGTTCAAATAAACAATGAATTTCTCTTTGTGTTCATTGCAGGGGTGCTGAAGGTGGTGTTTCTGGCTTACAACTCCCTGGAGGATTTTTTGGGTACAATTAGCGCCAATCAGTTGGAGGTGGGAGAAAGAAATCTGTCGAAAGTAATCAATTCTCGAGTGATCGCAGCCTCTGTTGGAAGGTACCACATGGTGAAGCTGGCCGACCCGATAGTCATCACTTTAAGACATATCCAAGTAAGTGATTATTTCTCAAGAAGTTTTTTAAATAAATAAAATTTATTTGAATTTTTGGAGAGGGCCTTTGGAATTAGAAAATATCTGCCCCTCGATAATCTTTCTTCCTAAAGTCATATACACTGAGTCATCAGTGAATTATAACCACCTACCGAATACCTTTTTGGACACCGTTCAAAAAGCCTACGCATTGACTCCACTAGGTGTCCGAAGACGTCCGTAAGGATCTGCAACCACACCACTTGCAAGACTTTCCACAGAGTCAGAATAGATAAAGGTTGCGTGTCCGTATACCTGACCACCGTCCCAAAACATCCCGCAGGTGTTCAGTTAGACTGAGATCAGAATTTGGCGACCAATCCAAATGGAAGATGGCATGGCGCATTATCGTCTTCGAAGTTTCCGTTTATGTCCTGGGAAAAATTCACTATGGTAGGGTGCATATGGTCTCCTAAAAGTTGCCAGTAAACCTCACCAGTGGGAAGTTAGTCCATACGCTCCAAGGATCCTTGTTCTTGACAGAAAACATCCCATATTATGCAACCACCACAACCTGCCTGGAAAGTGGGCACCATGAACAATGGATCCGTGGACTAGTGTTGCACCACATATCTGTACTCCAGTGCCCAACCAGTGTGTTGTTGGCACCAAAGCATTAGCTGTCGACAGTGAACAGCGGTGAGGAGAAGCTGCCTCTTGGGTCATCTGCTGTGGAGCCCCATACATCAGAGTGTAGGGTGTATCACCATTTGGAATATTCTTGCATTCCTCATATTGCATTCAGATGCCAACTGACGCACAGTGACCTGCTGTGCTCATTGGACCATCGAGAACACCATCTACTTGAACTTTTAATTTGAACGAAATCTTCCCCATTCATACAGGGTAGAGGGGCTCCTTCATCCCCAACCTCATTATCTGTCACTTGCGATGTTCCCAGATTGTATCAGACTTAACATTAGATTTGATTCTAAGAAGGCGTCTTTGGTAACCAAAACTTCCAAGTACCTTTAAAAAAATTAGGATTCTGACTGGCATAATTTTTCAGATTTATCAAACTTAACTCTGGCTTTCCTTAAAAAAAAAAAAAAAAAAAAAAACAGACATCAATAATTGCTATTAGAAAAAATGGAGTATATTTACGCCCAAAAGATGAAAGCCCCAACGCCCGTCCCTTGATTCGTTTCTACTTTTCCGACAGTAAAAGGTTTTAACGTCCCTCTCCTTGCAAGTCGAATTAGCTTGACATAATCTACTTAGCTGCAAGAAGTAAAATAAAAAAAAAACAACAGGAAAAGTTGTTAAATTTTTATTAAAAAAATCATAAATGGATCTCGTTCTTAAGGCGTCGTATATTAACTTCGAAATGGACTTCGGTTGCATGAACACAAAGTGGAGTTAACAGTAAGAAAACAGAACTAATTCACTGTAATAAATCGATAGTTTCTTCCTAAAGATTCCTTAATGCTTATGAGTGTATCATTTGCATATCGTAAGTCGTTTGCACACAGTCGTATTAGAGTTTCTTCAAGGATTGTTTAAGTGATGGAAACAGCGAATGTTTATATGAGCTATTTCATCGTTTGCAAATCCTAAATCGATCACTCTCCCCAAAAAGCGTGGAGAGCAATCTGCTGAATAAGGGGTATCAATAAACAATCCATCAGAACTGAATATTGTTATCGATGATCTAAAATTTTATTTTATTTATTTTATTTTTTTTAGGAAGAAAACATGACCAATCCACAATGTGTCTTCTGGGACTTTGACAAGAGGTAAACGACCTTTATTCAACCTTATAAAAATTTAATAACTTAATCCACCACGGTGTTCAGTTATGCTATATCTTTTCCCCTTTTTTATGTCCCTAGTTAGTGGGAGGAGATGCTTATTCCCTCTAAAAATATTTCCTTCATTTGTACTTTGTGTTAAACAACGGGGGGTCTTTATGTATGGGACGTGACTTGTCCTCTGAAGTGGTAGATATTGGAGGTGGGGGGTCATCCAGCCAATCCCACCATGGATACAGCTTTGGGTTGCTTATAATTTTCAATAAGGAAAGACATAAATTCAGGAGCAAATCGCTGGGAATCTGATATAAATTCCGAGGGGAAATATATTTGTATCCTCCTACCGACATGCTCGTGCCACTAATTCATGAGCATGCTGGGATAAGAATGCTTTATGACAATCTGTTAATCGATGTCATAATGCAAAGTGGGAGGAAACGCTTGATGACCATCTTAAGTCCTGCTAGGAGACGTAAGTTTTAATAGGGGGCTTTGAACCCTGCGTAATAAATGTGAACAGCGACCCCCACCGGATTTATTGCGAAGTATAAATGATCGAAACCGCTTTTGAAGTGTGAACATTTCGAAAAAATGAAATATACTTTCAGGTAGAATAAGTAGCGACCTCTAACGGACGAGTTTTAAATCACAGAAAGGTAGCTTTGCAGATTTGAATATTTCTTGGTTTCCTCATTATATTTTCCATTTATTAAAAATATATATACACTGCCCATTCAAAATATTATGACCACCCGTGTTTTAGCAATCGGCTGTTCCTTCCACCTGATGGTACACTTTTTGTAATTATGGATTGAAGCATTCACTGTGAACGTGAACCATATTAACGTGATAGAAATAAAGGTACATTCTATAAAAGACATTTCCTGCTGCGACCTCTACAGGATTTTTAGGAAAGCACAAATTTCTCACATTTTAAACAAAAGAAATATAACGTAAGGAGAAAACAGCGACTCTACTGGATTTGTATTAAAGCGCAAATTTCGCACATTTCAAAGAAAAGAAATGCATCTTAAGAAGGAATAACTAGCTTAAATATCGAAAAGAGATATATGGCAAAATGATGGATCAGAATTGTCAATAAATAAACACAGTAAGTCGAGCTGAGGTAACGAAGGCTGTGAGGAACCAATATACAAAAAAAATGTATTCTACTAAAAAAAAAAAACACTTATCCTTAGAGCGACCTCTGTCGGATTTATTGGACAATTCAACCAGAAGAGTAGACTGCAAGCGCTATGCGTAACGCGGAAAAAAAAAATTAATCAACCTTCCAAATGCATTCTGAATTTTCCTGGAGTTAAGAAAATAAAAAAAAAAGAGGCAGTAAATGGAGATCTGCATGAATTAAGGGGAGACAGGAATTTTGACCCGAATTCTATTGTACAGCGAGGGCACACCAGGAACAGATTACAGGAAAAATAGGCGAGTGCGGCTCATAAATCAAATTTTAAACCCCCCACAACGCTCTCCCACTTGTACGACAAAGATATTATGTAAATCCGCATAATCGCCAGCGAAAACGAACATTCGAGCGTCTTTGCATTCTCCCCATCGTTCTGCCCCCCCTTCCCCAAACGAAAACTTCCAAGCCTTTTGCGTAATGGTCTCCAGCCTCACAGGCGAACACGGGGTGAGCTTCCGCTTTTGCACGCTCTGCCCAGGCTTCCGTCACTTCGTAATGCCACATTTATAGCGTCGGCCGTAAGTCAGAGCAGCGTTTTGAAGGATCAGTCTCCGCCATCCGGCAATTACGTGAAAATAGTCGGCCCTTTCCTTGGTCCATTTAATCGTACAGTAAATAATAAGAGAATGGTCGCTTATCTTTCTGGCCGGACCCGAAACGCAACGACTTCTATTAACGGTACAAAGGTCGACGCTGTAAATCAAGCCGCATTGGTAGTCCCCTGGCCTGCATTGAACATAGATTATGCATTTAGGAAGGCGTATTTATGATGGTCGTTTAAAAGCCACCAGTCCCTAACAGCATCTACCATTATCGTACATTCTGGAGGCTTCTGAATGTCTTCCCCCTCCCCCAGTTTCTTTTTTTCAAAGTCCCCCCTTCGTATCACAAGGCTGTGGTGTGCAAAGGCAAAAATCGGGTCGTGGAACAGGGTTATCATCCGAATTTGAGGTTAAGAACTTCAACTGGCCCTCCCCTTTTGTCTGAATATCCGGATTATTGGGTCAGTGTTCTGGTTTGACTTTAAAGAAATCTTTTTATGGTTATTTTGTCACTCAAATGAAATAATCTCGGAGTAGTGACCATTGTTTACAATCATTGAATCAATGAAATCTTAATTTCAAATTCTAATGTCAGTTCAATCTCGTTTTCAGGTTATGGTCAACAGATGGATGTTGGGTTCGGGGCTACAATGTCAGTCATACCGTTTGCGCTTGTGATCATCTCACTAACTTTGCCCTGATGATGGACGTACAGGCAACTCAGGTGAGGTTCTATACGAATGTACATAAAGGTTGTATGAAATTAATCCAAAAACGAGCCAGATTTATCCAGAATCGATTACTTAAATTATATTTTTTCTTTTGGTAGTTGACAATCGAAGACAAGGTGATCCTTCGAGTTGTGTCCTATGTTGGTTGTGCGGTGGCGATGTTGTGTTTGCTTCTAACCGCCCTGGTACTTCAAGTTTTCAGGTAGCATTCATTGCCTTCCACCATCCATAAAAATTATTTGTAAAATTCATTGAAAACCAATTTTAACCATTACTGGAACTCATCGGATATTTTATTTCTAGGAGTCTGCGCAGTGATCACATGACCATTCACAAGAACATGTGCATCTGTCTGCTAGTGGTGGAAGCTGTATTTATTGGTGGTACCGACCAAACCCATCTTCGAGTCGTCTGTGGTGTGCTAGCCGGAATCATTCATTATTTTCTATTGGTTGCTTTTGCCTGGATCTTCCTGGATGCCTTCCAACTTTATGTGATGTTGATAGAACTTTATCAGACTGAGAAATCTCGACTACGATGGTATTATTTAGTAGCTTATGGGGCATCAGCTGTGGTATTAGGAATATCTGCAGTCATCGATCCCCATAGTTATGGTACCCAAAGGTATTGCTGGCTGCGAATGGACAATTATTACGTATTCAGTTTCGTTGGACCAGCAACGGCCTGCGTTCTAGTAAGCACATCAAGACCCTTATTTATTAATAATTTTAAATATTAAATAATTTAAATTTTATTTAATAATTTAATTATTTTATTATTCAATTATTTTAATTAAATTATAAAGTAAAAATTTTAAAAATTAAAAGCTAATTTCTAAAGTGAAAAATTGTAATTTTTTTATTTTCCACCTTAAAACTAAAATTGTTTTTTTTTATTTTAAAATAAATAATTTAAATACGTTGAAAATTTATAAATGAATTTAGATCTAAATTGAAAAAAAAAAAATAACTGAAAACTGAAATTTAAAAATTATCTAAATTGAAAAAAAGATATAATTGAAAATTAAAATTTGAAAATTATCTAAATTGAAAAAGAGATATAATTGAAAATTAAAATTTGAAAATTATCTAAATTGAAAAAAATAAATTGAAAATTTATAAATTAATTTAGATCTAAATTGCAAAAAAATTAACTGAAAACAAACTTAAATTTGAAAATTATCTAAATTGAAAAAAAGATAATTGAAAATTAAAATTTTAAAATTATCTGAATTGAAAAAAATAAATTGAAAATTTATAAATTAATTTAGATCTGAAAATGAAAATTTAAATACTTGGATAATTTATAAATAATTTTACACCTAAAATTTTTAAGTCTATATATTGGTTTCAATTACTTTTTATTTAAATATTATTAAATATTAATTTAATTTTTAAATTGAAAGTTAAATATTTAATAAATAAAAAATTACTAATAAACAATACAAATATAACATTTAACATAGTTAATTTGGCTAAATATTGTTTGCAGGCTGCATCTTTGTTCCTTAGCCTATCAGTTTGTAGGACTTGTTGCCAGTCTACAAAACCGGTTGTGAAAAACAAGGAACAGACCAAGTTTAGAAGTGCCAAGTAAGTCTCTGGCCTTATCTATTATAATTGTCAGATGGTATTATCCCCAAATTTACTTGATTCTTAAACCCATCTTAAGAATTTAAAATTAATATTTAAGAATGTTTTTAAAACCCATTTTAAAAATATTACAGCAACGAATTATTCTGTAGGGATAATTCGTGGCTGTAATATGCTCAATAATCTTCCCAAATAGATTACCCGAAGACAGAAGTTTAAGATTAGATTGGGTTAAATTACTGATTGGATTGGATTAAATTATTGATGTAATACGTCTGGGTGCTAAGTCCTAATTGAAACCAACCAAATGGAGACAGATTCCGAATCTGTAGTGAGACGCACAACACAATTTCTATTTTAAGGTTCAACAGGACCTTTTTCATCTGGTGGTATTCCACTCGGCAGATTGATTATCCTGTGAGAGTCTTGCAAGCCCAAATCACATAGTAATGGAATTCCTCACAGCCTCTGAAAACTTTCGTTCTGTGATATATGACATGGTTGAAGTTTTTCAGAAGGATTGTCTGTCGCTGTCCATGGACCCAAAAGAATTTCTAATTTCTTCGGTTCTGCACTTTAAAAGAAACCATAAAACTTATAGATTCCTGGAAACACAATAAACGAAAGCGTGGTTCAATTTATAGATGAAGTGCTATTTCGAAGACTGCGCTAAATTAAAATAATGAAAATTAAAAAAAAGAAAAAAAGAAAAAACTGTAAAATGAATACTGAGTACGTGGATAATTACCATTTTTCATTATTCTGTAGAGAGATGGCCCTTCTGGAATTTATCACCAAAAATATCTTTCTAGAAATATCGGTGGCCAATAAATGGAGATACTGAAAAAGTACTTTTAGAAGTTATTGAGTACACAATGTTTACAGCCATATGTTAGATTGTTGTAGATTGAATGTTGATCCTTTAGGCAAGAAGTCCAAGTTCGTCGATTGTCTTTGCAGCATGATGACCAGTACCATCTACGATGAATGGATGCAGTGAGATGTGTTAACAGGTTACGTTTCTGGATTATCATCAAGTTACGTTATAACAAGTTACATCTATGGATTATCATCCAGAGACGTAACTTGTTAACACATCTCCCTGTTCACCACCAGCGCCCTCCTGCGATTGCTATTGGCTTTAAGAAAAAAAAAAAAGAATTGGAATTATTAATTTTGTGACTCTGTACGTTCCGGAATACATCGATCCAATAAATTGTCCAGGCTGCATAACATCGCAGGTGACCTGCAACGTATCAGAAGTTAAAATTTCCTTGCCCTGTCAAACTTTGAACTTTCCTAGCACTTAACATTCCTTCCCTAATCTCTTCCAGCTCTCAAGTAGCTTCCTACTATCTGACCATACTAACCAGAGAGCATCTCATTTATCTAATATTGATGAAAATACGATGCTTCTTCAATGATTTGGTCAGGAGCATCTCACGTCCTCCTCCTATTGATCCAAGACTTTTTCTCTTGTGCCTTTAGAAAGTACGGCTGCTTTTGTAGACACTCCTGATGACGGTGGTATTGATTCCCTAGAGATCTTCATTCTTATCGGAAGCAGAGTTATGCTACGGATACTCTTTTCAACCTTCTTCGCTAAACAAAGTATCTGTAATCATTTAGCCAGTGTGGTGGCAGAGATTACTTGCTCGCTACGTCCTATCCCTCAAAGTTCTTCGCCACCATTTATTTCCATAATCTTCAGGTTTAAATGCAGGTTTCCTTGGCGAATATTAATGTGCATTTGAGTGGTTCTGTTGCGATCTGCGCTGATAGGATACACTACATAATTCACCACCAACAACGGATCATTTGGTGATTAATGATAATGTTTCTTCCCTCAACTCCTTCCTCCCCCACCACCCCTGGACATTCTCTCCATTACGAGTATTAAATTACACACCGCGTTGTAATGTGTATTAAAAGGAAGATTGTCCGAAGATCGAGACAGATGATTGATAGAACGACAAAGCAAACAGAAGCACGATCCGCTAAACTGGTGTCTTTATAGATGACACTGATAAGAGTGTGGTGGTAGTTGGGCAACCTTCGTTTTCCCGAGGTTAATCGACTTCTGAATATCACGAGTTTAAAAATAAATTGCCCGAAGGTGTTCATTTTCTTTTGGAAGGGCTGTGTATTACTCTAACTTCGTTTGGTTCATGTTTTACCTGTGGTCCCCTTTATAGATTATTTCTCCGCACGAATTTTGGTTCTAAGATCCACATTGCAGAACTCACGATTTAAAAGTCATTTCCCTTTTTTTTTGTATTTGCAGAGTATACAGCAGAGAATCGATGCTTGTTTTGCTGTCCTGTAGCGCCACCTGGGCTCTATGCTTGATGTATCTCCATAGCGAGATGCCGGTGATGGCTTATCTATTTACAGCGTGTAACTGCCTCCAGGGGTTGTTCGTCTTTGTGTTCTACTGCGTAAGAAACGCTGAGGTAAGTAAAATACCACCACCACCCCCCCTCAGTCTTTAGGCTATTTTGCTTTTGCAGTGGTGTTCGATTTTGACAGCTAATGTTTCACGTGCATTCCATGTGCACATATATTTATGGTTGTGTTGCTTTTGGTAATAATTTTCGGAAAGTGGAAACATTTTATAAATGGCAAGGGATGTAGAAAAGGGAAGGGGTCTATCAGGGCAGTGAGTGAAAATTATCGCAGTTTTTCAAATTTAGAAAAATTTTTAAGATTTAGAAACCTTTTTTTCCAATCGGCACTAATATTTCAAATTTCTAAAATTCCAGAGAATTTTATTAATTTTTCTGAAAGGTTTTCAACACCGATCAATGAAATACCCAAATCTCCAAATGGATTATCCAAATGAATTATCCGATCAATGTTAACAGATCAATGGATTATCCAATATTCTCCAAATTTCTTTCAGAAAAATTTATTCATTTTTTCTAAAAATCCTGAAATTTTTTTCCGAAAAGACCAAATTTTTCTGAACGGTTTTCAACTCCGATAAATCTTTTATATATCCAAATTACTTTTGCTGAAATGTAGCCATTTTTTTAAAAGGTTTAAAGTTTTCTAGAATTTTTCTAATACTAGCGTATAATTTATCCAAAATTTTCCAAGAACTTACTTTATTTTCCTGAAAACTTGTTGCCCATTTTTTTCGTGAATTTTTTTCTAAAAATCTGTTGCCCATTTTTCCTGAAAATTTTTCTAAAAATATTTCTGAAATTTTTCTAGAAATCTTTCTGAAAACTTGTTGCCCATTTTTTCGTGAATTTTTTTCTAAAAATATTTCAGAAATTTTTCTAGAAATCTTTCTGAAAATCTGTTGCCCATTTTTTCTGAAAATTTTTCTAAAAATATTTCTGTTGCCCATTTTTTCCTCAAAAATAGGCAAAACAGATTTTCTAAAATTTTTTTCTGCCATGCACTAATAATACTCGATTAATGTATTATTTATGAACTCATTTTGATATATATAGTGTATTTACGTTGTCATAGCAACAGACTCAGTGTAGTTTCTATAGAAATATCTTTTCACGCTTAAAATATCTGAATTTTGTAGTTTCCCCTTAACATTTATCACCCTGGGACATTAAGAAAGAACCAGCGAATTCGATGCAGTATCAAAATTTTATGGTCTTAAATTTCGCTTTTGGAGATCCTTAATTTGATTTATGTCAAGGTGTTTTCTGCCACTAAACCATCCAATGGTAATTATTATCTCAGGAGATAGCAAATGTTTACCTGCAATGTTGTCTGGTATTTGGTGACCAATTTGGGCAGTCTTCGTGTCGGTTGCCCTTAGGCACAAACACTATTTGTATTATCCGGTCATTGAAGGACAACTCAATGGCACCTCCCTATGTTATTTGCCTTGGACATGAAACAAGGACACACGCAACAACACCAATTCAAAACAAAGTATTCATGTCAAGTATGCAGGAGTGATTCTATTATGCAAGGGTATAATGGTCCCCTTATCAAGTCTGCTGTCAACCAATCGTGTCTGGTTCAGTTCCCGAAGGTTTTATTAAACAGGAAATTGTCATAAATTCAGCTTTATCATGGAAAATCCACCTCTCCTACAGGACGTACACACAATCAAAACTTAATCTTGAATAGTCGCCATCTTTGAATTAATTGTAAGAAAAGCTCTTTCTAAGGATAGTATCGGCGCCTAGCGGATAATATACTAACTTTGTAATCTTAAAAGGGCAAAATACGTTTTGGCAATGGATGAAAATTGTTGCTTATTGGTGAGGGATTTGTGGTTTAAACCCTTCGTTAATAAGGTAAAACGCAGTAGCTCCATCTAGCGGATTAAGTACTGAATTAAAAATTAAGCTTGAAAGGAATGCATTAGTCGAGATAATCTTCGTAGAACTGGACTACGCAAGTGTCTCCACCTAGCGGATTCTGTCTGAAGTACGCTAAAGCTTCAAAATGAGGCCGGTGCTGTTGGATTAAGTTAATCGTAGTGGGTGAACAAGTGGATTGGTTGAATTACTCAGTGATCTTGGACCTCACTACCATTTCTTTTAATTAGCCGGACAAATACCCACGATTTTCTTTTGGTATTTATGAACTGCAATCTTCTGCTATTTACCTTTCTTTATTAATATGGCTAAAAAGGGGTTGCCCGATCTATCTATCCTCTTCGCGCTTTAATGTTCGTTAGTTGTGAACGATTTTAATATCCACCTTTCTTTCCGCCGCTATCGGTCTTGTTCAGACACCACTCTTAGCTTGTTTATTAGAAAAGCATGTGCATTACAAAAGATGGAGAGCACAATGCCTCTTGTTACACGTATTAACCGTTGTTAGGCACCCCTATGATAACCACAATATCTCTATTGTCTGAGCCAGGCAGAGAATGGATTATTCCAAGGAGCACTTTTCTTCAGAGCCTGAGATGCTTTTAACCTCTAGAGTTTTTATTTTCTCCTCTCTCTCTCTCTGTTACCTTACTGAGGAAATTTAATATTAGCAGCGTTGCAAAAGGATAGGAAACGACGTAGACCGGTCTATCCACTACAATCTGTTTCTTGACCTTGGCGGTACTTGTTCTGCAAGTACAAAATTACCCTTTGTTTGAGTAATATATAGAGCTAGACCGAAACGCCCTACTCAAAAACCTGTTTCTTCTAAATAGACACTAACTGTAGCAAGGTTTTACCGCGTGAAGGAGATGGTAGATCGAATATGAATATATCCGTCTCAGAAGCCAATAACTTCGGACTCGTTACAGTGCAATGCATTTAAAATACTCTACACTCCCATCAAAACATTTGGCCACACGAAGTTTGAATACAAAATTCAGTAGCTAATTCGCTGCGATATCAAAAATTCCTAATGAAATCAACTACTGCGCACGGCGCATGCTCCAAATGTGAATTTTCGGACACGCGTTGCAATCTGGGAAACAATAAAAATTAATACACTATTGGAACTTGCTAAAATCTCACAATACAACAATAGAAACGAATCAATTTTTGGAGCGTGTCAAAACAGCTTAACAGTAGAAAAGAATTCATTGTTGGAGAGAATTAAAATAGCACAACAATAGAAATTAATTCATTGTTGGAGCGTGTTAAAATAGGGTAGTGCACCAACAAAAACGAATTAATTGTTGGAGTGTGTTAAAATTGCGCAGTACAACAGTAGAAATTAATTATTGGAAAATGATGCAGTCCAACGATAGAAACGAATTATTGTTGGGGAGTGTTAAAATAGCGCAGTACAACAATAGAAATGGTTTAATTGTTGGGAAAAGGCGAAGGCCAACAATAGAAACGAATTCATTGTTGGAGGGTATTAAAATAGCGCAACAGTATAACAATACAAATTAACTCATTGTTAGAGCGCGTTAAAAAAGCGAAGTACAACAATAGAAACGAATTCATTGTTGGAGTGCGTTAAAATAGCTCAGCAGAACAATAGGAACGAATTCATTGTTGGAGGGTTTTGAAATAGAAATTAAAATATTAAAACAGTTCAACAGAAATGAGTTCATTGTTGGATCGTGTTAAAATAGCGCAAAAGTACAATAATAGAAATGAATTCATTGTTGGAACGTGTTAAAATAACGCAATAGTACAATAAAAAGAAATGGATTTATTTTTGGAGCATGCTAAAATGGCTTATTACAACTATAGAAAGGAATTCATTGTTGCAGCTTGTTAAAATAGCGCAGTACAGTACAATAGAAATGAATTAATTATTGGAAAATGGCATAGTCCAACAGTAGAAACGAATTCATTGTTGGAGAATGTTCAAATAGAGCAGTACAACAATTGAAATGATTTAATTGTTGGAAAATGCGCAGTCTACCAATAGAAATTAATTCATTGTTAAAATAGCGCAACAATACAAATAAACCCATTGTTGGAGAGTTTTAAAATAGCGCTACAATACAACAATGGAAATGAATTTTAAAAAATTGTTGCAGGGTGTTAAAATAGTGCAACAATACAAATGAACTCATTGTTGGAGCGTGTTAAAATATCGCAGTACAACAATGGAAACGATTTCATTGTTGGAGAATGTTAAAATAGCCCAGTATAAAAATAGAAATTATTTAATTGTTGGAAAATGGAGCAGTCCAACAGTAGAAATTAATATATTGTTGGAAGCGCCTATTAAAAAGGCTCAATACAATGATAGCCTTTACTATGTTATTTATTTAATTTAATACTATGCTGATTTAATAATACCTTTAATGCTATATTAGTCAAAGCATGAAAAATCACAGGATATGACCTACTTTGAAGAAGTACACGGTGATCATAAAGTTCCTTTATATTATGGGACCTTTGCCCACCTAATGAAGGGGTCGATTGTATTCAAATTCGGAATCTACATATTTCAAAGGATGCGGAAGAGGTTAAGCAAGAAAAAAAAAGTTCCAACCTTGCTGTCGGCGAACTAAGATTTTAATGGCAGACAGAGTTTCTGAGAGTGGAACGTAGTACATCAGGTTTGATGTTCCACACATGTCCAATGTCTCGTTTTAAGTTGGTAGTGGTGTGAGTATGAGCAAGGTCAACCCGGATCTTCAAAAACATTGTTAATGATATGTGGAGGGGCGCCGAAGATTATGCAAATACTTATAAAATTAGACCATAATCACATAAGCATTCGCGAGCGTTTGATCCCCTAGTGGTGAATTCTAGAAACTTCCTTTCCTCTTTAACCTCTTCTGCATCCTTTGAAGCATATAATTTTTATATATTATTTGAAATAGTACAAAATACAGTAGCTTTAACAGTAAACTGCAATTTTTGTTTGTATTTCAAATGTAGCTCATCTTCCAGATTATTCAATAACCTTAATCGTTCTTCTGGTATTTCTTTCGTAGGTCCGCAAGGCCTTCCAGAACTCTCTGGCTCGCGGTGACAGAGTACCAGCTTGTGTCCGGCAGCCGAAATCAAGCCAGCGTAGGACGAGTCAGTACTTGCATTCCAACGGTGTTGTGGCTCTTCCACCAACTTCGAGCCAACATAGTGTGGGTACCTCCTGCCTTCACACCCCCACTACCGTTTCTTCTTTGTCCACAGGTATTGCACCCTCTGTTGCGCTGTTCCTACCTTTCGTTTCAAGCACTACACTCTTTTCTTTCCACCTGCACTGCTTCACTCATGCTTGGGTTTGTTGTACTAACATCTCTACCAAACTTATTCCTTATCGTCTTGGTGAAAGGGATCCAAATGTTCGAAAACTATCACCATACTGAAATTCAACTCTTCTCCCACCCACCCACAATTTCTCAATGTTTTCTATTTGATCCTACGTACTTATTATACAAAAAAATTAATTAAAATAAACCATTAACAAATAAATTTTTTTAATTAACTGACCTTGGGCATTCATACGTCCCAATACTTCTGGATACGTCCATCAAGACACGTCATTCCCCAGTACTCCATTTGATTAATAGGCTTCAAATTTGCCCACCATCTATTTGCACTACCAAATGGAAAATTACACACACAACTGCAACAAAGAGCAACATTTTTTGCTCTTTGTTACGGTTGTGTGTGCAATTTTTCTGTTTTTTAATTTATGAACTAGCATGTCGATTCGTTGGTGTAAGAGAACGCGTGTCCATTCCTCCACCCCTAGAACATTCTTTTCCTATCTTCTTTTTAAAACCACTTAGCACAAAACTTTTGTCCTTTACTAATACTTAATAATTAGCATGCTTTCTGTTCATACACGCAACTATTACACACTTACACTGCATGTTATCTTGTACATCAATGCTCTTCCTGCATGGCCTTGCATGGACTAATTTTCCAATCTTCCTGATGGCTGTCAACTGAGGTGATGTTTAAAAATCTACAATTTTGGTTGCAACAAAATGGAAGAAGATAAACAGTATGTTATAACCAATGTTTTCGTTTAATGAGGTTACTGGAAGAATGGTTTGGTTTGGTAAATTCATCCTTCTTTACCAATTAGATGGATTTCTAACATCTTTTCCGTGAAATATTAAAATAAATGAATGTTCCTATTTTAAGAAGAAATATTTAAAAAAAAACGATTTTTTTTGGAAATATTAAACATTATTTTCACTGAACCAATAGTTTACTATGATTGTATTATTTTCGACTTGAATTCTCATATATGGGTAGTCAAATGCATTATTGTTCAAAATACAGTGCTTGAAATTTAAAAAAAAAAATTTTGTTTTCAAAAAATTTATAAAATTATTTCTGGTTTCATACAGGTAAGTATTATTCAAGTTGGCCTTTAATGTGTATGAGAGAGAGAGAGAGAGAGAGAGAGAGTGTTCTTGCAGCAACTCGTTTGTTATAAACAGATCTTATATAACCAAAATTCTATATCAGAATTAAATATTAGGGTTAGCTAACCCTAAAGTTTAAATTCTTTATATATTTATATTAATTTATTTAATATTTAAATTTAAATTCTATGTCAGAATTAAACAGAGTTAGCTAACCCTAACGCTTAAATCCTTTATATATTTTATTTAACTTTATATATTTTATTTAAAATTAAAATTCTATGTCAGAATTAAATGTTAGGGTTAGCTAACCCTAACGCTTAAATCCTTTAGAGAACTGATTTTAATTTTAAAATTAAAAAAAAAAATCGTTATGAAAAATATAGATTCCATCTTTCTCTCTCTTTTTTTTTAGTTACCACACCTGAGTTGGAATTCTGTCAAGGTGCCCCTCCAACAGTTCACTTCCACCACCCAGAGCTGTGCCACACAAGGTAATTCCATCTATATGCAAATGCGAATGATAAAGAATGGAAGTTTGATTTGAGAAATTGTGCATGAGTTAAAAGTTTGATCATTTCAGCTGGGGATCGAATCTGTGTTTTTGGGGGTTCTGCTGCTAACGAGTTGCAGCAAGTTTGTACACTAAGAAAGTTTATTTTTTACTTTTTTATGCAAATGAATTGACAATATTTCGAAATATGGAATTTTCAAAAAAAATGCATTAAAGGAAATTGTAGTTTTTGAAAATTAATCAATAAAGGAAATAGTAGTTTATATAAACTTGTAATAATTAACCAATATTTTGATTAATTATTAGGTTTTCATGTTTTTAAAATTTTCAGTTTTCATATTTAATTTAAAGAGGAAAAAATGAATTTTTTCCAAATTTGAAAAAAAATTGGAAAATATTTAACAATATATAATTTTTTAAAAAATATTTAACAATATAATTTTTTTGAAAATATTTTGAAATATTGAATTTTCAAAAATATGCATTTAAAGGAAACAGTAATTTTCAAAAAAGTTTTGAAAATTTCTGTTTTGATTAATTATTACAAATTTATGTTTTTTTAAATATATTTTAAAAAAAGTTTTCATATTTACTTTTAAGACGAAAAAAATTGAGTTTCTTTCGAAATTAAAAATAGAGGAAATTTTAAAATATACTTTTTTCAAAAAAAAAGTTCTTTTAATGCATAATTTTTCAAAAAAATTCGTAATTTTTAATTTCTTAAGTTGCTTACAATTTTTAAATTTTTAAAAATAGTGTTCTAATTCATAAATTTTATAACTTTTTCCCACATTAACTTTTTTTCGCTTTAATGCATTTTTTTCTAAACCAAACCACAAATCTTAATAGATTTTTTCAAATATTTTTATCCAGATCAGTCAATATTCATTTACATGCATTGGGAAACCTCTAATTCTGCCATTCTTTCTTTTCAACAGATCTCCCATCTATTGCCACACTCAGCAACTTGGAACATGAGGATGGTTGGATGTGGAGTCAACCTCGCAGGCGTACGGATGATGTGAATCTCGAAGGGTGGTCTTTGTCGGGTGAAAGAGGAGTGGTGAATGAGGAAATCGCCAGTGTCGAAGGCTGGCTTGACGACAGTGATGGTGCGCATCGGGATATCGCCTTTTTGGACATCCTCCGAACTTGTAACCGACACAGCGCCTCTAGCGGCAGGACCGAACATATATACGAATCCATTGACGACACACACAGTTCTGTGCACGAATGTTGTCCGGCAGTGCCAACTACGACCACGAGGTCCCGAGAGGTTCGAAGACTTCCGCTGGAATATCCCGTGTACGACCTTCGCGAACGCCACCTACCGGCTCCTGATGTATACTACCCGAAAACTCTAAAGGTGGCGCTCAGTGCATCTCCTCAGTTGTCCGACTGGTCGACGGTGGACGACACTCCCATACGAAGGGGTGGCTACGGCATGCCTAGCAGGACTGATTCCTACAGGTCGTCCGGAAGTCTGGAAGAGTGCTCCGGGTCGGGCGACGTAGTGAGCAGTACGCCGGATTACGAAATGACCCCCAGCGGAGGTCACATGTTGCAGAGTCTTCCGAATCTTCGATTGTGGGAGAGTCCCTCGCCCTCAGTGTTCCCCCGTGTTTTGAAGTATCCAAGCGACAATGCCGTGCTCGTGTTTGATGCCGAACAGGAAGAACAGGACAGGTGTACCCCGACATAGTTTCCTCTCCCCGGCCCCTCCCCCGAAAGTCATTCTGTTATGCTAGTCAGCTCTGGCAGGACCCCGATTTATGCTTCGTTTCGGAAGCTGTTTGCTACTAACTATTATATATCTTCCTAGCTCTTACGCCACGTGTACATAAACTCTGGCTGATTGGTGTCCGGCCCCAGAGACTTTGGAAGTGTTTGTGTATAAACGAGAAAAAAAAAAAAAAAAAAAAAAGAGAAAAAATAATAATAAATGCGAAGTGTCGGGCAGCGTCGTTTTAATGTGTTCTTTCCTCTTCTCCCTAAACTCATCTTGCCTTCTTTTTTTGTCCTGTAAAACTGATATTGCCGAATATAACAGAAAGATTGGCGCTTAAATCGATCCTTTTCTTTTTATACGTTAATATATATAAGTGCGTGTGTGTGTGTGTGATAGAAACTGTGAGAGCTCCCACGAGTGTTGATGTCCACAGAAGTGCAATTTTAAATATAATTTAAATTAATTTTATATCCAACTATCTTAGGGACAAAAGAATTTGACAAACACGTTAATTTATTATCATTCTAAAAGAACTAATTTTATGTTAATTAGCAATTAAAATTCAAATTAATTAAAGCTCTGTCGAGTGAGAATCCAAACCAGACAGACACTGTGGATTAGTTTTAAAAAATAGAATTTGGAACAAAAAATTGTGAACACCAATGTCCCTCCCTCGAGTGTCTCCACCCTATCAAGCGTACCGAGACCGATCTATGAAGAGTGCTCAACCCACCTATTTGTTTATGGTCACTTAATAAATGGTTTTTAGGTTTTTGACTGTGATAAAACCCCCCTCACAGTGTGTAAATCGTAACTCCTTTCCCCTTTGACCTTTCCTAAAGGTGCTGTCGATGCCATGGGACTGTCCTGCTGGCCTGTACGCTGTATAACAGCAGAACCAATAAAGAGAATTTATTTATATACTCAACTTGTGGTTTCTTCTTTTTGTACGCAGATATTCGAGATGTGTTTGAAAAGTTTTAGGCGTCCTCACGTATTTTCAAGAGAATTTTGGATTGATTCTGTAATATCTAGAAAACAGGTCAAGAATTTTTCGAAATTTCACGGGATTTTTTTTTTCTGGAATTCATAAGAAAAGTTTAAAATTTCTATATAAACGATAGACCAGAAATTTCTAGAAACAATGTGTAAAAATATCGATAGAAAATGTATAAAAATTCTAGTATAAAAAGATTAAAATTTCCAGGAAAATTTTTTATACAAAAAGTTTAAAAATTTTAATGAATTACTGGCGTCTAAGTTTTCTACAAGACAACGAATAAAATTCTAGAAAAATCTAAAATTTCTAAAGAAGAATATGAATTATCAGGATTTTTCTTGAAAAATGTCTGAAATTTCTAGAAAACTACAGTATATAGAATTCTCTTGAATATATAGAAATATTCAAAGAAAAGCCATACGATTCTATATGTAGCAAAAAAATAAAATAAAATTTATATGGAAAAGTTTGAAATATCTAGGATATTTTATAGAATTCTTAGAATTTTTTTTTTTAAATTTCTATTTAAACGATAGACCTGAAATTTTAGGGAAAAAATGAGCAAAAATATCAGTAGAAAATATATAAAAATTCTAGTATAAAAAGATAAAGTTTAAAATTCTGAAATTTCCAAGGGAAATTGTTTTATAGAATTTATAGAAAAAATTTTAAATGAATTTCTGGTGTCTAAATTTTCTGCAAAACAACGTATAAAATTCTAGAAAAATTTAAGATTTCTAAAGAATATGAAATAGGATTTTTCTTGACAGACATTTTGTCTGAAATTTCTAGAAAATGGTATAGAAAATTTCTAGAAAATTCTCTTGAATTTATAGAAAAATTCAAATTAAAAAAAAAAAGTGGCTAAAATTTTCCAGAAGAAAAAAACGTATTACTCTATATTTAGTAAAAAAAAAGTCTAAAATTTCTAGAAATAAATTTGAAAATTCAAATAAACTTTTTTGTTTTTAGAATTTATAGAAACGTTAAAATTTTATATATATAAATTACTAATGTCTGAAATTTCTAGAAAAAAATATGTAAATTTTCCAGAAGCAATGGCTAAAATTCTAGGGAAAAAAATTAATTTTTACGGAAATATTTGAAATATCAAGATTTTCTGGAAAGAAAATATATAGAATTCTCTAGAATTTATAGAAAAATCATATGAAAAATTTAATTTATGGAAAAAATCAAATTCTTCGAAAAAAACACGTTCTGCGACAAAATATTAAATTGTAATTTGATTTTTATTTATTTTCTCGGCGAATAATAATTTTGTAATTAGAGACAGCACTTTGGTTCAAGGTCCGGACCAGTTTTGAATATTACTTCCTGGATAGCCACGATCTATTTTGTTTAATCAATAGAATCACAAAGAAAGATCGTCCAGTGCAGACGGCTATCCCATATTGATAACCCGATAAAACCTTGCTATGAAAGGTTAATGGCTTGTGGGGGTGGGATGATATATGGTGATCCAGACGAAATAACCGAGGAGAAAGAGGATCAGCTGTCCTATTCCTTAGTGTGTTATCTTCGAATACATGATGCGATCAGCGCTTACCCACACTTAGCTCAAGGGAGAAAGGAAGAATGAAGCTCGCGTGCAAGATTGATGGATGGTCATAGTCCGGAGAGCTGGTGGCAGTTGCAGTAACAGAACCACGAGGAAAGTGACGCGGCCTATCTAGGTAGGACATATTGGAGATTGGACTTGGCTGAAGCAGAAATCTGTAAGTGAAAAGTTCGTCCGATCTTTGGCCTACATAGATATGCGTGTTTGGTTATGTCCAAATGATGAATGTGACGCATGTATTTACACCAGTTATGAATAAACGTTGATCAAAACAACTTGCCGAAAGAATAAAACAAAATCGAAATTCCTCTTTTGGACGAGTTAGGGATGATTATAAACTCTCTTTCCAACGTTCCAATGAGGGAAGCCGTGCTGGATTTTGATTGATCTAAACCCATACAAATAATTCAAAAAAAAGAAGAACAACTGAAAATATTGGATCATGTCTGATTCACCAAAATGGTGCCTTACTCGCATCCACGATTAAAATCAACATATACTTTCCAATGTTTACTAGTCTAAGTCCAAATCCACTGTTCCATTACTCCTCTGGGATTACGAACAAAATAATTTAGGCGTGGTTTGATTGTAAGAAATGAAGTCGCCATATTGGATCAGCCGAGTGAGTTGAGTTGAATCATGGTTCGAGGACAAGGGATTACCAAATACTGTTAATGACTGTATTCTTGTCAGAATGATTAGTCACTTTTTATGGTAGTGCAAAAGTGTGTTCAGGCATTATTTATTATCCAAAATGGCCTGCCCTAATTAACACGACAGAGGAACCATCCTTTTGTTTTTAAGCATCATGGAGATAGTATTAAAAACTTTATCGAGAAAACTATATTTTTTTTTACAATTAGATGAAGATGAAAGAATTTATCAGCCAATATACAACTAAATTACGCACTAAACAGATACTTGAATCCCTTCCGAGCTGCAATTTCCTCGGTGGCCACTAACTGACTCGGTAAAAGGTGGATTAAGTTGCTCGCCGAAGGAACATTTTCCAAGCTGTAAACACTTATGAACGATGTCGTAAAAACTTCCAAAGTCCATAAACAAAATTCTCCAAGGAACGATTGGGCTCAAAGCGTCCCCTAACGGACACGACTATAAGTAAAACTACAATTTATTGATAAATACTCTTTATGGTTGTAGCTAATCCACCAGATAGATTAATGGCTTCTAGAAATTTCCTCTCTCAAAGAACGAAGAGGGAAAAAAATGAATCTACCATTGTGTAGGTCAATACCTGTAGATAGTCTAATATCCAAACCATGTAAATGGCATCCCAGCGGAACTATTATGGCGGAAGTGATTTTGTTTACGACTTTAACACTCCATTGTGGCGGGAAGTGTGCAAGAGTGCGTCAGCAAGAGATCAAGTATGTTAATGACAAGAGGGGTGGACTGTATCGATTGAGCAAACGTGAATTACTGTAGGCAGAATGAAACACAGAGAGAGAGAGAGGTCACTTCTTTCCGAACAACGTTCATTAAATTGTGCTGTGAAACGCTGCTGGTGGGTGGTTAATTTTCGCCCCTTTTATTCCCGCCCTGCTCTTGTCGGGAAGAGTGTCGAGAAAAAGAAAGGAAGACCATGGAATTCATTAAACTTCATTAACACCAAAGTAAGCTTATCTACAACGAACACTTATCTCCAAATATTTGGGGGAGGGGGGCTCTTAGTAATTTACAGGGACTCCGATATTTGCCACGTGATTATTTGTACCCTGACCTTCTGAGTCACCTTTGTCACGCGGGAGTAATACTATTATCACTTTGTACGCCAACAACCTCTGATAATCCCATTAGGCTTAGCGATAGCATTATGAAGATATCGGTCAATACTTCAGTAAAGGGCGAACATTAGTCCACCGTAGTGACCTTTCCGCACTTGCACGGCGCAGGAGCATCGAGAAGGCTTTCCAAACTAAATTTATGTAAATGTTGGAGATTAGAACGCTCCACGGAAAACATAAGGAGGGTCTGGCAAGCACGCAAATGTTTCCATCGAAGACGAATGCCCTGAAATGGGTTCATTTAGATTGCAGCCCGCTGAGGACCCCCGCATTTGGCGTGTGGGGAAATAAATTAACCCCATTAATAGGGGAGGTTTGTCATAATGCTGCTTCGACAATTGTTTGAATCCTTCGTATTTTTTTGAGACCATTTTTCAACGATGGATTGAAAGTCTAGAAAAATCGATTTGTAAACTTTTGCGCTATTAATCTTGCTGGAATGGTACGAAGAGCAAAACACAATCGTGTTTCATATTCATTAAATATTTGATGGATGTATTTTACATTCTCGAACTCGGAGTTGGTTTAGTCCTCCTGAATTCATGATTGTCGAAGAAGCAGATTCTTTAATATTTCTCTCCAAATCTATCCAAAGATAGAAATAAAAAAGGGGGATTTCTCTCTTTCATCTTTGGATAAATGATGAAATGGAGTAATCCCAATTGTAGAAGATTAAACATCAAAAAAATCAGCTGGTCTTTAATGAAATAACTTCAAATGAAAAGAAAATATGTAGATAAACATTGGTAATGAAACTTAAATCCCAAATGGAGAAAATATAGGTGGAGCGAACCCCAAAACAAAAGATAAATCATCGTGAAGGGTGTTGGAGTTGTTTCACTTGGCGCCCTTGGGGAAAAGAGAGCAAACTAAATTCATTGATTTTTTAAAAGTCTATTTACCATTCATTTTCTTCTCTTTTTCATTCCAGTAAGGTTATCGACCGTAATTACCCGGATATAATCGATTTTTCTCTGGAAGGTGGATACTAAATATGTATCAATCCCTATAAGTTCGCAAAAGAATGCTAGAGGGGTCGTATTTCGTACATAAGGAGAGTGTGGTTACCCGCACCACTAGCAGGTGTCCCACGAATCTTTCCAAAGAGCTATTGCCGAGATTGCTAATTAATCAATAGGCCAATCCATCGTGTCTATTCAAGGAGAGCAATCAATAATCATCTATCAGTTTTGATGTAGCACCACATTTTAAGGATTATTGATTTATCACTGTTGTATTAGGGTGGTCCGGACCTTTTTTATCACCGCACCTCTTTGTCTTGACAACGGGCACCCCCCTTTTAGATCATATTTGGCGTCGCCACACACATATCGTTGCTAGTGAAGAGAATATGCAATATTCAACTCGATGCTCGCGGGTATCCAGAGAGAAGAGGTTTAGCACTAATAAATAGGTTTACACCCATTTGCGAAATGACAAAATATTCACGCATTGTCTGCTCCTGTCCGTCCACATGTAATAACTCGACTTTCATGGACCGATTTTTAGGCATTACTCGATAATGAAATATTAAAAAGACACCAAATTTTCAGCATCTGTTTCTTTGTCCACTGAGAAGCTAACCAACTTTTTATTTATTTTTTCTCATATTAATCTCATTCTCCTTCTCCTATATTTTGATACTGTTGCATGGAAGACTACTGTACAAATTGGAGCAGTTTGGCATTAAGGACAAGTTGCTGCTATGAATAAAGGGATCATTGAGTGGGAGAAGACAGTAGTTATTAATAGACAGTACTCTTCGCGGATTAATTATTAGTGGAGTCCTCCAGGGTTCGGTGTTGGGCCCATTGTTGTTTTCTATATTTATTAATGATATTGATGAAGGTATATCAGACAAAGTAAGTTTGCAAGTGATACAAAGGCTGGCGGGTGGTTAATGGCAGTCATCAAGGTAATTTGCTTTAATAAGATCTAGAAAAATTGACTGATGGACTGAAACGTGGCAGGTGAAGTTTAGGTTGTCCAAGGTCAGGTCACATATTGAGTACTGAATACAGATCTTAATTCAGTACTCAAGAATGTGGAAAGGATGTAGAGCTGCTGGGACGGGATTGGTGAAGGGAACAAATGGGTACTCTTACCAAGAAAGGCATCAGTTCTGCAAATTGCAGTGTCTGGAGAGTAGACACTTGCGAGGTGATCTGATTGAGGTGTTTAAGTCTTTAAATGAATTGAACAAGCTAATTGCTGATGGGATTCTTCCTCTTGCTCAGATTATGAGCCTGAGGGGGGACATAAATTCAAATTGAAGAAAGACATTGTAGAATAGAAGCGCAGAAATTTGCCTTCAGCCAGCGGGTGGTTGGTTGGTGGAACAAACTTCCATCTGTCGTGGAAGTTGACAGCTTAAATAAATTCAAGAAGGAACTGAACAGACTTTTAGAGGGAATGGATGTGTGAAATGTTTTTTCACACATCCATTCTTAATCATGTGTGAGATTATTTATTGATTATGACACTATTAATGATTATTACCGACTATTATTAAATTATTTATTGATTGCTATGAGACTATGAACTCCCATAGTGGCGCCATCTGCTGGCACGGGTTGGAAACAGTCAATTTGCAAGATGGAGGCACCCTTGCAGTCATGTATCAAGATAGAGATGCGATCTTTAACCCGAGTTTTGGATTCAAAGGAATGAAATCTGATGAATTTTATTTTAGAACGTTCATTAATTATGGTGATGTGGCATGAATCAACGGAATAAGTTTGAAAACTGTTGAAAGCATTGAAGAGTCTCCTCAACCAAGGCATGACATGTCATGACACTAACTGTTGCAGCACCGTAGTCTCCACTGGTCATGTGATGAGAAGTGGCGTCCTGTCAGTGCGTCTTTTAGTAGCCAAAAGAGGTGATAATCACATGGAAAAAAGTCAGGTGAGAATAAATGGCAGGCAATAACTTAAACTTCATATCCTGATGTCTGATTCACGTAGAAAAGGCATTATCATGCTGCAAGCATACACTTGAGGACAGCAGACCATGTTTCTTTAAAAATGCTGGCTTTAATTGGTTCAGAAGCACATCGCAATATTTGTCACTCGTCAGTCTTTCCCCTCTCGCCATACACTGAGTGATCACTGAATTATGACCACCCCTATGAAAACTGAATGCTACCCGTTGACTACGTCAGCATAGATAAGGCGTCAGTGGTTCAGTAGGTAGTAAAATTTCGAGTGTGATGGGTAAAAGGAAGGATTTATCGGACTTTGATGAAGGACAGATTGTGGGAGCTCGACGAGCTGGTGCCTCGATTTCCCCAACGGCTGAACTGGTGGGTGTTGGAGAGCCACCGTTGTTAAAGTGTACCAGGCCTGGCGTCAAAATGGTCAAACAACGACCGGACGTCAAACTGCAAAGGTCAGCCGAAAGGTTGACGTTAGAGGTGAGTTCCAGGTTCGGCGATTCGTACAGGAGAAGTTGAAGAGCACTGTTGAAGAGTTGACCACCCAATACAACATGGGCCACATATGGGCTATACCGGTAGTCGACCCCTACGGCATCCTCTCCTAACCAAGGTTCATTGGCGTAAAACACTCGCCTGGTGCAAAGAGCATGTAAGTTGGACGTTAGAAGACCGGAAGAAGGTGTGCTGGTCGGATGAGTCACGTTATTTACTCCACACCGTGGGTGGTCGTGTACGGATTTGGCGTCAACAACATGAGGTTCTTGATCCATCATGCATGGTATCAAAAGTGCAGGCCGGTGGAGGTGGTTGTATGGTGTGGGGCATATTTCACTGGCACGAACTTGGACCCCTGGTGCATGTGGAACAACGTGTCAGTGGTCTCCGCTATCATCAGCTGCTTTCTGACTGTGTAAACCCCGCTAAGTTACACTTTTTTCCGAATGGCGATGTTGTCTTCCAAGATGACAATGCGCCCAGCCACCGGGCACTTGTTGTGCAGGAATAATAGTTTGAGGAACACAGTTCGGACTTCCAGCATATCGATTGTCCTCCGAACTCATATCAACGCCATAGAGCACTTGTGGGACACTATGGAAAGGCATATCAGTCGTCTGGATACACCAATCACCTCCATACCTGCATTGCTGTCCGCATTATACACATCTTGGTTGGCCATACCTCCCGAACGCTTCCGATATCTTGTTGAATCAATCCCAGGTCGGATAGCTGCTGTACTGAGGGCAAAAGGAGGACCTACGAAGTGTTAGGTAGGTGGTCATAATTTAGTGATCACTCAGTGTATAATGTTCCAGAACTACAGCTTGATGAACCCAAAATACAGCGAGAAACACTTCTCCAGTTGCTGCGCGGGTGTGAATATTATTCTATCGAGATGGGCCCGTATGGCCGGGTAACAATATACCTAGGAGTCATTTCCAGTCACCGTGTGTTCTAAGAAGATACCTCCTTCGCTCTTATACCATCGAAGAAATATCGAACTCATTAAATCATAGTTCTTTAAGTTTCGGTGTCTAACTGGTTCCTTACATTTAGAGTGCGGTCTATTCAGAACAATTTTTCGTGGTGTTTGGAGGGGGGAAAGGTGGTTGATCTCTAATATTACAGATTGGTTGTTGTAGAGCTTTAGGCGCGTCAGCAACTGAGGCCGTATTGCGCAGCATGTATAGTATCTGTAAATTGTGTGTGTTCTGTGGTAGATTTGCTGTTTGCTGGACGAAAAATTGGAGTTTCCAGTTTTTCGTTCAAGCACGCGCCTTTAATTGAAGTATTGAGTTTATACTCGATGTAAAAGTTGGCGTTAAATGCTCCACCAGAGAAGAGGTCTTGGCCTTGACGTAATTCTGCATTCTAAATCATCACAAAGATGTACAATTGGATTTAGGGCAGATTTCTATGTTGGCAACTGCAATGTTTGGATATTATTTTATTCGAACCACGCGCGCGTTCACAGTTATTTTGTTTTGTGATTTGGATCGTTGTCATGTTGGAAGATGTAAGGATCGTTTCCATAAAAAAAGTCACAGGGTAGGGTACAGAGAATTGCCCAAGGCCAAACTGCTTGCATATTTCATAGCCACACACAATTTATTGCAATCCGAGGGTTGTTCCATGACTTCTGATAATTTTTGTACGGTGGATCCACTAATATTAGAAACAGTACATGAACTTTGAGTCATAATCAGGTCATGGTTTCATACAAATCAACTTGGCATACCTCAGAGATTTGATCAAGGCTGCGCTGCCATCCAAGTTAAACCTAACATCACTTGGAAAGGTGGCATTGACCATTTTACTTGACTCTGGAAAGAGAGAAAGAAGTCCTATGGAGGGAAGACTATGGTATTGAAAGTGCTCTCTTTAGAGTTCAGAATCATACCAATCATCTAAGGTTTGCACTCCAAGATGGAGTCAAAGCTAAGAAACTTTATAAAGCATCCAACTGTGATATAAATCAACGGAGAGCAGTGAAAACATTGACTCAAACTTCTTGTACTCAAACATAAGATGTCCATAGCAGCCAAGATCTGAATATCTTCAAGTTCATCTGCCTTTGTTTCTTAATGGCATAATTTTCTTACGTAGACACGCACTCCAAAATATCCACCCTTCTAAACAGCCTTTTGCCAGAGCCAACACACTCCAACTCCATCTTTCAAAGCGTACACAAAGCTCTCAGTACGTTAATCAGCAACGACCTTTGCTAACCTTACAAGCTAACATAATTTACTCTTTCTTCTTTTTTTAATGCTTCCCCCCCTTAATCACGAGCAGTGTGCTCCGAACTAAAACAAGGTCAAAGAGAGTTCTATCTGCGAAGGAATGCGCAACCCTATAAACAATGACAGCCCCGTTTTCAAATGGGTATTTAAACCACAACAGAAGTCTGAAATGCCATCTCCTCTAACAATGCTTCATTTGGTTCGTCTGCTTCGTGATTTTTTTTTTTAATATATTGTTGCGCGCGTGTCGCGAGTCCATGCAGGCTGCCAAAAGATTTAATGCAAAAGACGAGGTATGCAAAGTGAAATATGAGAAGAATTTCACCTATTGCCTCTCTTTGCTCCTGCAACTAAGGGGATGGGAAATGGGGGTTGCTGTCATTTCCTGTTTTGTCTTGAGAGAAACGAGACGCGACAACCAAGCGAAGACGACATGCGGGTGTATAAATCTCCCTTTATTGACCTATTAAAACCTTTCAATTGAACCCGGCGATGACCTCAAGTCGGCGGAAAGCTATAAAATAAATACTTCTGGAATGGTTCGCTATGACTACGAGTCGCAACGGAACGGTAGCTAAGCAACCCCCTTATTTCTTTACAGTGGGATAGAGTTTAAAAATCGGTGCCGTTGGCTGTTCGTATGTCAGTTGGTCCGACACTTACGACAGCCAAGAAAGACGGAAAAGTATGCTGACGCAAACGCGGGACTGCGACAGAGTACAGCCCCTTCTCCCAACCCCCCTCTGCCTTTTCCATCTTCGTACAGACTCTGGGTTCTGTCATCGCCGGCCAAGTAGGGTAGACACTCGATTTAATCCCCTTTTACCACCCCCTAACTCTTATAATAGCCAATGTGAAGCTATTACCATGGTAACAGCATCCTTCCATTTAATTTCAAAACATCCTAGAATGTTGAAGGGCATTTAACATTATGAAATAAACTGTTTTTAATTGGTAAGAACATCCTGACACCCCTCTATTAAAAATAGTTTCCTCCTATGGAATATTCTATAAATTAATACCGGGCTAGCTGGGTGGGTAAAGTACCTGCCTCGGTTCGAATCCCTCCTTAATGTGGTTTGGAATGCTGCTTAATGCTACTAAGGCAGATTGACACCAGGACACCAAAACCTTATTCAAAAGACATAAAAAAGGCTTAAGAAATCATTACCATACGAGAAAAAAGGGGGGCAGGGGGTTTCGATCAATATCGGAAAACAGTCAAGTTAGGAATTCCCTTCTAGATGAATAGAAAATAAATTAATGAATGAGCCTATCTGTTTTCTTTCATAAATTAAACTGTGGAAGATCCATTTAAAACACGCAGGGCCGGCTGCTTTATATGGTGTCATTTATCACTAGAGTTACAACACTAACTTAATACATTCAATCACCCCATCGCCATTATGTTAATAAGATCCCTCATTAGTGTATCTTGTGTGGCGTTTTAGCTTTGGGTTCATTTTTCTTTTCAAAGGGCAGATGTTAAATTGAGACTTGGTGAAGCAATATTTTTTTTTTCCACCCACCCCCCAACTTTATCCCGTGTTTCTATTGTTTTCTTAGCTGTAATGGAAGATAATGAAAATACAATGTAATTAGGGTTCAGCTAGTTATGAAGATACTCGGAATTTAAAATATTCATGTAATTCCTTTTAGAACGAAAATTGCATTACGCAAGGCGACTGCAGAATGAATAAGACCTTGTTTATATTTTAATGAAGGTCATTAGAAGATTATTAGTAAAAAACTGCTTAAAACAAAGGCGCTTGTTAAAGTTAACAATAAAAAAAAGATTCTTGGCGCGCAGAACGCTAAATAAATGTTTCATTAAAGATGGCGTGTGAGAAAAGTTCGATTTTTACAGCCCTTTTATATTTTCTTTCTGATTATGAACTTTTCAATTGTTTTGTAATTATTGAATGTAGAATTGTAGGCTTTAACTTTTTCTATTTTAAACAATAGGAAAAAGAACTTTGTACTTCGTCTGCTATTCGTGTTGCTTAGCAACAGCAGTCGATTTATAATTTCATTTCATTGTATTGAAAAGCAGGTTGGTTGAGAATAAAACAGTTGCTAAGCAACATTGAAATACACAAGAATAAACTTTTTTTTTTTTTTTTAACAATTGGAAAAAGAACTTTCTATTTCGTCTGCTATTCGTGTTGCTTAGCAATAAAGTGGTAAATTTAAATTTTCATTTCATTGCATTGAAAGGCAGTTTGTTTGACAAACAATCAAGAAACAATGAAATAGACAAGAATAAATATTTTTTAATTTTTTTTAAACAATAAGAAAAAGAACCTTGTACTTCGTCTGCTATTCGTGTTGTTTAGCAATACAGCTGAAAATTTAAAACTTCATTTTATTGCACTAAAAGGTAGGTTGATTGACAAATAATTGCAAACAGTTGCTAAGTAACAGTGAAATAGACAAGACTAAATCTGCTTTTTTGTTTTTTTTTTAACTATTGGAAAAAAAACTTTCTACTTCAGTTGCTAATCGTGTCGCTTAGCAACAGCAGTAGATTTGAAATGAAAGCAGTTGTAGAAATGAAATTTAAAATTTCATTTCATTGCAATGAAAGGCAGGTTGATTGAGAAACAAACAACAGTTGCAAGCAACATTGAAATAGACATGAATTAACAGTTTTTTAAACAATAAGAAAAAGAAGCTTGTACTTCGTCTGCTGATAAGAAACAGCAGTAGATTTGAAACGAAATTAGCAGCAGTAGAAATTAAATTTAAAATTATTTCATTGCATTGAAAGGCAGGTTGATCGAAAAACAAACATTTGCTTAGCAACAGTGAAATAGACAAGAACAAACGTTTGTTTTTTTAAACAATAAGAAAAAACTTGAACTCCACCTGCTATTCCTGTTGCTTAGCAACAGCAGTAGATTTAAAATTTCATTTCATTGCATTGAAAAGCACGTTTATTTAGAAAATCAACCAAAAGTTGCTAGCAACGTCGAAATAAACATGAATTAACAGATTTTTAAACAATAAGAAAAAAGCTTGTACTTCGTCTGCTATTTATGTTGCTTAGCAATAGAGCAGTAGATTTATAACTTTATTTCATTGTACTGAAAAGTAGGTTGATTAATAAACAATCAAATTACTAAGCAACAGTGAAATAGACAAGAAAAACTGTTTTCATTTATTTATAAAACAATAAGAAACGAACCTTGTACTTCGTCTGGTAATCGTGTTGCTTAGCAACAGCAGCAGATTTGAAATGAAATTAGCAGTAGTATGAAATTATCAGCAGTAGAAATGAAATTTAAAATTTTATTTCATTGCTTTGAAAGGTAGGTTGATTAGCAAACAGTCAAACAAAATTTACAAAGCAACAGTAAAACAGACAAATAATCTTGTACTTCGTCTGCTATTCATGTTGCTTAGCAACAGAGCAGTAGATTTTAAATTTCATTGTCTTCACGAAACGCAGGTTGATTGACAAGCAATCAAACAACAGTTGTTAAGCAACAGTGAAATAAACAAGAATAAACAAGTATTTTTTTTTTAAACAATAAGAAAGAGAACCTTGCACTTCGTCTGCTAATGTTGTTACTTACCAACAACAGTAGATTAGAAATTTATTAGTAGTAGCAAGAAATTGGCAGCAGTAAAAATGAAATTTAAAATTTTATTTCATTGCATTGAAAGGCAGGTTGAGTGACAAATAATCTAACAACGGTTGCTGAGCAACCGTGAAATAGACAAGAATAAACGTTTTTTTTTTTTTTTTTTTTAACAATAAGAAAAAGACTTTAAACTTCATCTGCTGTTCGCGTTGCTTAGCAACAGCAGATTTAAAATTTCATTTCATTGCACTGAAAGGCAGGTTGATTGTCAAGCAACCAAATAACAGCAGTTGCTAAGTAACTGTGAAATAGACAAGAATAAACTATTTTTTTTTTTTTTTTTTTTAGATTATTCGTTAGCAACGTAATTGTTCATTCCATATTAAAGTTGGAAGCCATTTTGGAATCTGCTCATGAGATGGGACTTGCTTTCTTTTTTTCTCCCCCTCGGTTAGAGGATGTCCAATCTATTTAAATTATGCGCAGTCTACGTTATGTACGTTCTCCAACACCTGCGTTTCCATCCTAATAAATCATTGAAAGGCAATATTTATTGGTTTGCATTTTTGTTTTTCTTTAAAGATGACTCCAAGCAGTAATGGAGAAGACGTTTTGAATTGTTATTTCCGTATTCACATAAAGATGACTTACAGCTTGTAGCCGTTAGGGCGTCTATAGGCTCATAAACTTAAAAAAAAAAAAAAAAAAAAAAAAAAAAATTGATGGTTACACAGAGGTCGGATGGAAAATATCTTACATTTTCATGGCCCAGGGGCCTCTTACCCTGTCTAGTTTACAGAGTCAGACACCCCGCCTACCCAAGTTATTTTTCATCGCAGTTCTTTCGTCTCTCGCGCGCAGAAAAGGGCCAAAAGAATTCCCGCCTTTCCGAATATCTCTCACGACCCACCGCCCAACAGAAGTGTAGCCTGGATGCACGAGCAATCTACCGTTGTCGCTGCTGTGGTCACCCTATCGCCTTGACATCTGCTGCCCACGACACGTCACTCGCCTCCAGAAGCGACGCTAATCCGCATCATTGCCGCTTGTGTCGGGACGGCACGTGTATGTGTGAGCGCGTGCGCGTGTTTGAAGATGCCACGCTGTTGTCACTTTCGCACTAAGTCGCGGGGGAGGGAGGTGGGTTTTATTGCTTCTAACAATAGGTTTCGAACCGCCTTATAATTTGTGAGATGAAATTGATATTTTCAATAATAATTTGGAGCTTCATCGCTAGGGGAGCTTGTAGAGTAAGGCGAAACTAACCTGACATTTTTGGAAATAGTTCATTATTTTGCCACCAGGATACCCTCCTTAAAATAATTTAAGCATGAAATTGATAATAATAATTTATGGTGATTTTAAAAATAATTTTCATACCTATCGGTTCCAACAGGAACAGAAAATTACATATTTGGAAATAGTTCGTGATTTTGCCACTGGGGGCCAAAAACAAACTTAAGCATGAAATTGATAATGGTTCATTATCATTGATAATGGTTCATTTTTACCAGCAGGGGATGTTGAAAATAATTTTCGAACAGTGGAAATTGCTCTGAAAATTTTTATACCTGTCGGTTCAAACAGGAACCGAAAATTGACATATCTGAAAATAGTTCATGATTTTGCCACTGGGGGCGTACCCGAAAACGAATTTAAGCGTGGAATTGATAATGGTTCGTAATTTTACCAGCAGGGGTACGTTAAAAATAATTTTCGAACACTGGAAATTATTGTTAAAATAATTTTCATATCTTTCGCTTCGAATAGGACAATAACAGGAAATCACAGACCCGTAACACCAATCGTGGCAGATACTGTTAACTCCGATGGTAGCATCGCAATCTGCCCTTCTTATCGTGCACTTCCCTTATCTTAGGCATGTGACAAAAACGGTGAGACGAAACATGGGAAACAAGTGAACCGTACACTGCCACCTATTGACGGGGATAGAAACTTTTAATTACCTTTTCCGCTTCATTATCTTCTGTAAGAGAGACTGAAAAGACCGAGTTCAGTTAATAAAAAGGGACCAAAACTTGCTAATGTACTTGACGATTTATTGATCTATTAAGCTCCCATCATTCACACACACGCACATTGTGACTGCTGCTGATGCGACATTGTCCCAACAAAGGCAACTAGTGGTATTCATTCACCAGAGCCACCATTCTTCTGACAATGATGAAGGTATCACAGTGTGTTCATACAAAGGAATTTCCAAAAAAAGGTCCAGACTCTAAGCCACTACAGAGAGAGAGAGATGGGGAAGGATAGATAGATAGAGCGGGTATTTTTTATTTTATCAGAAAAATAACAAATGTTATAGTACATAATCCTTGTGCCACTACAAGACTTTTAAAAATAATCTTCTACAATTTATCTGCAATGCATCTTTCGCATAAGACATACAGCCATTAAAGCAAAAACTGGTTTCTTTTTGTTCTAATGTTGGTGGAAAAGAAGGGGGAGTGCTCTTTATTCTGAAAGAAGAACATCATCGAAGAGCAGGCTAATTGCTGTCCACTAGACTCCTTCAGATACTTTGTCCACAGTATAAACACTAGACCGAACATGAAACGTACAGCTAGGTTTTTTAGACTTATGTGGTCGGTAATCTGTTTGTCGGGATGAAAAAACTTCGTATATCCCGAAGAAATGCAGTTCCGCGAGACGGGCTAGCTCGACTACAACCCCTTCCCAGTCCTCTTCTTACATAAGTTACACATGCTTTATGGAATGGGGCAGATAGATGGCGCTATTTTCCATTTCCTCGGTTGGTGTAGAAAACTGGCGATTCGGATTATCGACGTTCGGTTAATCGAGGTCCAATTCTACTTACAGCTAAGTATACCTCAGATATTACTTGTTTAGAGTCAGATTTATAATCTCGAACCAGTAGACGTTTTGGTAACCAAAGAATGATGCTTTATTTTAAGAAATGTTTCCTTAGATTTCAATTTAGAAACAACAGCTTCTTTCAAATTCAGGTTTAAAAAAAATATTTCTAATGAGTTTAATTTTTTTTCTGTAATAATTACTGATAACTTTTATGCTCAGATAATCAGTGGGGCTTTTTTATCTAAAACTCATGCTGTAGTATCCCGGGGCCGATTCTATGTGTCTGAATACGTTCAGACATAGAATTGGCCCCGAAAAAGTCCTGCATAATTCGCAGTAAATTTACTTAATTTAAATATTAGCATGATTTATTTGCATGATTCGTTAGTCGTGATAGTGGAAGGAGTTCGAAACTAGTGGAAACAGACGGATGGGGCCCCCTAGAATGGTTGCTAGGGACTGGCGTCCTAAGTGAATCATCCAATTGGCATCCACGATGGCCTAGCCGGTGAAGAGGCAATATAGATCGCATTTAAAATTATATGAAAACGTTCTGTTTATGGCCCGGCACGATAATAATAATCACAGTAGTCTACACCTAGTTATTTCACAAGAACATTATCGTATTTAGCGGACAACGTGAGAGAAAGAAACTCGAATAAGAATATAAAAGAGAACAACGAACAGACAGATAAAAAGAGACAGAGGGAGAGAGAATAGATGGAAAGATGAAGAGATATAATGTACAGAAAAGTGAAGTGCAAACAGACAGATATACCGCAGACGAAAAGATAGCCAGGAGCAGATTGTGGAGGCAGAAGATGAATAGGGTGACGTGGAGACAGAAGTGTAAAACAAATAGGCATTTCGAGATAAAGAAAGACAGAAAGGTTTAGAAATAAACCGCTGATCTCGGAAAACACGAAACAGCCGGATGGAGTTGAACCCATCAGGACATTGCGTTGTGTACGAATGAAACTCACGTGCGTCTACAAAGTGCACAAATATTGTCACCAATCACACAATCGGCACCACCCTGCAAGTGAACAACTCGGAAAGAGTGGAGTTAACGAATGTGGAGGAGGAAGACGCTATTTTCTCTTTAGATGCTGGAGGAGAGTTTCCTTTTATGTTCTTTGAGTTACCCGCAGTTCGGAGACCCTCGTCGACGTTCATTTTTCTCTGCCGTAATGAAAGATACGGGAAATGGGTACGGCGACAGCCCCATCACGAAGCGTTCTATATATCATTCACTGACGTCTCTGTACGCCTCACCTTCGCACGCTGATTGTATCAGCGCGTGTGGAAGTGGCTTAGCGTGTCCAGTTGGCCCTCGTAACGTCGAGCATCCCGCACACAGGTACACACCGCTTCATCCGGACACAAATCTCCGAACGAGACTGATTTTTACAACCGCGCCGCTCCGGAGTAGTATCTCGCGCAGATGAACCGTCCGCCAAATGGGAATCGGTACCCGAACGGAATGCGAGGGCAATCACGACAGAAAGCCGGCGTCTTCGCGCCAAACTCACCCACCCTCATAACGTTACGCGTCCCTGGTGAACCGTCAAACCGACGCGAATGCGTGCACTTTACGGACGCAGTCACCAGCGTGTCGTTGCAGCGAGACAATTTCGGGCCTCCCTTGCACCTATCAGTCGAGAGGGGATAGTGAACTCTAGTTACGGCATCGAGTGGAGTGAGTAAGTTCGGAGGGGGAGGGAACGGCTTCGAAAGGACGCCGGGTTAAATCCCTTTGGCTTCCCGCACAGGTCACATCATCGGACGATGTGGACAAGCAACCCGAGCTGCAGTTACCGCTTATCGTTCGACAGGATTGACTTAACCGGGTCTTCTCTTCCCCCCCGCTCGCCCCCATCGCCATCTTTCCGGCGTCTCAGTAGCCGTTTTAACAACCGAATTGCATTGGTGACCCCTCGCTTTTGTTCATTGCATTTGACGATGTTTCTATCCGTCATCGGATATAGCCAACTTGTGAATTGATCCGCGGCACTCCAGCACCCATGGGTGCTGTTTAAACCCAGGCTGGGGGAAATTTCTTAGCATCACCAAGTTCGCAGAAAGATTTTTCAGGGAAGACGATATTTAGGGGAATTTTATTGTCGGTGTACGCTGTATATTTTATATCTCGTGGGGAAATTCGGATACGTTAGCTGTTTTTCTTTTCTGCAAGTATCTGAGCGAGGGAGAGAAAGAAAGTGTCACGTAAGTGCGTGGAGTAATAATAAAAACCAGTAGTGAAACTGTCAAAAAATGTAATATTCTTGTAATACATGTAAACTGGCAATCAAAACGCACCCTGAAACTGAGAAAAAAAAATAATATTTTACTAATAATTAAAGCAAAACGAAGTATTTTTCAGGTACATTTTTTTTTTTTTGTCAAATCATGCGCTGTAATTGACAGAAAAAATGTCATTTTTCAGTTTAATCGTGAGAAAAGTGAATTAACAATGAAGCACGTGCTGAAAATAACAAGAAATTTATCAAACAATGAAACACGCTCTGTAACGAACAGAAAAATTATATTTTATTTTGCTCGTGAGACGAGTGAACTAACAATGAAACACGTGCTGTAACTAACAGGAAATTTGTTAAACAATGAAACACGTGCTATAACGAACAGAAAAATTGTCATATTTCAGTTTGCTCATCAGACGAGTGAACTAATAGTGAAACACGTGGTTTAACCAACAGAAAAATTTTCAATGAAACACGTGCTATAATTAACAGAAAAATTTTCAAATTTCAGTTTGCTGGTGAGACGAGTGAACTAATAATGAAACGCGTTCTGTAATTAATAGAAAAATTGTGAAACAATGAAACACGTGCTGTAACTAACAGAAAAATTGGCAATGAAATACATGCTGTAACTAACAGGAAATTTGTTAAACAATGAAACACGTGCTATAACGAACAGAAAAATTGCATATTTCAGTTTCCTCGTGAGACGAGTGAACTATGAGTGAAACACGTGCTTTAACCAACAGAAAAATTGCCAAACAATGAAACACGTGCTAGAATTAACAGAAAAATTTTCAAATTTCAGTTTGCTGGTGAGACGAGTGAACTAATAATGAAACACGTGCTATAATTAATAGAAAAATTGTCAAACAATGAAACACGTGCTGTAACTAACAGAAAAAATTGTCACACAATAAAGCGTGCTGTAACTAATAGAAAAAAATTGTCACACAATAAAGCGTGCTGTAACTAATAGAAAAAAATTGTCGCACAATAAAACACGTGCTGTAACTAACAGAAAAATTGTCACATTCCAGTTTTTTTCGTGAGACGAGCGAATTAACAATGAAACACGTGCTGTAACTAACAGAAAAATTGACAATGAAATACGTGCTGTAACTAACAGGAAATTTGTTAAACAATGAAACACGTGATATAATTAACAGAAAAATTGTCAAATTTCAGTTTGCTGGTGAGACGAGTGAACTAATAATGAAATACATGCTGTAATTAATAGAAAAATTGTCAAATAATGAAACACTTGCTGTAACTAACAGAAAAATTGTTACATTCCAGTTTTTTCGTGAGACGAGCGAATTAACAATGAAACACGTGCTGTGTAACTAACATAAAAAATTGTCAAACAATGAAACGTGCTGTAACTAACAAAAAAATTGTCAAACAATGAAATACGTGCTGTAACTAACAAAAAAATTGTCAAACAATGAAACACGTGCTGTAACTAACATAAAAAAATTGTCAAACAATGAAACACGTGCTGTAACGAACAGAAAAAAAATTGTCAAACAATGAAACACGTGCTGTAACGAACAGAAAAAAAATTGTCAAACAATGAAACACGTGCTGTAACTAACATAAATATTGTCAAACAATGAAACACGTGCTGTAACGAACAGAAAAAAATTGTCAAACAATGAAACACGTGCTGTAACTAACAAAAAATTGTCAAACAATGAAACACGTGCTGTAACTAACAAAAAATTGTCAAACAATGAAACACGTGCTGTTTAACTAACATAAAAAATTGTCAAACAATGAAACACGTGCTGTAACTAACATAAAAAATTGTCAAAAAATGAAACGTGCTATAACTAACAGAAAAATCGTTGAACAATAAAACACATTCTATAACTAACAGAAAAATTATCCTATTTCAGTTTGCTTGCCAGACGAGTGAACTAATACTGAAACACGTGCTGTAATCAACAGGAAATTTGTTAAGCAATGAAACACGTGTTGTAACGAACAAAAAGATTGTCAAGCAATGAAACGGGTGCTGCAAATAACAGAAAAATTATATTTCAGTTTGTTCGCAGGACGACTGAAGTAACAATGAAACACGCGCTGTAACCAACAGAAAAGTTGTCAAACGATGAAACACGTGCTGTAACTAACAGAAAATTTATATTTCAGTTTGTTCGTGAGATGTGTGAACTAACAATGTAACTAACAGAAAAATTGTCAATTTCAGTTTGCTCGTGAGGCACGCGAATAACAAAGAAACACGTGCTGTAAATGAAAGAAAAAAATCTCACATTTCAGTGTGCACGTGACCGCGTGATGTAACAACAAAACGCGTGCTGTAACTGACACGAAAACACTTCATATTTCAACTTTTCCCTGTAAATTAACCATGAAGCATGCGCTGTAACTGGCAGAAAAAAAAATGTCGTGTATCGAGCGCGCGTGAATTTACAATAAAACGCGTGCTGTAACTAAATAGAAAAAACAAACAGTTAAAATTAATAAATGAATTATTATCCACCTTTGTTTCCGGTTTAATATCCCCCCTCCACTATGTTCCAGGCTACTCAGGAGACAAATGAACTCCCTCTTCATCAAATGTCTGCAATTTTCAGCGATTTCGAATTATCTTAATCACCTTCCTGTCATTAAGAGTCAAAGCACGTTTCTAATTTGCGGACAACTCGTGTAACGCTTGCGAAGCGTTACTTCTCGTATGTCCATCTTTGCGAGGATCTCTAAACATGCAGTCAATAGCTGTCATATACATTTTGCTCCGGTGACAGGTTGATTGGCATAACAGATAGAACCCAGCAACGCTTGGTACTGAATAAATTACAGCAGCAGCAGTCACATCGAGATATTAATGCAATCTGACGCCATTTTCAGCTGTCCGACATGATAGGACCATGACGAATTTCGGGATAAATCGTTTATTGGTGGAGTAGCGCAAAGTTCGCTTAAATTAAGGTTTGGTGGACAACTCTTTGGAGAGCTGCCTTAGTGAATATTAGTTTGTAAGCCTACGTACTTTCGCCAGTTGGTTGAAAAGAATTAAGTTCTTCAAATTGTCGTGGTTTCGCAGACAAAAGTATGTAAAGATACCATCTGGTGGATAAAAGAACACGTGCCCTTCTACTATCATCGTTCTTTCTTCCAATCTGGGCGACATTATGAAGTTGAAGTGTGTCGAATGGCATTTTTAACGCACGTAGATTGTCACTTTCGTAATTCAAGTTTTCCTCGTACGACAAAAGAAAAATGGACGTCTTCAAGAGTCTCCCCCCACCCCCTAAATTCTCCCTGCAGTAATGAGTTGCGTTACGTTTCCTAGTCCCCACTTGTGCCACGGTCAAGTTTACTTACACATTCCTCAGAGAATTACGGATGGGTGGAAGGACTTTAAGAGTTTATGGGGGTTGATGAATTAGCCAGGGAAACAAGGGTTATGTGTTTGCGAAAGACTCGTCTAGCGATTCTTTAAACGATATCGAGGCAGATCCGAGTGATGCGCTAACAAGAATGGAAGTTCTCGCCCGCAGGTGACAAGATGGTGTCACAAACAACTGCCGGATCCACTGACAAGGTCAGAGGTCAGGTAACGAATGGGGTGTCGAGTCCTGGCACGGAAAATCGAGGTGAAATACGGGTGTCTTAACGCGGCGCGAGTTCGAGACTTTTTAAAAAGTCGCGACGAAGGGACTTACGCCGCTGCGCGCGCAGAGCGTCCGTCTTCCCGCTAGCGGGAGGACGATGCGGACTTTGGAAGCGGGCTCCTTCATTTTTCTCCGATTTAATGCTTCGAAAGGTTATAAAAATCGATCGTGCCCTCTGTCGACATGTATCCGAACTAAGCGGGAAACTTCCTAATTGCGCGGTTCCCGATAGAAGCGTGACCTCAGCTAACGACCGAAGGGGAAATACGGTAATCCTCCTTGCGCGGCTCTATGGCATTCGGGAGGGAAATTATTTGCATGCCAGCTCTTAAAACAAACAACTTCTTAAGTCTGTGTATACAAAGCGTCAAATTTCGTGTGAATTGAAAGCCCGAAGACAGATCCACCCTCTCATTATGGCAGAACAAAGGGAAGATTCAGCCATGTGAACCAAACGTCGTTATGCTTAATAGAAACCCTTTGATCGTTATAAACACCCCTCTCTTCGCTTAATATATATTATTCATTACCTTCTTGGATGGATCTTACGATTAAAAGACGCTTTAGTAATGCCATTTAGCGGGTAAAATATTTATGCAAACAATGGCCGCAATATTGGGTTTTAATTACCACCACGCTACAAAAGCAGAGATTCGTCTTTTTGATTAAAAAGGAGCTGCAGCTAGGAGAGAAAAGAAATAAATGCATTATAGATGAAGTCCCAGGTAAAACAAAAAGTGGAAAAGAAAAAAAAAAGATTTTGATGTACATTTCTCGTCTCCATGGAGCCACTAGCTGAGGGCTCGTGTATCGCTAAGCAACAACAAAATCTACCCATGTTCATTACCCATTTTTATTTCTTAACGACGCCATAGAATTAAGAGGAAAAAAAAATTACTTCGGTGACATTTTGGACAAGCTTTTCAGAAATGTTTCTGCAAAGACTACACGGTGACTTCGTTAGACCAATTAAAACTATAATTAGCGCGGAAGGAGAGCCAGTGCGAGTCATTATTTTATGTCTTGGTGTCATTTAGGGTTAGTTAAAAGAGAAACTCTCAGGGTTTGTCTTCCAGCGTCACATGCGGGCAGGACGATGACGTCGATGTTACGGCTTAGCGAAGGTTAATATTTGGTGTTGTTTTAATGAATGCTACTCCCCAAACTAACCTCAATAAACTTCTTGTTTAAAAGTCGGATATCGTCGTACAAGTTTAATTAGTTGTTAGCAACGCTGATAGCGGCAATCTAGCTGCCGACAGTCAGTCGTAACAATGACGGAACGATAAAAGTTATTTAAACGCACCCTCGTTGTTAAATAGGTAAGAAATAAATAAGGTCATTGTGATTCCTCCGGGTATTCGCTTTGTCCTCCGGGTACTCCGATTTGTGAATAAATAAAGCCACAATAAAACGTAACAAACAATTAGAATTTACAGGTAGTTTTGGTGCAATTTTTTCCTCCGGGTATTCCGTTTCGTCTCTCGGGTATTCCGGTCGAAGGGTATTAAAAGAAATCAATAAATAAAATTGCAAAAGAGACATTTAAATAGAAGGAGTCAGTTCAAGTGGAATGTTTCCTTATGGGAATTCTACATTTTTTAAGCAAAAGTGAAATTTAAAAAACTTTTAATTAGTTTGAATGCAATATCGTCTTCCAGGTCCTGCTTCATCCTCCAGGTACTCCAGTTTGTAAATAAAAACCTTACAGTTAGTTGAGCTGCAGTTATCTCCTCCGAGTATTCTGTTTTTACATAAATAATTAAATTAATAGGGAAAAAACAGTTACTTGGAGTGTAAAGTTTACCACTGCGTATTCTGCTTCATCCTCAGGATGCCTGTTTCTAAATATACATTACAATTATGAAAATTATCATTATTCGAGTGAAACGCTTTCCTCTAGGTATTCTGGTTTTGTAAATAAAGAGAATTGGCAATAAAAACAGTTATTTGGCAGCGTTCAATGTTTTCCTCCGACATTCTGATCCGTCCTCCGGGTACTCCGGTTTTTAATTAAACAGCAAAAACTAAATTTATAGGCAGTGTGGTACTTTGTTTTCCTCTCGATATTCTATTACCTCTTCCGGGTACTCCGGCTGTTGGGCAGTAAAAGAAATGAGAATAAAAGTGCATAATGCACGAATTTATTCATCTGTTTAACCACTCTGATTATTTTAACGTGGCTGACGAGACGTTTTCCCCCACGTGTTTAGCTGCATCGGTATTTATGTTCGCTCCATAAATAAATATCCAATTTCGTCCAAGGAAAACCCAACGAGGCGCTATCCGGATGCGTGTTTTCTTTGAAGTACGAAACTATGAGCACGATTTCCTTCTCTTCCCTCCCCACCCACCTCTCTCTTTTTCTTTTTTCTTCATTCTCTCGTCAGTCATCTAGTTCAGGCTGTAAACAGGCAAGCAGTTCCAGATGGCGCAAGTGCCGAACCTCAGGAATGTGCAAAGACAGTCTTCATTTACTGTGCACTTGTGTTTTTCAGCATGCCTCAGCTAACGCTGTTCGCAAACCACGTGCAAAATAGCGGCAAGATAAACGCCTTTTTCCAGTCCATTTCGTGTGGCACTAACGAACATGTGGAGAGAGAGAGAGAGAGAGAGAGAGAGAGAGAGAGAGAGAGAGAGAAAGCACGTGACTCGCAATCTTGTAAAGCTAAGGAGCGGCTGAGGAACTTTCACTAGCTCAAGCAGGAGGAGAAAGGGGCCCCGCAATTAAAAGCAAGTAAGAAAATACCGTTTGAACCCCCGGTAACTATTTATTTATTGGCCTATTCATCAACCCCCGGCAGTTGGGGCTATTTGCAGAATCGCTAGGTGATATGGGTATTTTCCACCCCCCTGCCCCCCCCCCGAATAAGTGGAATTTACATACCGTCCGTGACCTTTTAGAGAGAGCAGGAGGTTAAAAGTGCGTTTTTTGTGTGTGCGTTTCCCCGCCAAATATGATTACCTGTCTCCCATTACCAGGGGGGGTACGTTGCGTCAACTTTTCACCAAACTGCTCTACATTCAGGCAATCTTTTAAGAAAGCCATTAGGCGCCACTCAAAAGAAAATTTTGTCAGCTCTGATATATATAAATCTATTGCGCTTGTGTGAGAAATAGGGTTTTTGAAAGGTCAATAGATTTACCAACGCTTTTTATCCCGCGTTTTATATTTTCGTTCTTTTTGAACAACCTAACTCAATATAACAGAGTAAATAGAACACGAGCAATCTAAGGCGTAATTCTGCATTTATTAAGACCTACCAATGGACGAATGTCGCATTCCTTCGATTAGAATTCAATTTTTTAAAGAAAGTCTTTTTAGGGCTCTTAAATGGGTTTTTTCAGCATTATTGTTAAAACGCCAATAATCTATTTAAGATGTCGAAATGAGTTTTCATAAAGAATTTTCTACCTTTCCTCAACCAATAATTAGATCAATATGAAAATTTAAGTAGACTTCATCAATAGAAGTGGCAACACAAAAAATATTTTCATTTTGATAAAACAAACGATCATGAATCAGCTTGTTCATTTCAATAATGTAATCAATCAGATATCAAATTGTTAATTTCAATAATGAAATTAAAACTTCAAGGGAAATCAGTGTTGAATTCAACAATGAATTAAAAACAGCACGAGAAGGAATCTTCAACAATTAATGCAAGCAATCCGAAATAAACTTGTAAATTTCAACAATGAAATAAACATGTTAATTTCAACAATGAAATAAACATGTTAATTTCAACAATGAAATAAACATGTTAATTTCAACAATGAAATAAACTTGTTAATTTTGAATTATATAAAAATTTAGTTTCAACAACGATGTCAAAATCGTATAAAAAGTTCAACAATGACATGAACTGAAAGGAATATCAAAGTTCTTTGATTTCAGCAATTAAATAAAAGTGAAATTTATATTTCATTGTTGAAATAAAACTTTACCAATAAAATAATGTAGCAATCCGAAATAAAAAACTGTTAAATTCAACAATGAAATAATGTACGCACCCCTGAATAAAATTGTCAATTTCAACAATGAAATAAGGTACACACCCCTGAATGAACTTGTCAATTTCAACAATGTAAAATTTGTTAATTTCAACAATTAGGTAAAATAGTTAATTTCAACAATTATGTAAAAATTGCATGAAAAGTTCAACAATGAAATAAAAATGCACGAGAAGGAATCTTCAACAATGTAAGCAATCCGAAATAAAACTTAATTTCAACAATGAAATAATGTAAGCAATTCGAAATTAAACTTAATTTCAACAATGAAATAATGTAAGCACTCCTGAATAAAATTATCAATTAAAACAATGCAAAAATTGTTAATTTCAACAATGAAATAAAAACTGGAAGGAAAATTATAGTGCGCTGATTTCAACAATGAAATAAAAATAGCACAAGAAGGAATCTTCAACAATAAAATAATGTAAGCACCCTAAATATTATTGTTAATTTCAACAATTTAAAAATTGCTAATTTCATCAATGACGTAAAATTGCTAATTTCAACAATTATGTAAAAATTGTATAAAAAGTCAACAATGAAATAAGAACAGGAAGAAAAATTAAAGTGCGTTGATTTCAACACTGAAAAAAAAAAAAAAATAGCACGAAAAGGAATTTTGAACAATGAAATAACAACTGGAAAGAAACCTAGTGGGTTGATTTCAACAATGAAATAATGGAAGCAATCCGGATTAAAACTGTTAATTTCAACAATGATATAAAAATTTTATAAATATTTGTGTTGAGCTAACAATGAAGTAGAAATAGCAGGAAAATCAGTTTAACCATAAAAATAGTATAAAAATAAATGTTCCTGATAGAAATAATGTAATTAAGTAGAAATCAAATTGTTAATGCCAACAATAAAATAAAAACTCGAAGAAAAATCAGTGTTGATTTTCACAATGAAATTAAAAAAAATGACACAAAATGAGCGTCAGTCTAACAATGAACTAAAAATAGCATAAAAATGATTTAACAATGAACTAAAAATAGCATAAAAATGATTTAACAATGAACTAAAAATAGCATAAAAATGATTTAACAATGGACTAAAAATAGCATAAAAATGATTTAACAATGGACTAAAAATAGCATAAAAATTATTTAACAATGAACTAAAATAGCATAAAAATGATTTAACAATAAAAAAAATAATAATAAATTGCACAAAGTGAGTAAAAATGAAATTAATAGAAGTAATAAATAGCATAAAATGAGTTTAACAATGGAATAAATAAAAATAATAAATAGCATACAATACACAAAACTGAAAAAAAACATAAATAGGATTATTTCATTGTTGAACAATGAAATTATCATTGTTCAAAATTATAGTGCGCTCATTTCAACAATGAAATAAAAATAGCACAAGAAGGAATCTTCAACAATAAAATAATGTAAGCACCCTAAATATTATTGTCAATTTCAACAATTTAAAAATTGTTGAAATTGACAATAATATTTAGGAAATAAAATTGCTAATTTGAACAATGAAATAAAGCAATCAACATAAATCAAATTGTTAAAGTCAACAATGAAATAAAAATACCACTGGACGAGTGTTGATTTCAACAATAGCATAAAAATTATGCCGATTTCAACAATGAAATGAAGAAAGACAAAAATGGAAGCATATTAATTTGACAATACATTTTCAGTTCTTTTGGTTGTTGCGCTAATCAAGAGACAATATCTCCTATTATTATTTTTTTTAAAACTTACTCAGCTTTATTTTTTCTTTCTTCTATCTTACTTAATCAAAATTTTCTATTCAACTCAAGAGGGTTTCTAGGATCCCACAGTAATCACCGATGAACGATACGCTAGACATTATCTACCCGGGTATCCTGGAACAGCCTCATATCAATAAAGGCAGACGCAAAAATAATAATTGCCTATAATTACCGAATAAAGCTATATAAATCACTGACTACTAATTATTGGTTATATTCAATCTACCATCGATGAGTGATAAAATAATTGTTTGCGTAGTGCTCTTAAGCTTCTTTTCTTTTGCATCTTCATCCCCCCGTGAGCGCACGGAAAAGTACAGACGCGTGATATCAGGACCAAGTGAGTGACACGGATGATTAAAACTCCATTGTTTAAGAAAAAAACATAAAATAAAAAATAAGCACGAGACTTACATTTATTGGGTCTCGTGCGTTCATATCAACAAGATCCTCGCAGTTAAAATAGCGTACAGAAGATCTTCAAACAATAAAAATAGACCGGAATAAGCTAAAAAAAATGGCTTAGATTAAAAATACGATCCCTGATATTTTTTTTTTTTTCAGCAACTTTTTGTTAATTTAGCTCGTCACGATGTAATGCGTTTAGACTTTTAGATTCATTCCGAGGATTTTGTCTCTGTCAACGTTCTCCGAGATAGGAAAGATTCATTCTTTTTTTTTTTTTATTCCACTCTGTCTAATGACTTTTTTTGGAATTTTTTTTTTAACCCTACTGTACTGCAAATCGCCTTTTAATATATTTTTTTTCGCCGAACGTCCAAAACGAATGTGTATGTGTGCTCGCTTTTGCCAGCTATTGTACATTTAAGATCTAATTTGAATATTTACAGTTAGAAGGCAAAGGAGAAAATTCTTCCTTATAAGAATTCCGGGTTACAAATCACATTTCTTACGATGTACATAGCAGGTTGTAAACGGAAGACTGGAGGGGGGAAGACATCAGACAACGTTCGCTATAGGGCTAGCAGTGTGACACTGTTCTTAAAGGAGAAAAAAAAAAGCGTTTCTTGGTAGGAGACAGAAAAACTAAAGGAGACAAAGAGATGGTATAGAAATAACTATTGGAAGCCCTCCCTCATTTCCTTTTCCTCCAAAGAAAGGGGTTAGAGGAAACAAAACCTAACTTTCATAACATTTTCCATTTTTTTAAAAAAATTCTCAAAACATTTCAAACTCTAACAACTTAAAGTTTTAGAACGATATAGAAAAGAAAGCCAACAAACTATTGTTTCTTATTGTTTCTAGAAATGTAACCAGTCTAGTGTCACATGACAAAAAAGTAAGTTTAAGATTTTCATGCGTTTCTCAGATATTTTTATTATTTTTTTTTTTTCAGTAATATGTTAAGAGCCTAATATTTCGAATAGAGAGTTTAGCCTTAGGCCTAGCTAACCCTAATCAGATACACTACGATTCGTTGAGCCTAACATAATATTAAGTCTAAGATAATTAATCCTATGGGTAATCAGAGGATGAAAAATAATTTCAACAGAGACAAGGTTCTTTATTTTTTCTTAATCAAGAGAAACCACGATCTCTCTTCAGAAAACAACAAAAACAAAATAAAAAAAAAATGTTAATCATATCTATCTCTTATTACTATTTTTCTAGTCCAGATTTCTGAGCGCGAGATTTATTGTCTTCAAGTAATTTGGAGCAGGGTATAGCCTTTCATGTCATTACCCTGAAAAAGTACACGTAAAAACAGAGCATCCATGTACAGATAAACGCTTGACTCTTCAGAGGCACAAACAAGGAGATATAACGCGCCGTTTCTGTTTTTCGTTTCAAAGTACAAATGAAAACGAACTGAGAAATTGAAGAACAGAAATAGGGATGGCCTACGATGTAATCCAATCCTGATTCCAACAGATGAGTCACCAGTCAAGAGACAACAGCTTTGATTGTCTCTGTGTGTGGAATGCGACCGGTGTGTTCGCTGACCAGTTAATTGACACGTAGACATGTATTACTTGCCTTAACGGGATGGAAAACAAAGAGAAAGATGAGGTAATTGGAGATGTGATATTATAACCCAGCTGCACAGCTCTACGATCACAAGCGGATGTTATTATTAGCTATCAGACATTCTGAAAAGTTTGCAAGCTCTCTGATGTTTTCTCTTCAGGTTGTCGAACATAAGACATTGCTCAGTCGCTTAAATCGAAGATAACTTGATGTAACTCTGCACCTTCTTTCATTTCATTTATAATACACTGCCAGGCAAAAATACCAGGGATTATTTTTTATTTATTCCCAATGCATTGTCCGGGAAAGTATTAGAGACCTTACCCCGCTGGCATTGAGAGGGTTCAAAGGAAATAGAGTTCATTCCAAATAGGGACTTCTATGATATGATCTCGAATCCCATCAGCACAGTCAACAAAACAAAACATCGAGATGGACACAATATGAAAAATCTGTCGCAATTCCTCCGGTTGGAGATTGGACGAATCCTTAGCTTGATACACTGGCCTTCAGTCCGTTACTTTATCTCAAAAGGAAGCAGTGGAATCATTGCTAGAGCAATGACTTAAAACTGCACCCTTCCAGTTGTTAGTTTAACCCATTTTATGTCTATATCAAGCTGCAATTTAAGAGACTCTACAAGAAATAGGTTTCCAATATTTTGATAGGACAGTATACATTTCAGATATCTCTTAATGTACTATCAATCTAACCAAACACCTAGAAACTCTTAATCCAACACTACTCTAATCCTAACCTAGAACTCTTAATCCAGCATCAACGTAATCCAACACCTGTATTACAATTAAAACATCTCTTAATTCTTCAACCTAATGCAAGACCTAGAACCTCTTCCACCAATCTAATGCAACATCTAGAATCTCTTAATCCGCCATCAAGGCAATGCAACGCCTACAATCTCTTAATTTATCCTTAACCTAATCCAATATTACAACCTCTTAATCCAATATCAACCTAATCCAACACCTAGAAACGTTTACTATCCAATCAATGCAATCCAACACCTACAATCTCTTAATCTATCCTTAACCTAATCCATTCTGAACACCCAAAATCTCCTAATCCATTGTCAATCTGCTCCAATACATGGAATCTCCTAATTCACTGTCAACCTACTCCAATATCTGAAATTTCTTAATCCATAAACATCTAGAATCTTAATCCAACAACATATAGTATCTCAATCCATTACCAGACTAATCTAACACCTATAATCTCTTAATCCATCATAAACATAACCCAACACCTATAAGCTCTTAATTCAACATCAACTAAATCTAGAATCTCAATCCATCATCAACCTAATCTAATACCTAGAAACTATTAATCCCCAATCAATGCAATCCAACACCTACAATCTCTTAATCTGTCCCTAACCTAATCCAATACTACGAATCCCTTAATCCATTCTCAACACCCAGAATCTTCTAATCCATTCTCAACACCCAGAATCTTCTAATCCATTCTCAACACCTAGAATTTCCTAATCCGTTCTCAACCTATTCCAATATCTGAAATTTCTTAATTCATAAACATCTAGAATCTTAATCCATCAACATATAGTATCTCTGAATTCATCAGCCTAATCAAACACCTGTAATCTCTTAATCCATCGTAAACCTAATCCAATACCTGATGTGCAACTCGACAGAAAATTGTAACTTCCAGACTGTACTTCTTTTATAATAAATCTCACCAAATTAATTATTTTTAAATTAACAGATTCTTTCTCTATTGTATCTGATTTATTGAAGTGGCGTCCTGTTTCTTTCTTAAAAGAATTCCATTTATTAAAAAATTATTCTTCCTTTCCTAAAAATTCAACTAAAACGCGTCTCTTCTTTGGCACCATCTTTAAACCGCGCGATTAACCTCGGATACAGAATAATTAAATTTCAGGAATGCGCAACTCGAGTTGAATTCAGTAATTAAAGAAATCCGCCAGTTCTGAACACTCAAAGTCTTCTGAAACCAAGTAAACAGAATCATTAGTGATGCTAAGTTGGCACTTTTTGCTTTCTTAATAGAGAACGTTGGAGACATCTGTTTGCTTGCTGCTTAAAACACAGGAGGACCCGTCACCATTGCGATTACCGAGATTTATAAATGTCTAAGAACGTCTAAAAGTGCATTCGCCTTGCCCAATACTCTGAAGTAGAGTCGCGTTCGTACCATTAATGGAATCACTTCAATGCCGATCTCGGAAGCTATTTAGCAGTTGCTACGGTTACCAGAGAGATCATAAACATTTTCTATCAAAGCTCCAGAGACCACCAGCAAGCTGCATGCCTTTCAGGAGTCCTGTATTTGAAGGAAGAACATTTGCACAGCGACATCTGAAGTTCGCTCTAATGAGATTTATAAACTCAAGTAATTGACTGTCGTGTTTTTTAGGAGGCTCGCATCAACTGATCCTGGAAGTAATTTTAGGTGATGCGCGACGCTAGAATAGTCAATCCAACTTTTTAATGTACATTGGGGTTACCAGCTAGTCAAATCACAAACTCGAGGCACCAGCCAAACTCCAATAATCGTCCCGAAATTGAGCAGTGAGGTCATCTGCTGAATTTTAGCGCGATACAGTGCTAGATAAAGCGTTGATCAACCTTATCAATAGGCTACCTGCACTCACTGTCCAAAACATTCATTCAATATAGCCCCTACACGTCCTGGTGGACTCCAGCATGGATTTCAATTCGTTGAGACAATTCTTTGTATGTATGAGAGTTGGTGCATGGTAATCGCTGTGCCACAATCGCTGTAGACTGGGGGTCAAGCCCCTGACTGCTAAATACATTCATTCTGCCAACCAGCACCATACAAGCGTGGTAGATTATGGTCCATTCCCTTTACATGAATTGTTGAGGAGGATTCCATCCTGCAGTTTCAGTTCGTTGTCCCACAATTTGGTGCAGGACATTGAATTCCCCCAAAGAATTCACCGAATTGTCTTTCACTCGCATACCGAAGTGTTATACAACGAGTTGATACAGCTCAAACAACTCCCTAACACATTTCTCAAAATCAGAACGATCGGTTTCCCCATAACCCAATGGACTAAGAAGCCAAAGAAAAATGTTTGGCTTCTTTCGCATAACGTACTTTTAATTATCTGTTAACGTCGATTGCAAAAGGTTCCTAATTTTTTGGTCACTGAGTGTAGACATCTATAAAAAGGGGAGTCGAATTAAAAAGCATAATGTCGTGCACACTACACGTTCTCTCTCTATAAATTCAGCATATACACTAGGTTACAAAAAGTATTAGGACACCCTTGAATATCAAAATCCGGAATATATGGAAACTTCAGTAAGTTCCACGATAGAAACCACTTTATCTCCTTCTGCTGATATGGAAGGGCCCATTTTCTTCCGAATGGGAGAGACAAAAAGCTACTTTTGAAGAAAGGTCAAAAGCCGGTTGGAATAGAATTTCATAAGTGTAGCGTCTTGGACGACATTCCATTTTGCGCGTGTTAGATTGAAAAGACAGAAAGTAGGAGGCTCTAAAGACATACCTTGAACCACGAACCAGAGCCATTTAATACCGGTGGAATAAAATTTTCTGTTTTCACGCTTCATAGCGGGTGTTCTTCCCCTGCTAGTGTCGGTCCAGGTTTATTTAAGTCAGGAAGTAATTACAAGGATGGCTTCATCTCTTCTGTTTCGTTCACTCTGGAAGATTTTACGCCCTGGTGGGCAAACAGTTCATATTTCATACAACGTGGCACATAATAGTACGAACGGAAAACAGTGGGGGGGGATCTTATTTACATTTATCGTTATGAGAAATGTGGGTCTTTCGAGCTATAACTCAACAGCCGTTCCCTCATTCAGGGGAATAAAACAAACCAGAAATTCATCAGCGAGAAAAGAAAGTAAATTCCCCCTCCAAAGATCCAAGTTGTTGTTGTTGTTGTAATAGGGGCATCGGCAATTAAGGCCATATCGCTCCTTTTTTTTTTAAAATTGGGTGTTCTGTCTTCCATTTTCTGTTTTCTGGATGAAAAATCCACGCTACCCTCCTCTGAGTCCGACTAACTCAGCCACGTTTTGAAAAAAAAAAAAAAAATTCCTCACATCATCAACGGGATTCAAACTGATGTATTTTCCATCCAGTGTAGGGAGGATGGAGATTCTACGAAGTTTGCCATCCACGGTCACTGTGTATAAAGCCCTTAAAAATTCATTCTACCACCACGAGTTCAAATTAACTGATTTAATGTATCTTACGTTTCGTTCGTGTTACCAATCGTCATCATCAGAGTACAATTTTGAAGGAGAATATACTCTGGCCAGAAATTCCAGTATATTAAATATAAATGGCGTTTGTCGCCTGTTATTTTTCGGGATAAAAAACCTTTTTTCGAGAGAAAAAAAGATGGGCACAGCTCTATTCCGAGACTGACTAACTCGGTCTTCACGGAAAAAGTCCTTAAAAACTCATTCGATCGCTACGAGTTCAAACTAACTGATTTACTGTACCTTACGTTTCGTTCCTGTTACCAATCGTCATCATCAGAGTAATATTTTTAAGGAGAATGTACTGTTCGCAGATTGCGTCTTAGAAGAGCAATAACATTACCTTCCCCCCCAATTATCGATATTTTTAATGACCCTTTTACTTGATTTGTGATTTGCAACCATACTCCTACGTTTGTGGTAATTAAATCAGGAGGGCCCAAATAAAAAGTTATTACAATGGGACTGTCAAGGTCCACTGGAACATTTATTAATTATTGCAGTCTCGTGGCATATTAGAAATCACTGGCTGATTTAATGGGCAGCTTAATTGAAATTCATTTGGACCACAAATGAAGATCTCCTTGATGTAAACCACAGCTGTCACTGGCAAAAGCTGTAGGAGTATCGTTGCAAATCACAGTTACAAATGCCAACCCACAATTACACCCGATGGATATTAATACAAAGAATCACGGTGACACATGTCTAACAGTTATCTGTCACAGCTCCCCCCCTCTACAAACCTGGAACTAGCTCCAGATAGCTGCCATTACGTCAGCCAGTAGAGACAGAATAATTTATGAAAATGGCCGTCCGTATAAATCACGGATTGATTTGAGTGTTTAACAAACGCTTCCCTATACGGAGCACGTTCTCACGCGAAACAATGAACGCCCGATAATTAATTACGTGTATATAACAGCCGACACGGCGATGATCGATGTTTTCTTCCAGAAAGGAGAATCTACGGATGACATTTCATCTTCATTCATAATCGCTGGCTGGATCCGAGTGAACGCCGCGCTAAATCGAAGACAAGCTCCCCTTCCCCCCACAGTCGGAGTCACCTCGCTCTTAAGCCGAGATCGTTTGCAGTCCATCTGAAGCATCCCCGCTACCAAACGCACTTCGATTAGTCAGCTTAACTTCTATTTTATCACGTTTCTCAAGGGCCCCGGCCGAAAACTCTCCGATTTCCTTAATTACGGCAAACGCTTCGGCCATTTTGTAATCTTAGCACGTCGCATCGTCTGATAACAAGCCTCCAATGGATTACGCCACCTTAATTTACTTCGCAGACGTATGTATGGGCCGCTGACGAACTTGTACTCTACCCCAATTCGCCTGCAGTAACGAAGCAGCGCAGATAAAACGCGACCAGCTGTTTAAGCCTTTGTAGCTGGCAGACGATAGTTCGCACCGTTGCAACATTTTTCGCACGGTCGTCTGCGTTTCTCTTGACTAGCCGTCGCATTTTAATTATTCGACTCTGGATAACCTCAGAATTACTTCTCACAACTTCCTCGTATTCGCTTCGTGTTCTCATAATTTTCTGACATGTTTTTTCTTGACTCGTTATGAGTAACTTGATCTTTTAACTGACGCTTCTTAAGCAAATTATTAATACAATTCGTGAGTTGAGATGGGCGTTTTAGAAGATACTGCATCAGTATATTGCGTCTTCAGAAATCTCTCATTATTGCAGCGCAATAAAACACTAGTTTTTCTTAACTTTTTCTTAATGAGTGTGAAACTTTTTTTCCTCTTAACCTCGGATATAATTTTACAAATAGTGATTTTTCTTTCTTTTTTTGAGTTATTTTCCTCGAAATCTTTTTTTCCTTAACATATCTCAAAAAAGTTAAGAAAACAGGATTTCTCTTAACGTTTTTGATTAAGAAATTAGTTTTCTTTTACAAATCACATTCATTTTCCCTTGAACAATATTAAACAATACAATTTATTAGTATCTAATATACAAAATATTCTGTTTCGCAGTTTGTAAAGACTACCTCCTGTTGCTTTTGTTGGCTATTTTGAATTCTTTTTCGTAACAGTCTCTTAGTCTCTTAAGAACAATGGGAATGACAATTAATAAGAATAGCAACTCATATTTGGAATTTGAAGAGTTTATTAGAAATTTTTACTTTCATTTTATTGTTCTTATTGTTTAATGAAATTCTGGAATATCTTCCTAATAAATCTATTGTTTCAGCAGGGCAAAACACTATTTTTCAATAAACGTTTCTTAATATTCTTCATAGCCAATAGCTTTTTCTTAGCTTTCGTTAATAATCACTCTTTAAATATCCCATTGTATTTTCTATTAACTTTTTCAATTAATCTTTTATTTTCAGACGAGCAAAACACTACTTTTAATTAAATTTCATTAATAGATAAAAAATATTGAATTACTTAATAGGTTTTTAATTCTCTTAACGGCTTTCAAGCTTCCCTCTCTTTACACATTAATTTTTAATTCATATGGCTTTCTCTTAACTTTCCTGAATAATCAGAACATTTTAAAAACTCAGTTTTCTCTTAACTTATCACAGTTTCTCAAAATTCTATTGTTCTTTCTTAACTTTTCTAATTACTTTCTAGCATATATATAACATACATTTTTACAATATTGCTTTCTCTTGATCGTTTTGTGAAAAAAGGTATTTTTTTCGTAACTTTCTCTTAGATTCCAAACAAATGATAGTTCTTAATAGGAATAATTATTTTTCTGCCTAGAAATACTTTATGAGGAATTTATGTTTTTTTTAAATTTTTCTTAAAATTTAGGATATCATTCTGATGAAAGTCTTATTGTTTTGACACACTAACACAACATTTTTTTAAACTTTTCTTAATGAGTTTTCCAACTTTTACTTCTTCGCTTTTTTCTTAACTTTCTTAACTTTTCAGAAGATTAATTTCCTCTTAAATCTACTTTTATTTCTTAACTTTTTATTGTTTTTAACACCCAGGCTTCATTAGTACGCGTGAAATTTATTGTTTTCACGAGTTTATGTGCAGCGCGTTATAACTTAAAGATCACATGTTATGAGGAGGTTATGTGTATCGGTTTGGGCATTAAGAAACAATCGCGTCCATTAAGAAACCATCGTATCCTCACCAGTCGCTGAGGATTAAATCCAGTCACTTGTTTGATTTTTGTCACTGATTCGTCGCCGGAGAGGATTAACGTAATGGATGATTAGCCAGGTGGTTGCAGAGAGATTCCCAAATGCCTCGATGGACAAGAGAGAGAGAGAGAGAGAGAGAGAGAGAGAGAGAGAGAGAGAGAGAGAGAGAGAGAGAGAGAGAGAGAGAGAGAGAGAGAGAGAGAGAGAGAGAGAGAGAGAGCGAACATCAAACTGTGATCGAAGAAAGAGAAAAATGACAGAGAGGGATAAGAGAAAGGTTAAGAAGAGCTAAAGAATGCACAAAGGATGCTAGGGGAAGATAGCGCGGGAGAGATTAAGAGGTGTAAAAGTTATCATTGAGAGAAATTAAGAAAAAGAGACAGCAAAGATTAAGACAGAAGGGGGAGAGGAAAAAGGAAGGGGACAGGCAGGAGAGAGCAATAAAAAGGAAACAACAATAGAGGGATTGTGAGAGACAGACAGAGAGAAATAGACGGAAACAGAGACAGACAGAAATAGACAGGAGAGAGAGAGATAGACAGAAATAGACAGAAACAGAGACAGACAAACAGATATAGAGACCAATAGAGAGAGAGATAGAAAGACGAGAGAGAAAGTGATACAGAGAGACTGACAAAACAGAGAAAGAGCGATAGAGAGACAAACGAAATAAAGAAAGAGACAGAAAGAGAGAAACAGACAAAATAAAGAGAAACAGAGAGCAAGAGACAAAAAAAAGACAAAGAGATAGAGAGAAAAGAGAGAGATAGAGACAAAGAGAAACAGAAATAGAGAAGCGGCAGAGAGAATAGGCAGAATAGAGAAAGAGACAGAAAGAGAAACAGAGAAAATAAAGAGAAAAAGAGAGCAAAAGACAAAAAAGGGAAAGAGAGGAAAGAGAGAGAGAAACAGAAAATTTAAAAAGAGAGAGACAGACAAAAGTGGAGGAGGGGGGGAGAGAGAGAGAAAACAGAGAAAGAGAAGTAAAGAGATATGAAGACAGAAGGAGAGAGACAGAAATAAAACGAGACAGGGAGACAGATAGAAAAACAGAATTAGAGAGAGAGAGAAAGAGAGACAAACAGGAGAGTGTGTGGGAAAAGAAAATGTGGGATAGAAGGAAATAGAGAGACAGAACACAGACAGGAGAAAGAGGAGATAGAAAGAAAAAAGAAAGAACAAGAGAGAGAAATGGGAGTTAAGAGAGATGAGACGAGAAGACGGATATTTTAAGACATTTGTTCACATTCTCATGATTTCTTAAAAAGAATGTGAAAGAATCTTAGGAGAAAGTCAGAAAAAACCAAGAAAAATTCTTAATGTCAGAAAAACTCATAAAAACCAATTGAACCTCAAAATCACAATTCACAAAACCCTGTCATTCATTGATGAGCTTTCCTGTCAGGACAGGTGACCTAATTCCGGGATGGGGGGGGAGGAGTGCCCTAAAATGAACATCTTTCACTCTAAGATGCTTTCCACTTAAGGAGGTTTACTTTGTAAATCACTGGCACAAAGGTGAAACACACACAAGAGATATTACGTAACAAAGTGGCAAAGACACTGCCACCATTACTCCACCGGTATAATTAGACAGTGGATGCCCCCTCCCCTCCCCCGTTTCCACACTGTTTGCACGCGGCTGTAGTTCAGTAAAGCAACCAATTAGCGGCAAAGAGAAAGAGATGTCAATGAGTATCATTTGTCATCGTATTCTGGATCCAACCCTGCAGGCTTCAGCCAGCCGTGGTTTGTTGCCTTGTCAGAGCGGTGATTTATTTCATCGCCTTCTCCTACGCGCTCTTTCTCTCGCAAAAAGAAGAAAAAAAGTGTTGCATCGACTCCTGCGCGAGTCTGTCAATAGTAATTAAAGCAGTTCCATCGTCCGTGCATTTCCTCCCCCAGCCTGCATAGCCCCACCCCTTTCTCTAAACCCTCCTCTGTCCCCCGTCTACCTCACCCTACATTCTATTAACGGCTCGCTTGACGAGCCGACAGCATGGCACCTTTCGCTCTCCTTCGGACCATATGCGGGTTCCTCAGAAATGACGCTAATGAACAAGTCCGTGCCCTTTGCGCGGAGGTTAGGAAAACTTCTGTTCACCCTCCCCCCCCTTAAAACTAGCGGCGGAAGTAAATTCTTCGAGGCATTCTTGTTATCCGTCTCAGTGCCGCGTTGTCAATCGTACGCGAGATGAACGGCCCGCGTGCAGCTTGTGTACTCGGTTATTTTTGTACAAGTTCCAATTCATTTCGGGTGCAGTCTTTGCATAACATTGCGAACAATGCCTTCTGTGAGTTGTTGGAGATCCCAGAAAATTCATTCCAGCAAGGGATTGAGAAGCCGGTGGCAATAGTAAAGATTGATGACTCACAACCTCTTAGATGGAAAGTGTTTTTCACAAGTCATAAGAAAACTTGATACACACTCGTTCCTTCAAAACCCCAATGAAACCATCCAAATCGCAAAGGTTTCCCATCGTAATCCAGCTAGACGAATAGAGTTGGCGTCAAACCTCTCACCATCATCGAATTCATTACTCACCTAGTATCATCATCAAATCCATAACTCGTCCACTCTAAATCAATAGCTCGTCTAGTATTATCATCAATTCTCTAACTCATCCACTATCATTAACTCCATAATTCATCCAATATTAATGTACTATCAGCAAAAACCATAACCCATCCACTCTCCTAATCAAATCCAAAACTCATTCACTATCATCATCGAATGCGCAACTTATCTACTATAAATCCATTATCACTTCAAACCTATCACTCACCCACTATAAATTCGCCATCATCATGAAATTCATAACTTGTCCACTATAAACCACCTCTAACAACTTCTAATCCACAATTCATCTAATATAAATCAACTAACATTATCAAACCTAACGCACTTCCATATAAATCAACTATCATCATCAAATCATAACTAATCCACTATCACCATCAAACCCAATGCGATATTCAAATCCATAATTTATCTACTGAAACTATCATCATGAAATACATAACCCATCCACAATTCATTCTCTATCATCATCAAAGCTACAATTCATCCGTTATCTTCATCAAGTATTTTCACCTATAAACCACCTTAAATTATAATCCATAATTCACCTACTATGATCAAATCCACTATTCATTCATTATAATCCACAATTCCACTTGAAATCTATAATTCGCCTACTATAAATTCGCTATCATCATCAAATCCATAACTCATCCACTATGACCAACTTCTAATCCATAATTCATCTAATATAAATCAACTATCATTATCAAATCTAACGCACATCCACTATAAATAAACTATCATTATCAAATCCTAACTAATCCGCAATCATCATCAAACCCAATGCGATATTCAAATCCATAATTCATCCACTGAAACTCTGTCATCATGAAATTCATAACCCATCCACAATTCATTCTCTATCATCATCAAATCTACAATTAATCCTTTATCTTCATCAAGTATTTTCACCTATAAACCACCTTAAATTCTAATTCATAATTCATTTATTACAAACCAACTATCCTCATCAAATTTAACACACATCCACTATAAACCTAATTATGTATTTGACGATTATCATCATAAAATCGTAAGGAAACCACAATCATCATTAAACCCAATGCCATCTTCAAATCCACAATTTATCCGCTGGAAATCTGTCATCATGAAATACATAACCCATCCACTATAACCACCATCTTAAATTCCACAATTCACCTACTATCATCAAATCCACTATTCATTCGGTATCATCGTCAAATCTGCAATTCCACTTCAAATCTATAAGTCACATACTTTAAATTCCCTATCATCATCAAATCCATAACTCATCCACTATAACAAACTTCTAATCCATCTAATATAAATCAACAATCATTATCAAATCTAATACCCAATTATATGTTTGACGATAATCATCATCAAATCTTAACAAATCCACAATCATCATCAAACCCACTACCATAATTCATCCACTATCATCATGAAATACATAACCCATCCACTATAATCACTGTCCTCCTAAAATCCATAATTCCCCTACTATCATAATCAAGTCCACAATTCATCAAGTATCTTCACCTATAAACCACCTGTAACAAATTGTAATCCATCATCGATTTAATAAAATCAACTACCATCATCAAATCTAACACAAATCCACTATAAACCAGTTACGTATTTGACGATTGTCACCATCATCATACCATAACTAGTCCCCAACCAACGTCAAATCCATAATTCGTCCTCTACCACAATCAAATCCAGAACTCAATATAATAATCTGTGTGGCCATGGCAAGGGGAGTCAAAACTTTTGGGTAGCACCTCATATCTCTCTCTTTCTCTCTCTCCCTCTCTATCGACCTCCTGTATACAACATTTAAAAACTCAGCTCCAGGACTGAGTCAGTTTAAAGAAAACCAGATGTTGGAATGAAAAACAAAAGCTTTTAACAGTTTTCCAAGTAGTCTCCTTGAGCAGCTCCACGCTTAAGTGATCGCCTGGCAGAGTTGTTGGAAACATTTAAAAATGCATTTGAACTGACTTGAGCCATCTCCTTCGCATTAAACTCGTCAATTCAACGCGAATTTCCTTTTGGGGAACAAAGGAGTAGTCGAAGGAGATGGAATTCTTTTAAACCCAAAGATACGAAACTTGCGCGTGCCACTCTTTATTCACCGTCTTACCCGGTGGAACTCATTCCTGCGAATGGTTCAGTCATTGATCAACATCCCTTTGATTTTCGCAAACAATAATTGGTGCTTTCTCTTTATTTGTGGATCGTACTCGAAATATCAAAACTCAATCAAGGAGGAAAGGGGGGGGGATTGTGAACAATTTGAATGAGCTCTGCGCATGCTTGGAGTTTGAACAGCTTTTGCTCATCAAAGCGAGGACTGAGTTCAGCACCATTTGCCCAAATCTTCTATCAGAATTGCACGATTTAACCAATTATTAGTCTTAGTCATATATTTGAAACGAAATTCAACGTTCCCTCTTCGTTCTATCACTTAAAATGATGACAATGCCTCGAAGAACTCTAACACGACTGCGTGCGAACGACTTACCGATAGGATTCAAGATTATTTATTACTATTAATTAGATTTTATAATTTTAATTCAACTTCTGCAATGGCGCGTTTCGTTGCCATACAATCTTCCTTATTTCGTCTTCCAATTTTCTATTTTCTTCTCTCTTTCTTTTAACTCCAGTTTAAGGCGCTCGGGGTTACCCTACACCATTTTCTCCACAATTGGAAGGATAAGCGTCTAATTCCTCTGAAATGTTGCTTGGGCAAGCGGAACCAAATGTCTCCAAGCCGACAATGAAGCGCATCAAAAGAGATTTCACTCCCTTCATTGAATTGTCAGAATGGCAACACGCACACCATCTGGTGGTCGAGACCTGTTCGTCGACCTATACTTCCTTCACTCTCCTTTACAGTCGCGTTCATTCTCTTGTGACAACGCAATTACACACCCGACAGTGGGAGGTGCACGAAAGGTGAAAAAGGAGAGGGTCCGAGTAGTACCTAGGGGGGCGGGAGAAAGAAAACAGCAAAGTCCCCGAGATCACCACTCAAAATCAGATTAAAAACAAAAAGTATTATTAAAATGGCAAGAATTTGTAACCATAGAAACGACAGATTCATTTGGTACGTTTCAAGATCTGTTTTATATTTTAATGTGATATTCGATAGCAGTGTCACCTGGTGGTTAATGTATGTATAAGGTTATTAATACTTTTATAGACTTAGGAGATCGCACGATTAAGTAATTAGCCAAGTTTGGAAATAACTGTTTTATACAGTGAACAGGAAACGTTTCAAGAGTTCATGTGTTGACTCATCTTCAGTGTCTGAAGTAATTTTGGCTAACTCGTGAATGGATTTTAAATCAATAAATAAATACAATTTTTTACTAATAAAAATTAAGTTTTATTTCATTGGTGGATTAAAATCGTTTGGTGACCTTGGAAGGTTTGATTTACTACAGGGTATTCATCCAACAAAGGAGAGAATGAAGAAATAAAAAAAAAGGGCCATTTTCACCGTAGTGTCACGCTGCCGGTTGGGAAATCGATCGCAGGGGAGGGTGCCAAAAAATGGGTTTGGTCGCCAACTCACATTTCAGCGGGAGAAACGCTACATAAAAAAAATCCCCATCTTAGCAGACGAAAGGGTAATTTCCCAAATGAATAGAAAGAAAGAAAAAAAAAAACATATCTGAATGTCGTACATGATGTAGCAATAATACATCTAGAAGACGTGTGAGTGAATCAGAAATGATTTTAAAGAAAGAATGAAGGAGAAAAAAAGGGCTGTTCAGTCTGCTGGAGGGAGCAAAAGAGAGAGAGATATTGCAAGTTAGACGGATGTGTAGCAATTTCAGAACGATTGTAGAAGCAGGAAAGGAGAGAGAGAGAGAGAGAGAGAGAGAGAGAGAGAGAGAGAGAGAGAGAGAGAGAGAGAGAGAGAGAGAGAGAGAGTGAGAAGCTGGCGATAAATGATAGAACCACCAGCAGAACACAATTGTGGCTGTTTCTACATTGCAGAAGATCTCGAGCCAAAGCTATAGTTGATTTACTCGCCAAATTTATTCGGTTGCGGATACAACAGATTTGTTCAATGCCAGAACTGAATTCTGATTTAAACCGCATAACGGTTTTTAAGCCGCAACAAAATTCGGTTAAAATTCAGTTGATTTATTCAGGTGTTTCAAATTAAATACCGTTCTATTCAGATATTTCAAGTCTACAATTGATTTATTCAACTATTCGAAATCAACAATCGGTTTATTCATATATTTCAAATGTACAATTGATTTATTCAGATATTTCAAATCAGAAACCATTTTATTCAGATATGTCAAAATCTACGACTGACTAATTCAGATATTTAAATCAAAAACCGTTTCATTCAGATTTATTCAACTACAACTGATTTATTCAGATATTTCATATCAAAAACCGTTTTATTCAAATTTCCGTTTATTATTCAAAAACCGTTCTATTCAACTACAACTGATTTATTCAGATATTTCAAATCTATAACTGATTTATCCAGATACTTCAAATCAACAACCAAAATATTCAGGTGTCTCAAAATCTACAACTGACTAATTCAGATATTTCAGAATCTACAACTAATTTATTCAGATATTTCAAATCTACAACTGATTTATTCAGATAATTTAAATCAAAAACCGTTTTTGTTCAGATATTTAAAATCGAAAGCCGTTTTAGTCAGATATTTCAAATAAAAAACCGTTTTATTCAGATATTTCAAAATCTACTACTGATTTATTCAGATATTTCAACATTTTTTCTATAACCGATTTATTCAGATATTTCAAATCAAAAACCATTTTATTCAGATATGTCAAAATCTACAACTGACTAATTCAGATATTTAAATCAAAAACCGTTTCATTCAGATTTATTCAAGTACAACTGATTTATTCAGATATTTCATATCAAAAACCGTTTTATTCAGATTTCCGTTTTTTTATTCAAAAACCGTTCTATTCAACTACAACTGATTTATTCAGATATTTCAAATCTATAACTGATTTATCCAGATACTTCAAATCAACAACCAAAATATTCAGGTGTCTCAAAATCTACAACTGTTTATTCAGATAATTTAAATCAAAAACCGTTTTTGTTCAGATATTTAAAATCGAAACCCGTTTTATTCAGATATTTCAAAATCTACTACTGATTTATTCAGATATTTCAAATCAAAAACCATTTTATTCAGATATTTCAAAATCTACAACTGACTAATTCAGATATTTCAAAATCTACAACTGACTAATTCAGATATTTCAAAATGTACAACTGATTTATTCAGATATTTCAAATCAAAACTGTTTTATTGAGATATTTCAACTAAAAAAATTTATTCAGATAAGACAAGTCTACAGTTGATTTATTCAGCTATTCGAAATCAACAATCGGTTTATTCAGATATTTCATCTACAATTGATTTGTTTAGATATTTCAAATCTAAAACTGATTTGAAATATCTCAACAGGATAAATTCTTCATACATTAAGACTCTCTCGGTGGCAGTGATCAATGTGCTGATGTGGGATTTACTTAAAGACAAAACTACTGTCAAGGGCAAAGGGAAGGGCTTTTGCTTTCGTAAGGAAGGGTACCATAGTGGTTTCAGACAGTTTTCAATTCTGTGCAATGGGACCAATTGATGATGTTGCCAACAGAAATTCTAAATGGAAAGCATTCAGGGAAGTAATCGTGGAAGCTACCAGGCTTTTCATCCCAACTAAGAAATACTGTCCCAGGCCTAAAAAAATAAAAGGAAGAATGGTTGCACGATAGATATGGTGGGAGCTTGTCTTCAGTCACCGGGTAGATGATTGTTGTAACAAACTTCCATCTGGTGTTGTGGAAGTGGGTAGCTTTGATAAATCTAAAGAAGGAATTAGCAAATTATTGAAGGGGATGGAAAGGTGATGTGGGAATTGATTTATGAATCATGTACTAATCAGTAAATAAACCCGGCACTGTTGATTTATTATAATTCGTGTTGCATTTCACGCACCACAGAACTTTTTTGTGCTGAAATATTTTTCCAACTTATGATTTGATCTATGAAACACCGGTTAATCTGTAAACAATGCTTGATACAAAACAAAGTAACATGATAAAGTAGTCCTATTAGCATGATTAGGACATTTAAGAAATGTAGCCGCATGGTAACTTGAAGTAATTCCTCATTCCAGCATACCACCTGCAGATGCCCAACTAAACAGTAATATTTTCTATACTACTCACCAAAAAAAACAGGATTTTAACCACCATTCATAAGGGATCTTTGACAAAGCGCGAGTTCTCTTTCTCAGGACTATTTTTCATTTTTCCAAGGGTAATCGTAAAGAAGTACCATCCCTGTGGAGAAATCCTAAATCACCCAGCATGGCACACGACACAGAAATGTTGTCTTAAAAGAAGGACCATCTCTCTTACATTACGCTCAACTGTCAACTTGTTAAGTTATAGATAATACCACAAGAATCCTCCACCTGTACATTAAAACCTTCGCGATCATTTAGAAAGCGCACAGATGTCCGCGTTATATGAATAGGGCCAATGACCTTGTATTTTTGATGCTGATTTTAAGGAACCACATTAGGAATTTCACCCTAATGTGGTTCTTGACCCTTGACATTATCAATTTCATCTATCAGATTCACCAAAAGCATGGCGCGTCACAAAACGGATTCATTCGAAGATGTTAATATCCACTCGGCATCTGCTTCTTTGACTTCCCCTTTTTTATCTTCTTAGAGGGCGGGAAAGAGGGAGGGAGGGGTAAGTCGCTTTTCATACATCGTTCCCCCATTTCTGTAGCCTCCTAAAATCCAGCGATGGAAGTTGCGATTTCCTTACCATTCTTAATACCGCCTGCGGTCATCTGGTAGCTAAGCACCCACAACGTCATTGCTGCGGACGCCAGCTGTCCGCGTTCTATAGTGACTTCAGTTAGGAGGAGACAAGAGAAAACAGCTGGGAAATCAAGATTCAGGTACGTTGTCATCTTTTCTTCCCCCAACTATCAGCGCCACATAAAGGCACCAAAGCTTTTGGTATTAAGGCTTTAACAAAGTATCTCATCTCTATGGCAGACCATGTGACGATACTGCCTATCTAGCAACTGACATGTAGCAGCCCTAGGGGGAAGGAGGAGGTTTGTAATAAGTCCCTCGCCTTTTGCTGGAGAAGGGGAGGAAGCTGGAAGCAAGCTGTCTCAGAAAAACCAATTTTGTCCATCACATCGATACTGACAGGTTGAAAATTGGCTAAACATCGCAAAAGTAATTAACGGAGGAATGCCAGTTATGTTCCTCAATTTCTGTGTCATCGTGTATTTGCTTTGTGTCATTGCAAAATATCTGGTGCTGCTCTAGCTCATGTTTGGAAGCTTCTTAAATACTTCAATCATTTTCTTAAATGTTTCTTAGTAGCTTCATAAAATAATAATTGTTACCAATTTCATCGGAAATATCTAATCAGTAATTTCCGCATCAGCATCATGAATGCTCTTTTGACCTAAAACGCCTAATTTTTATCAGTACCAATATTTCCACATCAACATCATGAATGCTCTTTTGACCTAAAATGCCTAATTTTTATCAGTATCGATATTTCCGTATCAGCATCATGAATGCTCTTTTCAGCTACAAATACATAATTTGTATCAGTAGTGATATTTCTGCATTAGCGCCATGAACGCTCTTTTTACTTCAAAAATACCTAATTTGTATTAGTATCCATATTTCCACATCAGCATCATGAATGCTTTTTTAACCTAAAATGGCTAATTTGCATCAGTATCGATATATCCGCATCAGCATCATAAATGCTCTTTTTACTTCACAAATACCTAATCTGTATTAGTATCCATATTTCCACATCAGCATCATGAACGCTTTTTTAACCTAAAATGGCTAATTTGCATCAGTATCGATATTTCCGTATCAGCATCATGAATGCTCTTTTCAGCTACAAATACATAATTTGTATCAGTAGTGATATTTCTGCATTAGCGCCATGAATGCTCTTTTTACTTCAAAAATACCTAATTTGTATTAGTATCCATATTTCCACATCAGCATCATGAATGCTTTTTTAACCTAAAATGGCTAATTTGCATCAGTATCGATATATCCGCATCAGCATCATGAATGCTCTTTTTACTTCACAAATACCTAATCTGTATTAGTATCCATATTTCCACATCAGCATCATGAACGCTTTTTTAACCTAAAATGGCTAATTTGCATCAGTATCGATATTTCCGTATCAGCATCATGAATGCTCTTTTCAGCTACAAATACATAATTTGTATCAGTAGTGATATTTCTGCATTAGCGCCATGAATGGTCTTTTTACTTCAAAAATACCTAATTTGTATTAGTATCCATATTTCCACATCAGCATCATGAACGCTTTTTTAACCTAAAATGGCTAATTTGCATCAGTATCGATATATCCGCATCAGCATAATGAATGCTCCTCTGAGCTAAAAATGCGTAACTTGTATCGGTAGTGATATTTCTACATCGGCATCATGAATAATGCTCTTTTGGTCAAAATATAATTTGTATCAGTATCGATATTTCCACATCAGAATCATCAATGCTCTTTTGATCTAAAATACCTAATTTAAATCAGTATCGATATTGCCACATCAGTGTCATGAATGCTCTTTTGAACTAAATATAACTACTTTTATCACTATCGATATTTCCAGAACAGCATCATGAATGATCTTTTGAATTTAAAAATACCTTTTTGAATCAGTATCGATATTGCCACATTAATATCATCAATGCTCTTTTGACCTAAATATACCTAATTTGTATCAGAATCGATATATCCGCATCAGCATCATGAATGCTCTTTTGACGTAAAAATACAATTTGTGTCAGTAGCGATATTTCTACATCAGCATCACGAATCCTCTTTTAACCTAAAAATAGATAATTTGCAGACCATTCATGATGCTGATATTGCCACATCAGCATCATGAATGATCTTTTGTCTTAAAAATACCTATTTTTTGTCAGTATTAATATTTCCACATCAGCATCAGAATGCTCTTTTGCCATAAAAATAACTAATTTTTATCACTATTTCTACATCAGCATCATGAATGCTCTTTTGACTTTAATAATAAATTACAAGTTTTATAAGACGGTTTTATACTACTTCATAAATATCTCGATCAATGTTTAAAAAAATTGTTTCTACTAATTTCATAAGAATTTTTACAGTAGGTTTACAAAAATTTTTACCAGCTTCATGAAATAGTTCTTACCAATGTCATCAGCACGTTTTACAAATGATTGTTGATGTTTCTATAGCAGTTTCTCAAAATAGCCTTTGGAATTTAAGAATTTTTTAAAGTTTCATAAGAAAATATTTCATAACCGCGTTATAAATACCTTTAACGCTTTCATAAGAAGTTTTACATCAGTTTGGTCAATATTTCAATTATAAACGTACTTTGAGAGTCCCAATACGGGTTTAAAGGTGTAGGTTTGTGTTCGTGCGCAGAGGAAACGCGAGCATTAGTGGCCATTTCTAAACATTCTCAAGTTCTTACTAAAAGTGACAGTTTGAGAGGGGAACCATATCCCCCAAGACTAAGTTGTCTGTGGTCCAATGAAAAATGTTCAAAGTTCTGGGAATGTGTGCCAGCTTCCATCTATTACCGAAGTGAGCTATCGGGCTCTGAGTGTAGTCTACCAATCAATAGATCGATATCTCTTTATAGGGCCGCTGACCCTACACACAAAGAAGAAACCACATGGGGAGAAAAGTTAACCTCATGACAATAAGGAGCTTCATGGGTTCCTCACTCGTTAGACCGGTTTAGTGAAGGTCAAACGTTGGGATTATTTTACACACAACACACAAATACTTTTTAATGAGTTTCCATTTTGGGGAATTCAGACCATCTAGTAGATCAATAGTCAATACTAATTACTGTATCAGTCAAAAAATACGTGATATCGTATTTACTCGCGTATTTCTTTAGGATTTTTTTCCCAAGATTGGAGTTAGCAATGTACGTTTACTATTAAAAGCCATTTTAGAGTAAATGACGTCTTCCAAAGGGAAAACAGGCTAACAGGAATATAAAATTAAAACTCAGGATCTATATCTACAAGGAATTCCTCACTGGTTTTTCTCCACTTGCCTCTTCCCAAACTGATATTCTGACCATCTCCGTGCATTAACACCCTCCAATTTTAAAAGGCTTTGTCTCTGCTAGCATGCTAGCTAGTGTTCCTGCATATTGGACACCTTAAGAGCAATTTAAGGTACAAATATTTGATCAGCTGGACCATTGTTCTCTGTCATTAGGTCCTGAATTTGAGTTTAGTTGCCAGAATCGCTCAATGCTCCTTTGTTTCTCTTTCAGAATTCGCCCATTCTTTCTTTCAACTACAATAAGATACCATTCTCCACTAAATCATTCATAATTTAAGCAAACTAGAGATTAATTAGCCTATCATAATTATAAATTAATTGGATAATTCAAATTTTAATAATTTGAATGACTTATTTTTTAATTAATATAATAAGTTTGCCTGAAATCTTCGAAATGATCGCTTTTTTCCATAATGGATTTCATTAAAAATGAACGCAACAGATCACGCGACTGTATCCTGAATCATTCGAGCTGGTAGATGATTTTACCCTTTCTGATAGCATGGAAACTTTTTCTTGAACTCTAATTAGACACTGCAATTATCCACAGCGATTTCCGGGACTCATTTGATTTTCTTTACCCACATTCAAATCCAACCAGGCTTGACACACTATTTTTTGTTACACACTGTAAATCCATTACAATTAGATAATAAAACTTCAGCAATTTGAAATTAAGAATATCTGTGGTTCATTAACTTCAAACAGGATTCTCCTCCTCCCCCTCTCGAAGCTACCTCAACGGAAGAGGGGATTCAAACTTTTGTCCATATGAGCGCGTGCTCCTTCAGAAATAATCCAACCATTTCTCCAATCTTTTTAGAACGAAACATTATAGTTCATTTGCATAACTTAGCAAACAGACAAAATTAAATTTGTTTTGTTCTAAAGAGCAATCATGCCATGATTACTTCGTTAATTTCCTTTATTTAAAGATCATTAACATTCAGAGAGAGTTGAAATGAATCTTTCTGTAGGTATCGGCATAAACGTAACACCCCCAAATATCCTACCCTCCAAAATGTATTGGTACATCTCACCCTTGGGAAGTGCCCATTAATACTAGAGGTCAATTGAAAGGTAAATGGAAGTAATAGTTAAAAGTGGGATATAAAAGGCATGCGGACTGTTTTGTGCTCATGCCTTTCATATCCATGAAGATCATGCAGTGATAGTCCATGAGGATCATGTATATTCCAGGATGTATCTCCAGTACATAAGGGTGGTTCTAAGAGTGAAGTGGGAAATTACCGACCGGTGAGTCTAACTTCAGTAGTAGGGAAAATCATGGAGGCAATGATCAAGGGTGGAATTCAGGATCAATTAGACAGAAATGAAATTCTGAAGGATACTCAGCATGGGTTTGTAAAGGGAAAATCATGTTTAAAAAATGTTTTGATAGGATCACTCGTGAGCTGGATTTTGGGAATAATTTCGACATTATTTTGATTTCAGCAAAGCATTTGACTCAGTACCACATGAGCGGTTACTTTATAAGCTGGAACGATTGGAATCACAGGGAAAATCCTCAGATGGACGGCTTCAGGGAAGGAGACAGAGGGTTGCGATAAATGGTTATTCCTCAGATTGAGTTGATGTAAGATGTGGAGTTCTCCAAGGATATATTGGGACCAATTTTCTTAAATGTCATCGATGACGGGATAGAGGGTGATGTCTAAATTTGCAGATGATGTAAAGATTGGGAGTAGTTAATGATCGCTACCAAGCAGAGCTTCTTCAGAATGACCTAGATAGACTTCAGGGATGGTCAGAAAAATGGCAGCTATGCTTTAATCCAATAAAGTGCAGGTATTGCACCTGGGGAACAGTAATCCCAAAATAAGTTATACACTTGGCGGAATTGGACTAAAGAAAGTAGTGGAGGAAAGGGACTTGGGTGTTATGGTACAGTCCGACATGAACTTCCCCAAGTATTGTAGATTTGGTTGCAAGGAGGGCCCATGGTGTCCTATCAATGATTTTTCTAACAATTGCTATTAGAGATAAGGACGTCATAATCCCATTATATAAGGCTATTGTTAGACCACATTTGGAATACTGTGTTCAGGTATGGCGACTGCACCTAAAGAAAGACATTGTTCTTCTTGAAAGGGTCCAAAGACGGGTAACTCGCTGGTGAGATCGACAAAAGGGCGTTCTTTTGAAGAAAGAACTTCGAATATGTGGGTTGCAGAGTTTGGAAACTAGACACCTTAGAGGAGAATTGATTGAGGTGGTTAAGACTCTATGTGGCCATTACTAATACTAACCACAATTAATGCGGATCATATTCGAGGTCACATGCAATCCATGAGGCTCATACTGGATGAGGATCATATAGAGTCCATGAGAATCATACTGGACATTAAAAATTTCTTTTTCGTAACCAGATGGTTTCCCAATGGATACCAATACAGGTTTGAAAAATGTCCATCCAAATTTTTTCTCCTTAATAGAAGTACACTTTAACGAGATCTCATTGGATCTCCTGTACGAATACAGAAATGAATCTGACAATCCAAATATCGGATTCATTTCTATATTTGTACAGCAGATACAATGAATCTCGTTAACGTGTCCTTCTATTAAGGAGAAAAAATGAGCAAGGCATTGAGTCTAAATGAAGAGATTTGAGTACAAAAAACAGATACCGTTTAGTTTGTCAAAATACCAAAATGGTGAAAACATGAATCTGTTGCTATCGTTACAGAATGATTTCGATATTATTAAAATTTTAATAAGACAATTTTCATCGTTCATTAAATACTAAAACCCCTCCACGGCTTTGCAGAGCAATTTGAATTTTATTATCTTTTCTTCAACCACTAGCGCCGCCTACAATTTTTTTTCTTTTGCTTTTTCCAGCATTTGTAATGTAATTTGCTTTGATTCATAGGAGGGTTGCGTAGCCGATTAAGTTTTTGAAACTTTTGCCCCGTTGCACAAAAATCTCGGATGCTGTTCCATTTTAATGATTGCATGGCGTGCAGTTCCGTAGTTCGCTATGTATATATGAACGTCCCCCCCCCCGCGGTCGGCTAACAAAATAGATGAGTTGCATGCCTTTCTAATACGTCTGTTTCTCCCTTCCCACGTCTAACGAATTCCCCCCTCACTGCAAGAAATTCGTTTTTTTCCTGATTAAACACCATCCGCTTTAGCAAAACTGCATCGTTCAAATGGAAGGTCGTAATAACGAGAGTTTTATTTCGCGGTAATTAGCGAGGAAGCTATGTCAACATTAGTTTCTCTTTCATATGCAAATTATTGGAACAACGGTGGCAAACGGTGGTAATTAATAATTTTGATTCTAATTAGTTGCAGACGATAAAAGTGACTCATTTCCACGCAGTCTTTTGGTTTTCTACGTCTGAAGCTTCCGCTTTTTTCCCGACCATCTACGATTTGCTGTTTTTCACGCTAATTTGCATATTAATAACCTCTCATTGCGATGCCATCAGCTGATTGTGTTTTGGTAATTAGTCTGGCTCATGATCTCTGATTATTGCTCACTGGCTGGAGAGATTGTTCGCCGTGAATTGCCCCTCTGTAACTTCCAAATGGTGGACTCAGTTTACCCTCGCTTGCTAATAATGTGCCCTACAGAAACAGATTAACATCCCTCCTCAAAGTGGCGAAATAGGAAAGAAATTCTAATTCTCAATTAATTAAGGAGACTTAGGTTTATTTATTACAGGATAAGGGGTGAAGTGAATCAATGGAGGGGGGGGAGTATGGGAAGTGGATCTCGTGTCGAAGGTTTCTGGCTAAAAGCAGAAAGAATTTATACTGTGTGGAAATATTAATTTTTCAGTTTGTCCGATGTACAAGATGTGGGCGCCATAGCTTTCCTGTACTTCATGTTCAAGGACATTAACAGGCTAGCTTAGAGGAGTCATAAATCGATGCCTTTTGCTGTACCGGTGATATGGGGGGAACCCCCAGACCACTTAAACGATTGGTACTTTTGCATAATCAATATTTATGGTTTTTCTGGGAAATCCAAACAGAATATCTCATCATACCATATGCTCTAAGGCCCTATTCCTCACAATGATTCAATGCCAGTGCCAAAGCCACCAGAAACTTATGGACTTGACTCCGATTCAGGGTCGGAAGCGAGTCTACAGAACATGCAGAACCCAAATCGAGTACAGATCCAGACTTCTCAACTCTTAATAGTGCAAAGCCGCACTAATATCTCAGGCAGATTTAAATGATTTGGTCCTCTCCAAAACCAAGGCTCCAGCAGTGGAATCTTCTTGAAAAGGGTGTCAAGGTGTCTTTTCATAGGAGGTAGTCTAACATATTGACCTATTACTCTATGGATGGTGCTTTAACAAAAGAGAACAAAGAATAAGAAGAGGGGAAGAAAGAGAGAGACAACAGAACAAAGAAGAGATGAAAGAAAGAAACAGGGGAAAAGAGAGAAAGAGACATAGACAGAAGGCCAGTAAGATAGATACAGACACAAAAAAGAAAGAACAAGTGAAGTAATAGGAGAGAGAGACAATAATATAGAGAAACAAGGGAAGAATGCGAAGAAAGGTGGACAGAGAGAGAAGTGGAGAAAGGCAGGCAGACACAGAGAGAGAAAAAAGACTAATAGTAAAACAACTGAACAAAAATGGCCATCACGATGCTCCCCTTTTTTTGTGTGACACTCACCTCGCGTACGAATAAAACCGAAACTATCTTCGTCAATCGCGCAGCGTCCGATAGTACGAAGACATCTTTTACGGAGAAACAGAACAGTTTTCTCGCAATAAAAATCGCAAACGAATGAGGTACAGCGCATACAAAATGGCTAACAGCTGTCGGAAACTGCTAGAAAATAGGCTATTAAAAACCTCAATAGAGCGGCCGGCCCTTCATTGAATACCTGAACGCCATTACTTAACCGCAATGTTATTATTGGGTGATTATAATTCATCTTTTTGGACCGAGGCTTACGCGGCCAACCATTTATGGCCCTCACAACGAACATTAAACGCGAAGTTTCCGACATAATGCGAATATAACAAGGTTCCAGAATGTAAGGAGGTGGGGGGGGGGCCTCGAAGGATCACCACCAGCGGGACAAGAGGAATCGGTGAGCCGTACAGAAGGTAGCATTAAAGAAATTATTGGTCTTATTCGCTAAAATAGCCGGCATAACGAACCTCGCTTAGCAGTGGCGTCTGTTTGTTTGTGGGCTCACTCGATGCAACAGCGAGATAAGGTTGTTGAGTTCCGGGAGTAAATAAGGACGTTTAATAGGAAGGACCATTATGTTAGGCCTAACACTTGTTAGTCCAAACATCAATCATTCGACAAGTATCGACGTAATGCAAGTGGATGAATAATCTAGCTTGCCACGTAATCACCATAACAAATAGCGAAATATTTAATTGGCTATTGGGTAAATGGTAAGCGTTTGGCCATCCTTGGAATGGGTTATGTATGGAGTAAATACTTTCGAGGCTGTCATGAGAAAAATTGATGTTGTCCAAAAATAAATATATTCTTTATTGCAGAGAAAATATCCTTCGATACACATGCAAGATCCTTTATGGTCGGCTTAGAAAGGTGGTTAAGTAAAAAAAAAGGGACTTTTCTTTCTGTTCCAGCTCAATGTTTATAAATCCACACTTTGCAATGATCACAGAAGATCCATTCCGATATTTCTGATGCAATTTGTGCACAGTAGGTGTCGCCGGGATAGGGCTACATAGTACTGCCCTAGTGGATCCTTTAGTAAAGATTAAGATGGCTTTGGTATTGGAAGACCTTGCTAAGTAGTAGTTTGGTTAAGGTTGGGGTTAATCGAGATTACAAAGTTGTTTTCAAGATGTGCTGGGTTAAGTTTAGAGAAATTATCTTATACAGTTTCGAGCGGCGTTTATAAAGCACATTCTCCCCCTCTGTGAGGGAGACTGTCTGGAATGTGACCAGATCCATGGCACTTTCAACAATTTAAAAAGGGCACATCTGCTTGGTTGTTTCAGGTATTTAAGTGCATCAGCAACTTAGGCCGTATTGCGCCGTACATATGTCTGTAAATTGCGTGTGTTCTGTAGTCGATTTGCTTTGCTGGAAGAAAAAACCATGCTACACCCTCGCCTGAGACCGATTAACTCAGCCACGCTGTGAACAGACATGTTATGTATGGCGCAATATGGCCTAAGTTGACGAGATTCGAACTCAGGTTTTTTTCAACCCGGTGGAGAGGGGGAGGACGGTGATTATACCAACTCTACTGCCATGAGGGCGGTACGTGAAAAGATACATAGTTTCAGAAATTGAAAAGGCGTGTCTGAAACGTGACCAGATACGTGTCAGTTTTAACAGTTTAAAAAGGTAGCGCTGGTACATAACAAGATCCATGCCAGGTTCATAAATTAAAAAGGCAGCTCTGGAACGTGACTAGATCCATATCAGTTTCAATATTTAAAAAAGGCAGTTCTGGTATGTAACAAGATCCATATCAGTTTCAGAAATTAAGGCAGCTCTGGAACGTAACCAGATACATGTCAGTTTGAACAGTTAAAAAAGGCAGCTCTGGTACGTAACAAGATCCATATCAGTTTCAACATTTAAAAAGGCAGTTGTGGTACGTAACAAGATCCATATCAGTTTCAACATTTAAAAAGGCAGTTGTGGTACGTAACAAGATCCATATCAGTTTCAACTGTTAAAAGAGGCAGCTTTGGTACGTGAAAATATCCCTCTGTTTCTTGACAGAAAAAGTCATCTTACCACCACACACCGACCCATTTGCTCAGACCCCAAACGAAAATAAAATTTTCCTACTAACCACGCCTCAGGGAAAAAGATTAATTGAAGATTATTTAACGAAACCATGTGCCCATTGTGTTGAAGTGAGCAAAGACCAGTCTGAATTATAAAGGGGTTACCCGATATCCTTTGAGAAGGCAGTATTCGATTCCTAGAAAGGCGCTCATGTCACTAGGGAGCGGTAGAAGCTCAGACATTACGAGTATATGGTTTAGGGAGGATACTCCTTAGCGAGTGGTCAGGAGCGGGGGTTACACGCTCTTTGAGTAGATCGGGGTTCAAACCCCTGACTGCTAAACACGGTCATTTGTCAATCCGCACTGGACCAGCGTGGCAGATTATGATCCATTTCCCTCAACATGAATTGTTGAGGAGGCTTCCATCCTGCAGATAACGGCTGCTGCTTGTCTTTTTACAGGTGGTTCATAATTTTAGAATTCCGTTCTTCGACCAATTCTGGGTTCCGAATACCAGTTAGTCACGCGCACAGATTTTTGCGCATAAAATTTGAATAAACGCTATATAATTTCGAATTATCTCTTTCCCAAAGCTATTAAACTCTTTCAAGAATTTTAATAATTTGATATACTTTATTTCTCCTCGCGTGACACTACATCCTTTCTTATCCTGGAGAACATCTCTATAGGAGAACTAGCGCTGATTGTTGAAACTTTAAAGAAAACTTTTTCAAAGTTTTGTAACGTGTTGCTGTTTATTCCCCCTCCCCACTACGTTTTATGAATACCCGAAGGAAATAATTGGGGACTTAAAAGGAAAGGTGAATGCCAAAATACAGATTCTGATAGTCCATTAGCTCTAATGATATGCGTTTCTCAAACATTCATGTATTTCAAAAGTATGGGCTGCATAATCTGCACAAGGTGGGACTCTCCAATACGTTGCCATTTTAAAATACTGATAAACATCCCATTTGCCATTTCCTCTGATTTAGTATGCAAACAGCCCTTCCACTCCTATATGTAATTTATCTATCAATGAACTGTTTCCCTCGCATCACATGGAGAGGGATGAATTCTAATTCCAGCATCAAAAAAGAAACGCATAATGGAGTTGTTCCTAAACCCCAAAAGATGCCACAGCAACAAACGATTTGTACACTTCGCATTTTCCACCCAGCTGATAGGGGGAGGGGGATAACACATTTCTGTTATCCTAATATTACCGTTGTATAGGAACAAATATTTAAAACCTGCTATGAATTATTCACAAGAAACCTGCGGAAGTCGGAAACCCTCCTGCCAAACAAGACTTTAATCAAAACTCTCTTCAACAATTTGAAGCATGCAAAGTAGATTCGCTAAACATGAAATTATTAAACAGGGACAGAGAAACCAGGATAATCTTGTGCCAAGTACAGAGATCAATATCGCATGATGGAACGGATAGCTTCACCCTTTAAAAAAGGAGGGAAGAAACTCTGAAGAAATCAATAGTAAAAAATAACGCAAGAAAAATAAACCTCGCTTTGTCAAGTTATACTATAATAACTGACAATTTTTGCAGTGTCGCTGAAAAGAGCAGCTCTGGAACGTGACAAGATCCATGTTGGGTTCAAAAATTAACAAAAAAGGCAGCTTTGGAACGTGACAAGATCCATGTTGGTTTCAAAAATTAACAAAAAAGGCAGCTTTGGAACGTGACAAGATCCATGATAGTCACAACAATTAATAAAGGCTACTGTTGAACATGACAAGATCCATCTTAGTCACGACAATTAAAAAAAGGCTATTGTGGAACGTGACAACATCCATATCGGTTTTAATATTTAATGAAGAAACAGCACTGGAATTTGACAAGATCCATGTCGATTTAAAAATTAACAAAAAGGCAGCTCTGGAATGCGCACGATCCAAGTTAAGTACAACAATTTACAAAAGGTTACTGTGGAAAGATCCATGTCGGTTTTAAAAATTAACAAAAAGGCAGCTCTGGAACATGGCAAGATAGATCCATGTTAGTCACAACAATTAAAAAATGGCTACTGTGAAACGTGATAAGATCCATATTAGTCCCAACAATTAAAGAATGGTACTGTCGAACGTGAGAAGATCTCTATCGGTTTAAACATTAAAAAAAAAAAAAAAGGGCTGGAACGTTACAAGGTCCATGTTAGTTTCAATAAGAAGGAAAAGACACTTTCGAATTTAACAAGATCCATGTCGGTTTTAAAAATTAACATTAACAAAAGCTGTGGAACATGGAAAGATCTATGTCAGTCACAGCAATTAAAAAAAGTAACTGTAGAACGTGACAAGAAACACGCACGTCACAAGATCCATATTGGTTTCAAAGGTTAACAAAAAGGCAGCTCTGGAACGTGGCAAGATCCATGTTAGTCACAACAATTAAAAAATGCTACTATGGAACATGATAAAATACATGTTAGTTTCAATAATAAAGAAAAACGTGCTCTGGAAAGTGACAAGACCATGTCAGCTTCAAAAATTAACAAAAAGGCAGCTCTGGATCATGGCAAGATCCATGTTAGTCACAACAATTAAAAAAGAAAGGCAGCTGTAGAACGTGACAAGATCCATGTTAGTCACAACAATTAAAAAAGAAAGGCAGCTGTAGAACGTGACAAGATCCATGTTAGTCACAACAATTAAAAAGAAAGGCAGCTGTAGAACGTGGCAAGATCCAGGGAGGTTTCAACAATTCAATAACAAAAACAGCTCTGGAACGTGACTAGATCCATGGCAGTTTCAACAGTTTAGAGGACATCAGCTCTGAATGTAACAAGATATGTCGACTTCATAAAAAATAGTTTTTGACTGACAAAATACGTATAGGTTTCAACAGTTAACTTCTATACCAACCAAATACTTTCAAATGAATTTCTCTTATTTTTTACACGTTTTTGTGTCCTTTGCATGGAACAAAGAAATAATCCGCCCTGTTCCCCTAACTATCCGATAAATCGCAGCAATTTCCTAATCGTTTTCTTCTGCTTAAAGTCTTCAATCCTTTCAGTAGGGATTAATTTCTTTATATCTCTTCGCGAACTTCTTTGAAAAGATGAACTTGTTGAAATAAATGTCCGAAACACCAGAACAGCTGTCAGGACACGGGAATGAGGTTGACAAGGATAAAAATGTTGCGCGTTCTTGGATAGCTGGTGATTCTCTGAGGTCTAACGAATGTGTCGACTTAATGCCATCTAAATCTGATGTGTGTGAAGGGGAATACAACGTCAGAGTCAACTTAAATGTCTCAAGATTACGTCGATGTCAGAAACATAAAGCGCAGATTAGTGTTGACAAGATTATAGTCTGCTGTTGTGCTTTTGGTCCCTTTTTTTATTTTCATCCCATCCTGGAAAATATGTAAAAAGATTGTAATAAAACCCGAAAATAGGCAAATAATTTTCCTTGTAATTCTAAAAACTAAGGAGGGGTGTGATTCTCGTAATGTGAACAGAAAATTCGCATATAAGGAAAGGTATTGCTGTAGATTTTTTAATATTTTTTTTATGAAAAAAAAGAAGAGATTTGGATCCCATATTATTTGAAAACAGTCAAAAGTACATTAATTTTGTTTATATGTTAAGATGAACGATGGTTTTTTAAAAATTATTTTTAGAATGAAATAACTTTTTAAATAACTTGTTTTTACAATTTTTATTATAGTATTTTTGATATGAAATTTTTCTTTGCGTTTTTCCTAGTTTTTCGAATTTTTTAAAACAGCGATTTCATTAAAATATCTGGCTACATGACATAGTTTTGTCATACGCCTTTTATAAAAAAAATTATGACAAAATATTCTGTTACTTTGTATAGTATAGAACACAAAAAATTCTATCAGTATTTATGGAAGACAAAATATTCTATACCTATTCACTGAAAAAAGTTATCACAAAATATATCTACATTGTTGTTTACAAAAGATTGATAAAATATTTTATCACTATTTACAAAATGACAAAAATGTTCCATCATATTTATAAAAAAATTATGATGAAACCATCTCATTTTATAGATAACATGACAAAATATTTATATCCACAGTTTAGAAGATTTTTAGAATGCTTAAGACAAATGTTCTATCATTATTTGCAGATGATTTATAAGAAAATATTCCATCATATTTATAAAAAAACTTACAAAATATTCTATAACTATTTATAGAAAAAAATGACAAAATATTCTATACCTATTTATAGAAAGGATTTACGACTATGATAAAATGTCCATACTGTTTTACAGAAAAGACCTATTTATAGAAAACAGATAAGCAAAATTACAAAATATTTATATCCCTATTTTTAGAATATAGTACAAAATATCCCATCCATATTTATAAAAGACAAAATATTCTATCTCACTATTAAGAAAAAACTAGACAAAATATTCTATACCTATTTATAGCGAGGATTTATGAAAAAATGTCCATCCCGATTTACAGAAAAGGCCTATATGTAGAAAATATGACAAAATATTTACTTCCCCTTTTTTTTTTAGTGAAATGACAAAATATTTCTGTCCCTATTTTTCGAAGGCATAAAAAATATTCCATCGCTATTTATAAAAGATACAACAAAATATTCTATGAATATTAACAGAGGTCATGAAAAAATATTCTATACCTATTTATAGAAAGAATTTGACAAATGACAAAAAGTCATTCCGATTTATAGAAAGGACATGACACAATATTTATATTCCTATTTCCAGAAAACTTGACAAAATATTCAGGTGGCTACTTATAGAAAACTTATAACAAAATATTCTATCAATATTCATAGACGTTTGACAAAATGTTCTATACCTATTTATAGAAAAGGTTTATGACAAAATATTCTATACCTATTTATAGAATAGGTATAGAATATTTCCTCAGCATGAATTGTTGAGGAGGCTTCCATCCTGCAGTGGGTTGATAATGGCTGCACTTTACTTTTTATTTATAGAATAGGTTTATGGCAAATTACTCCTACCATATTTATAGAAGATCTATGACAAAATTTCGATTTATAGAAGATCTATAAATCCACTCTACGAATTTATAGAAGACCTATGACAAAATATTCCATCACAATTTATAGAAGGCTTACAACAAAATACTCTGTCAATATTTATGGACATGAAAAAATATTCTATCAATATTTATAGATTTATAACAAAATATTCTATAAATATTTACAGAAGAGACACGGGAAAAATATATACATTCCTATTTTAAAAGGCGAGGAAAAATATTTCCATCTTTCTTTACAGAAAAGTGAATTCATTATCTTAGACAGTTCCAAATTATAGGATGCGCAACATAAATCCTCTTTCATTTTTAGGATGTTTATGTAGGATAAGCAATAGACATTTTCTACATCCAGAGGTTTGGTTCACCTCACGCGCGCAGCCTTCAAGCTATCACTTCCACTCTATGAACGTTTACAAGACAGCGGCAATAAGATATGCTACCCATCATCCCTAAAACCCGCCTATAACGGCATTCTCCTCCCTCTTGGGCCCCCAATTTAATTACTCAGTTATCCTCCCTCCATCCTAACAGTAGAAGGAAAATCGTAACACTGATGCGGTTGTCATAGGAACAGCCCAAGAGACCATGGCTTAAGCTCCCGAAGCCGAAATCTCTCTCGTTGAGTGAGAAGGTTCAGTGGCGGAGAGAAACAGCTGCTTGCTGCGTTTCTCAAGGGCCATAACTTCCCCTTCCCTTCCCACCACCCACGTATTATAACCCCTCATTGGAACAGCACCCGTTAATGGAGTTATATAAGATAAGAACCTATCATAACAGCAATCAATAAGACTACCTTTCCGAGTCCGATGGAAATATATACATAATGTATTTAAAAACAAACTCATTTTGCTGTCTGTCCATTATTCTATTATCTGTCCATTCGTCTCTCTCTCTCTGCAAAATGAGTGTTCAGAATAGCTTAGAAACCTATTTAAACTTCAATTCCCTTGCGATCTTTCTTTCTTTCATATCAATGCATAGTTCAGTCATAATTCATCCCAGATGGTTTTACAGTTAACCATGCATATTATTTGAAAATTCTTAACCGAATAGGAGGAATCTATTGGACTAAAAACAAGATCTTTGGTCATGGATTCAATTTTACATTTCCAAATAATATCTTTGGCTAAATAATAAGCGGATCAACACCACGCCAATGCGCCAGTTCACAACCTGCTTTCTTGAAGTTTTCATCAGAAAAAGAGATCAGATAGATTGATTATTTGCCATATTCAGCCGATTTGGCTCTTTCTGAATACTTTAGTTTTTTAATCAGTTGGAAAATTCAATAAAAAAAAAGATTATTCGAGAAATGCTGTCAACAGGTATTATGTTCTTAAATACTTAAAAAAAAACTTTCTTCAGAGCGCGAGCAAATTCAAGTTTTTCTTTCTCTCTATTCTTTCTTTCAATCATTTGTTTCTGAAAGTCTTTTAAGCAAATTGCTTTCGATATGCTCTCCTATACAGCCATCCAACAGAAAAATGCTCGGCAGTAATTCAAAATTCAAACTCTCCAAAGCGGGGTCCCTTTGAAGCAAGCTAGTAACAGTAGAACGCTGCGCGAGACATGATGTCGATAGGTGAATAGCTCAGTAATGTGAACTCTGTATGGAATAAAAAAAAAATAAAATAAAAAGTTAGCTATCAGGTATGGAAAAATATCCTTTCTCCATTCTTCTTGTCTTCATTTCTCTCTCTCTCTCTCTCTCTCTCTCTCTTTGTATGCATTTTGCCTCGTGATATTGAGTCGCTTCTTGCCCTGGGTGATAAAGGAAAAGCTTTTCCCGTCTTTCACTCATTCTTATATAAACAGTGCATTGACAAGGATGTGAATTGTAATAGCTGTTAGCAGCGAATATTCTTTAACTTACCAGCAGCGATTGGCATAAAATAATGTCGATAAATCAAATAGGCAGGGATGTAGAGTGCATCCACAAAAGTAATTTCATTTTCACAGTGTCACTCAATAATAATAAAAGAGTTGCTTAGGTTACTGCTGGCATTCAACGCGGCTTTTAGAGCCCCCGAGACAGAAAGGCGGAATATTTTTGCTGCTCTTTCTCCTTTTATAAATAGCTGCTACATATCGAGTGTAAAATTTCATATAAAATGAGAAATTGTGCAGTTAAACAAATATAAACAAAAATAAAAGGCGATAAAACAGCGCCGTTATATCCGAGATTTGCAATAACGATCAATTTTTAATTTGAAAATCTCGAACCCAAAATCTGAATGTACTCATGATGGTTTTTTGCATCTTTATTTCAAATTTCGGTTCCAGTAGGTGGCGCTAGTTTAGTTGATAAAAGGGGGAATTGGGTTGGTTAATTAATTTTTAAGTTTCTCTTCGATCTCCAACTCCTGTTTTTTTTTTTACTTCTTCCCTCCCCCCCCTCTGTTAACTTTTATAGAGAGGAAGATTCGCGCTAAGCCTAATCATGGGGAATTTCCGACGAAGCTGTGAATATTCTGATGCCGCTAATGATTGCTTTGATGCCGCTAATGAAAGTGATGTTTGGCCGGTGAATAAATTGTTGACTCCTAGTCAGACAACGATACTGTGTGTGTGTGTGTGTGTGTGTGTGTGTGTGTGTGTGTGTGTGTGTGTGTGTGTGTGTCGGCAATTCACACGTGCATAGCCGTCGGGTCTCCACTCCATCATCTTCACTGATTTATGTTTCAGCTCAAGTGAGCCGTGGAAACTCATTTCCACACATCCCCAGCCAGACGAAGTGTTATGTTCATGAACAAAACAGAGCCAGGGGGCAGGTGTTTTGCTACGAATATGATTGCCGAAACGAGACTGATTCCCAAAAGGCAACGAGGCGTGATCCCGAGCGATCCTGAGAACCGTAGCTGAACCTACAAAACTCGTCTTCCCCACACAGCGAATCTTTATTGGATTAACTTCCCATTGTGCCTACAGCTGCGACTGGCGTCTTCAAATTCATGCGAATTGAAAGAGGTTTTCACGATTTTCAGCATTCTAGTAATACTGTCAGATTCATCGCAATCTACACTATTTTCCAAAATCAAGGTGCGTCTATTCTATAAACATCTCTGTCCCGAATACGCAACTACCCGCAAGCTCTGATCTGAATGAATTTCAAGTCTTGATTTTAAGAAGAAAACCGTATCAACCAGATATTCGATGGAAGACAAAGCAACTCCTGAATGTTTGTCATAGAAAACTGTAGTCAGTCATGTGAGAGTGTGTTCTGTCATTTTGTAATGTTATATGACTGTCCACTTATCAACCAGGAATCAGTGATAACTTAAAGCTGCTTCTTAGTTCCCGCCCTTGCCACGAGGAGCAGGCCTCTACTAACACTCACTGACTAAACTGGGGTTCAATCAAAGGATCCCACATGACAGGCAGTGTCTGTCATATCAACAGATTCCTTCCCACTTATGTTTTCCCAAAGTAGTAAAACAAAAGGACCCCTTACAAACAGACTGGTTGCACCAGAAAAGATCCAGCCTCAAAAGAGGACAGTATGTCGCACCTCTGATAATAATCGCCATAAAAAGGAAGAGTTTCAGGTATGTAAATGTCTAATGAGGGCTGGAGTCCATGTCCACATCAAGTGTCATAGGTTGACAGGAATCCAGGTACCAAATAAATTTTAAGTTTATAGCAAGGAAGGTTATCCATTTTTTAGACGAATCCGTTGAAGTTGAAGTCGTTGATAGGAAGAGTCTAAGAAGCGGCAAATATCAGGTACACCTCAGTAAAGCTCTATGCAGCAATGGCGATGGTGCACCAAGAGCACTCAGGAATGCCTGACCTTGAGATGATTATCCAAATGTCAAAATATCCAAACAATATGAAAACATAATTTGAAGCATCGATATCCTCAGGCCCAGAATAGCAAAACATAACCAGATCGACAGACAATCTCTTCAAGCTGGCTTCCACAACCTAGCTTATTTAAGAGAAATGTTTCTGGGAAATGTGGTAGAACTTTCCAACAGACTAGCTCTGGACCTGAACAAGTCCTATTAAGAAAAATCTTATAAATCTGAAAAACTACAAGTCTTCATGTTGATGCAGCCGTGAGATCCTCAATCTAGGGGAAAGAGTACAAGAAATCCTACTGTTCAAGATTTTTTCCTCGTTTACAGAAAGATCAGCAGGAATACGGTTCTTTGTAAGAATTCTGTTGATAACCAGGATTATTATCATATCTTCACGATAAAGATGGATTTTGGTTCTTTAGGATTCTACTGGTAACTATAATTTTTCAGGAGCAAGATCGGTTGGAGATCTAATGGTGCTCACGAAGCATAAACTACTCAAGAATAATTCACAAGCGATATTACTTCAGAGAATCTCAGACTGAGACCTGAAGAAGTTGGCTGATTTCATTGTTTACAAGGCCATATTGCTCTGTGTGTATCATGTTCAGTGGATAATTTGAATGTTGTGCGGGCTGAAAATTCCGAAATATTTGACAGTAAACCCTTACTCCCGCCGTTTGAGATCGGCTAAGTCCAACTCCCATAGAAGACTCCTCTAATGGAGGATGTAGTCTAGGTTTGAATGCAGTTTCAATTACAATTCCATCCTCTCCTGGAAAAGTGAGAGGAAAATATCTTGCGTATCCAATAATATAATCTTACTGATTACTTCGGTGTTTTAGTGCCTAGGCTGTTAAAGCCATGAAGTTTCAGTGTATTATGTTTGCAAATTGCAGTTCGATGACCGAATTTACGGGATGAAAACCCAAGCTTCCACGAGAACAAAGCAAGCAATCAATTTGGCCACGATGTGGAAAAAAGTCCACAGGGAATTCGAAGCGAGATATTTTCCACACGACTACCATCCTTCCACATCGCGTGGAAGGATGGTAATTGTAATGCCTGCGCTAGCCGCCATGGCACTGATTATAGACAACAAATGCGATGAGTAACATCTTTTCGTTTTGTATTTGTCCATCTAAATTTACATATCTGATTTCTATTACAACTTCCATCTGCATTTTCACCGTTCCAATGTCTATATTGACACATCCATGTACGTGAATTCAATTTCCCTTTTATCGACCTATTTGAATACCTGAAAGAGACCAATCCACTCCTCTCTGGGTATGAAAACTCCATCTATTTCCGTATTCATATCCATTTCTGTTTCCGTATTCTGTTTGTCTGTATCTGCCCATCTACGTGTCGTCACTTCACTCGCGGACCTCTGACCAGCAATCGATCTAGCCCCTGGATTCTGCCTCCTCCTGACCTCCGTAGATGTCTCTTCCGACTATCGTCTGGGCGCGTTCTTTGTCGTGTGTATACACACATACGATCGCAGCTTGATTGCAGCGGAAATAACGGGGCCTGTTATAAACGCTTCGTTCAGGTAAACTCGCGGGTCACATCCGCTTCGTCGGTCATGCAATCACTATGGAACGCCGCTGTGACGCTGTGTCGCATCTTGAGAAGTAATGTTCCATTGGCGATGACGTCACCGGCAGAAACCACCTTTCGTATCGTTTGTTTCATCCCCGTAGTTTCACAGTTGGTGGATTAGCACGCTCGCCTACACAGCACCAGCCCACCGTGAACTCTACTTGAAGCAAGTGGAGATGTAAATAATTTTGTGTTAAGTCTAGCAAAGGTTTCCCGAAAGTCTATGTATGCAAATATGAACTCAACGGGGCACGCGCATGTCGTAAACAGATCATTGTTAACCTCGCCCTCTCAACCATAGGAAATATCCAAAACACCACTGTTAATAAGGATTTAACTTCAGTGGAATTTTCCAGCATAGGATGACGAGTCCAATTTCTAACAAGATTCGATCCTCAGCTGTATTCTGGCTCTCTTTGGAAAGCTTAACTTTGAATAGCAAAGCTGAAGTGAGCATTGAAACGCTATGGCAACAGTGCAAAGTTTAAATTCGTTTGAGTTAAAACAGTGTCTTACTTCTGAAACAAAGATTCTAGGATTTCATTATTGGTAATGCTGAGTATTATACAACAGGACAAATCCTGGATGAATCAAAGCCGACAGGAACTCATTGTAGTTGGAGGGGGAGAAGATTGACTTGCTCTTTGATCACACGAAGGATGTAGGAGTTTGTTTGTACAGGCGATGGATGTAACCGGGAGATGAAAGCAATTTCACACATTGCAGAAGGTTGTCTCAAGGGATTGTCTCAACGAGCTTTGTGATTTCAGTAAGACCTTAAGTATATTCATAGATATCCATGTGGATGGAAGCCCATGCGTGCTGAGTTTTCTTTTAATGAACTGAGAACAACTATATTTTGTATAAAATAAACACAATAAAAATGTTGCTATCATTACTTTTGTGACACTGTACACACAGGAAACTGTGTCTTCTGCAAGCCAAAATTTCACTTTATCAACCTGGCATAGTTTTATTTGTTTCAGTATGGTTTCTTCTATAATCTGTTGATTTTTCTGTCAGTTTACATTTGGATGCGAATCTGTTGATTTTTCTGCCAGTCTACATTTTGATGCTAAACTTGGTTTTTCTGTCAGTTTACATTTCGAAGTCAATCTGTGAATGTTTCTGTCAGTTTACATTTTGATGTTCAACTTGATTTTTCAGTCAGTCTATATTTCGAACTAAATCAGTTGATTTTTCTGTCCGTTTACATTTGGGTGTTAAATTATTGATTTTTCTGTCAGTTTACATTTGATGTTAAATTGTTGATTTTTCTGTCAGTCTGCATTTCGAAGTTAATCTGTTGACTTTCCTATCAGTTTACATTTGGATGTGAATCTGTTGATTTTTCTGTTAGTTTACATTTGAACGCGAATCTGTTTATTTTTCTGGTAGTTTACATTTGGATGCGAATCTGTGGATTTTTCTGTTAGGTTACATTTGAATGCGAATCTGTGGATTTTTCTGTCAGTTTACATTTGGATGCGAATCTGTTGATTTTTCTGTCAGTTTACATTTGGATGCGAATCTGTTGATTTTTCTGTCAGTTTACATTTGGATGCGAATCTGTTGATTTTTCTGTCAGTTTACATTTGGATGTGAATCTGTTGATTTTTCTGCCAGTCTAGATTTAGATGCTAAACTTGGTTTTTCTGTCAGTTTACATTTCGCAGTTAATCTGTTCATTTTTATATCAGTCTACCTCTCGAAATTAACCGGTTGACTTTGCTATCAGTTTACATTTCAAAGTTGTCTTTCCTATCAGTTTACACTTGGATGTGAATCTGTTGATATTTCTGTCAGTTTACATTTGGATGTGAATCAGTTGATTTTTCTGCTAGTTTATTATTCGATGTTATCGTTCTAAAAATAATTGTAATGCTAATCCGTTTTCTATATCTATATCAATCCTTTACGAGTGTGTCTGCCCGCTTTTGTCAATGTTTCCATGATTGGGTTTAATAATTTCTGTTTCTACTTCATTTCTTGCTCGGGTTGTTATTTCCATTTATATTTCTGTAATCATCCACCCATGTGTTTGTGTTTTTCGAGTTATGGTACAATGTTTGGCTTTCTCTTTTTGCTCGAAATACCAGTCTCTTTCTACGCTCCCCTCCTAACAGTTATTTTAATATTACCTTCATATGCTTATTTGTAAACACATTTCTTCTGTGCGTTTTCATTTTGTTCTACCTCTGTGTCCACGTTCTTCTACTTGTCAATCCAGTTTCGGTGATTTTTCTGTCCACATTTCTGTCTAAGTAAACATTCCAATGTCCCTTTCCGAACGAACTATTAGTGAAATGCGTTGATAATGTAGATGCATTGTAGTAGAATAAAATTACTACAGCGTATGTGACACGTGTTTTGAAGAATAAAATTACTACAGCGTATGTGACACGTGTTTGAACTAACAGCGAACTAAACTATGTCACTATTTCCACCCTGACGTTTATTTAATTATCTGTCGATATATGTCCAATTTTTTTTTCGATATGTATTTTTTCTATAAGTTTCTATGCACGTTGTTTACACATCGATGTTTATTATCCTGTTTCTATGATTTCTGTCTACATTTCACTCTAAGTTTCTAAGCCCATTTATTTTTCGAAAAAATGTCTGTTGTTTATTCGATGTTTATGTTTTATCGCCTGTTGTTTATTTTACGTTTCTAGGAAATTTATGGAAAAATAAACATCTCAACTGACGTTTATTTTTCCATAAATTTATGTCTGCTATCCACATTCCAATTTAAGTTTCCATGCCCGTTTACATGTTTATATATACATTTTTTTTTTTTTTTTTACTGTAAATTTCTGTCTGCAGACTGTTCAATGTTTACTTTTTATACCTACTTGTTTCCATATCTTCTCTCTATTATACTTGACATATTTTCTATTCAGTGCGATGTTTGCATCTGCACGATATTTTTATTTTTCCATAAATTTCCACCCCTGCTGTCTACATTCCGATGTTTCCCACTGTTTTACGTTTTCAATTCTACACGTCCATGTCTCCTTACCTTGTCGATGCGCTCATCTATAATAAAATGCTAATAATTCAAAATGTCAAATGGAATTGGTTGTCCGTTATATCGAGAACTGCGCATCCGTGATATTATGTATTGCCCATTAACAGAGAGCACTCCAGATGAATACCCCCATCTTCAGCCCTGGTACAGAAGTAATTTGAAGATGTGGTTCGGAAAATAAAGTGCCACACATTCCCCTCTCCTTTCATCTAAATTATCGCCAACACAACATCAACTTCAGAGTAGGTGGACTGCAGAAATTACCGCCAACCCGTCCGAGGCACGCACTGTTCGCAGCTAATGAGGCACGTTTCCGCAGGTTGGCTTGCCTGTTAATGAAACGGTAACAGTACACATCTCCCAAACCTCCCCATTTCCTATTCTCTTCCACTGAACCCACCCGCCCCCTTTTAAAGGAGATAGAAGGTCGACGTGAAGCTTGGAATGTTATGAATTATACTCGTGTAGGTATTCAACTGGTCTTATCGGCGTGAAGGGAACATTCCCGACCCTTTTTTATTCGCGTAGCAACAAATTTGGAAACCATAGCAACCAATCTGATAACCTTCTCAAAATATGCGCATTTCAACAGAAAAATACCGCCAAAATGCAGTACTGAAGTTTGTTCGCGAAATGAACATAAGCAATACTTTTGTTTGGCGGGAGAATTTATTACAGTTTAACTGTTGAGCGCGCGCAGTGAAATCTGAAATGAACACGCGCAACATTTCTGTCTGTTTCTGTATCGCAATTTAATTGTTGAGCGCGTGAAATGGACGCGCTCAAAATTTCTCTTTAATCTCGTTTATTGCAGTTTAATTGTTGAGCGCGCGTTTAATTGTTCAGCACGTGCTTAACTCTTGAGCACGTGCTTAATTGTTGGGCGCGCGCAATGAAATGCCAAACGAAAATGCGCGATAAACTCCAGTTTATTTCAGTTTAGCATCGGTTTTAGCCAACTTTTGAATGTTGCAATTACCTCTATCAAATGCTTTTTAACTTCTACAATATAAACTTAGTGGGGGTCACGAACTTTAGCTGTTGGGAGGTGGTACGATTTTTTTTATTAAGCAAGTGTGCAAATCGCGAATAATTCCATGGCATTACGCTGTAACTAAAGGTTTCAGAAACAGCTTTCTATCTATCAAGAAAAGTGCGCATCACGAATTTTTATTCAACCCTGCCTTGATGTTGTGCATATTCCACACAGATGTCTCATTCTTGATTATAAGGTACTGTACAGTGACAGGCAATTTACTCCAGAAAAAATTAGCCATTCATTTCACGTTAGTATAGAAAAGTTACAGTCATGTGCACGAATTTTGCAGAGAGACAATGGCAGGTGTGTCACTGTTGGTGATCACAGCCAGACAGCGATGTAAATGAAAGCTTTTGTGTTTGGTAATTTTCATCTAAATCGCATACGTAGAGTCTCCCTCAGAAAGTGCTCGTCCTACTAACATCAAAAGTGTCAAAAGTAGCCAGCAGGTGGCTGTACAGGCATTCAAATGCCGATGAGATTCTACTGTCAATGGCATCCTTCAAATGAGCTGTTCGGTGCGACCTAGAGAGGAGATGGAACTGCTAGTATGGGGTCCCTCGAATAAAATACTTTCCCACAGGCTTCCAGCCACGCAGATGATATGGCTGCTTTGTTATGTGCTCGTCCTTGCGTTATTCGTAAAGCTGCCTTGACATAATTAATTCATTGAACATGCCTCCTCTCACTTCCGGTGCTTCCCAGTGCACTTCGCTTCAAGCAGATTCTGTCTATTATACTTAAAATTATAGAGGAATATAAAGTAGATGCTGATAAACAGACAAAAACAGTTCTTTTTAATGTAACTTTGTATATTCATAATTTGTGTCAAGAAAGATTTGCAAGTAGAAAACCGACCAGTAGTCCAAGGTCGGCTTTCCTAGTTTACGGGATGAAAAACCACGGAAACTTTACCCGAATATGAACTTGATCGACTAGCTTTGATGGGCTTCTTTTGCTTTCGACGGGATTCGGACCAAGGCTCTTTCCATGCGATATGGAAGGATGCGGATGGTGACCTCTGAGATTTTGAATTTGACAAAATCCTGACAGATGTGGTATGGAAAGATAATCAGAAGAGATATTTGTAATCTTCACATGATTAGGGATACTAGTAAACGCACAGAGGTAGACGTTGCTATAAAGCGGATTGCTGGAAGTTAAAAGTGACTCTTGGTTATTTGAAGATGTAAATGAGAAAGGTTTTAGGATTCCATCAGTGAAGAAATAGATACTGGAGACGTTAATGAATACTAGTGTGTCCTTGATCTTGCTCCAAACCAACATCAATGAAGTTTGATGGAGGCAATAAAAAAAATCCCGGAGGCAATAATTAAGAATACAACACAGAAATGCCATGCTGTACCATTGTATGTTGCCCTGTTCAAGTGTGGATATAAGGACTAATTTTCATGTCGTGCTGGCTGAAAGACTCATAGAGAGGAATCGTACGCTCTCTGCCTCAGATCTGCTAACTGCAGCTTAGATGAAAAAGAAATTCCTCCAGTGGCCAAAGGGAATTGAAGCCAGATTTCTCCTGACGAGTGGCAGACGATGGTGCATCGTGCAGTTTACAACAATGGACTCGGGTTCACAGCAGGAATGATTGTTAATTGCCACTCTTCAGAACTGGCTCTATGAAGCAGTTGTGTGCAGTTGGATTAATGTGTCCAAGTATGGCAGTTAGACAATAAAAGATACCAAGACTAGAAAAGTATAAAGACATAGAACATGCCTGTTGAGATCAGCAAAAGGGCTTAAACTAGAATGCAGACTTAGAGTTACGATTCAGTTAGATATAAAGTTTTCCATGAAGGGAGCAAGTTACCAGTAAGATACATGGTGTTTGGGCTGTGATATACAGGACTTTTGCAATGGGATGTCATGTGTTTGTGCAAGACGATGGCGAGTCTGTATTTAGAATATTGTGTTCAGGTCTGGTGGCCAAAAGACATTGGAAATTAAAGGGTTGAAGAAGAGCAACCAGATTTGTTAGGGGTACTGATGTCCATAAGAAGAACGGCTTAGAAATTGTGGCCTTCAAAGCTGGCAACTAAGATGTGGGGGACCGGATATTGGTATATAAGGTCCAAAAAAGAACACGCTGTTCACTGAGTAGCCAGTCTTGTAAGCAGCTGCGCGAAAGAAGGCAATTGCTTTTAAACTCAGTTATAAAGGGCCTCAATGCATATAAAATCAAAGTGATACGCTGAAATCAGCCTTGGTTACCTGGCCAATGAATTGTGGTGGCATTTTACCCTTCACGTTTGGAGAAGAGAGAGATGTAACAAATCAAGCAATGGTTTATCCGCTCCCGAACCTTCTCCTTATTAAAGTCGACTACCACCAGCGCCCTCTGTCGAGATTAAACTGTGCTACCCCTCTGCTAAATAAGGGTAGGCGATAGCATCGATTGTAATAAAGGGGAGCCAATGATAATACGGTAATAAGAGGCGCAGGTAATGGGCGATAATGACAATTGATGCAGGATGTAGATAGACAGAAAGATACAGCTTTATTTATTTACTTCTTTACAGACTCATAATCTCCAACCAGTGTTGTCCAGCGCTTCTTAAGAGTGTGTCTGCTTTTCAACCGATGTTCGCGGTTTTTATTTCCCTGCCAGAAGTCGTGACCTGAACACAATGCCCTTAATAACAAAACTACCCCGACCGCCTGTGTTGTGACCCACTTTCCTTAGCTAGGAGCCCTTTCAGACGGATAGTCGTGACTCCTTTGTTTTTATCTCCCCGGAATAGCAATGACTATGGCAGTTTTCACTCATTAAATTTGCAGAACAGCCATTGCTGGAACAACAGTAAATACGTGTAGGACAGCGTGGCTATACAACGGGTTGATGGGATCTTCTGACCCCCGGCATTATCATGGGACTACAGTTGGATTTTTACCCTTCATGCAGTGTGCTGCATGTCAGCTATCCCCCCCTCTTTTAATGAAAAGACTTCTGATAGTTGATTTATCTGAGAACAGGCCTACCTTTAAAAGGAAGAATGAACAGAATGCAAAATTAGCTAAAAATAACTATTAATTGCAATTAAGTCCCTAAATATAGAAACAATTAGACTTTAAGAAGTACAAAAACTTAAAACCATAAAAATAACTTCTTTTACGCTTAAAATATTTTTTTTCGGAGTCACCGGAAAAAATTAAGACAGACATATAAAAACATAGACGAGAGACATTGAAACTTTTAGACCTAGACATAAAATCAATTAACTTAAAGATACAAAGGCTAAATCAATAAACTATTAATTAAAACCATTAAAATAATTTATTTCTATATTTAGAAATATAGAAGAAATTCTATTTTTACGGAAATTTTGGATTCTCCAGAAAAATTGAGACAGAGAAAAAAAACAGAGATATATGTTGAAAAACATATAAAACTAAACGTAGAAATTTATAATAATTTAATTTAAATTTTCTTTTAATTTATACTTCAGAAATCATTTATGCAAAGGTGCATAACAGATTTCTAAAATGTGGATTAAAATAACTTTAATTTTACAGTTTGAAACAGTAGTTGAAGAAATTCCTATACCTATCCAAATTTCTACACCTATACTTATTGGAGATAATCCTATACCTATAACTGTTGGAGAAATTTCTATACCTATAACTGTTGGAGAAACTTCTATACCTATAACTGTTGGAGAAACTTCTCTACCTATAACAATCGGAGAAACTTCTATACCTATAACAATCGGAGAAATTTCTATACCTATAACTATTGCAGGAATTTCTATAACGACTGGAGAAATTTCTATACCTATGATTATTGGAGAAATTCTATAACTACTGCAGAAATTTCTATACCTATGATTATTGGAGATATTCCTATACCAATAACAATCAGAGAAATTTCTATACCTATGATTATTGGAGATATTCCTATACCTATAACAATCGGAGAAATTTCTATACCTATAACTATTGGAGAAATTTCTATACCTATCGAAATTTTTTGGTCTACAGAAAAAATTCAGACATTTGAAAAAACGCAAACATAGGCACAGAAAAACTGACATGGCCACAGAAAGAAATTTATATATAGGCAATTAATTTTAAAAGAAAAAAAACATGAAAATTACTTCTAAAATACAAATCAAAATTAAAATAAATTATTCCTACAGTTAGAAAAATTCTGTATTTAGAGAAATATTTTCAGAGTTTCCAGGAAAAAAAAATTGGGCATAAATTCTAAACACATAGAAGCAATTAAACGTAAATGAGCTAAGACATTAAACCCTTCTAAAATATAAATTAAAATTAATAAATTATTAATTAGAAATAATAGAGACAGAAAATTTTTCGGAGTCTGTAAGGGAATAACTTACAAAGAAGCTTCTTTAAAAGCTATTTCTTCCCCCCACCGAATCAAGAAAATTAGATTCTCTCTCTGTTTATCTGATCTTGGTAAACTCCAGTATGGTAAAGTGCATAAAAACAACCTCCTCTGCTGGTACATTGGGCCATGATTACTCCAACACTGTGGAAGGTTAACAGGATAACGCTGACTCAATCATAGCTTAATACCGTTATCCCTAACTTTGTTAGCCAAGAGTACTTCGCTAAATTAAGAACCCCAAACTTATTAAATGTCAATTTGGATTAGACGCGTTGGTTGTTGAACATTCGCTAAACACGATGGTTGTAATCATCCATCAGCAGCCTCACCTGCTTCCTCCCCCCGCTACTGAATCCGGTAAAGTCTGTAAATCTATTAAGAAAGGTCGAAATAGGTTAATATGCCTCGCAACTCAGCATATTAGCGAAAATTGATTTTGCTTTTAATTATTTCGCACTTAAAACGGTTCTAAAAACCTTTTACTTTTCATTTACTTCTGCTTCCTCCAATGATGTTTTAATTATGTTGCTGGAGTACTTTAAAGATTAATTTTTTCCAATTTTTTAGCTTTCCATTAGTGCTCTCTTCCAACAGCCATAAAACTCGTCATTTCCAACTGCCTATATCATTAGCCATTAAACACATACACTGCCCTACCATTAATATCCGGACACTTGCATATCTACAAATAATCTTTATTTACAAGCCTTTATGAGCGCCTTTAGTCTCCGTGGAACATTCTCCACCACTCTTTTCTAAATGTCCTCCGATATTTTCCACCATTCCATCCTCAATGCGACGATCAGCTCAGCTCTGTTTATGGGCAGTTTCTCCTCACATGCAGCGATCGATCAATTCATCCCAGAGGTCCACTGTAGGCTTGATGTCAGGGTTCTGACCTGCCAAGTCCAACTTTAAGGCGCTCATTCCCTCAATTCAGTTCGTCCAAACATGAGCAGTATGACATAGCGCGTTTTCCTGCTAATACAGTTATGGAACGTGCCCGACGTACTGCAGCAACGTAGGTAACGCATTCCAAGACATCTAGACAGACCTCAGCATTCATGGTTTTGTCCAAAACAATCGTTGATCCTAGGCCAAAGAAACACTAGAATTTGACATTCGTTATTTTGTCCAAAGCAATCATTGATCTTAGGCCAATTTTTTCAAAAACTTTGGACAAAATAACATTCGTTATTTTGTCCAAAGCAATCATTGATCTTAGGCCAAAGAAACACACACTAGCCCTCAGCATCCATGGTTTTGTTCAGAACAATCTTTGGTCCTTGGCCAAAGAAATATTAGACCTCAGCATCCATGGTTTTGTCCAAAACAATCATTGGTCCCAGGTCAAAAGAAGAATACAGCAATGGTAGGATACTGTATATCTAGGACCACCACTGCATTCCAACATCTGCACCATGCCTGGAAACATTGCACTAAATACCTTCAATTGATTCAGAATGAGATCGTTTTGCAAAGTTTCCACTGGAGACTTGAGAATTTCATTCCTGGGTTATACCGGAAGACCCTGGTCTTCTCATAACGAGTTACATTACTTCCCAAAAGCCAATGTCTTCCATAATCGTTTCTGAATTAAGAAATTTTTTGACCATACCTTGATCCAACTTTCTTAAACTTCAGATCTTTGGATAAAACCAATCTAACGCCTTCCCTCAGTTCTTGAAATCAACTAACCGTTCGTAAACCCATTGCCAAATTTTATAAATGTCCGTGATAGTTTTTTCCAAGTTCCGGCCCTAATAATATAAATGAAAATGTTGGAATGGATTATTTGTACAGTTAGAAGTAGCAGTTGGAGAAATTACACACTTAGAGAATTTTTTCGGAATCTCCAGAGGAAAACCAACCAACTTGTAACACACATCCTGTTATTGATTATAATAATAGTATTTATTGTTTTATTATTTAAAGTGGCGCTGTATGCACTTTTTTATCTTGAATAACACAAGGAGGAAATTTTTAAATTATTAAAAATAAACCACGAATGAGCATGCAACAACTTATCCTTCCTTTCGGAAGATGTAGTCGCCTTTGCCCTAATATATGAAGCGACCCCAGTAGTAAATTACATCCGCTGATAACCGACCCTAGCATACAGTTGCGATTTTCTAATGCGCCTCATAAATGGCAAGCCCCTGGGAGGCTCTAATGTTTTCAGTAAAATACCCGCGCCATCTGTACACACGTGTTTCTTTGCATAACTACGTACTCCCTGAGAGCCACATCTACTGATGAGAAAGGAGAATGAGGATATTTGCGAGAGTTCATCGAGAATTCCTACAGAGAATTGCAAACCATGTCTGCAACAACCTATAATTAATGTCATTCATATCCTCAGTGTCTGCAGGGCCGCTCCTGTCTTTGTGGTGTGTTTAGAAAAGCGAAACTGATTCATGAAGCTCTGTTTGTTCCAACTGTACTCAGTAAAATTACATAAACAACACGTTTGAAAAGAAAGTAAGCATGAAATTATTCGCAGTAAATATTTAATAACAATTATAAGGTAATATGCATGGTGTTTCAAGATTATTGCTGGTACTTGGAAGAAGGGGGTCTTATCTTTAAAAAACAGAGAGAAAAACACAAACATTATTGTAATTCGTAATGTGTATTTCACCTAAATGAAATAAACATTTCTCTTTTCGGCCGAAGGCTCAAAAAGATTACCGTATTTTTCGGAATATAAGATGAGCGATAAATAAAAAAAGCTATTTCGAGGTTTCGCATCAGATGTATTTATGGATGAATAATAATGTACACCACTGTTGTGCAAAAATCTCATCACCACCTGTCCAGATTGCAGCAAAAGTTTGCGTTCGCTACATTTAAAAATGAATAATGACATGGGTCTGAAGATATGGGCATGGAAAAGCTTCATTGGCTTGCTCAGGGCGTCGTCTTTAACCCCACTGAACACCTTTCGGACTAGGTGAATTCGCCCCCCAATCAGTATCTAAATTGACCGCTGTGGTTGAAGGAGGAATGGACCAAAATATCGTCTACCTTCATCAAGAAATTATAAGGTAGAGTAAGACGAAGGTTGAGTATTGATTAAATGCGGACAGACATGTTATGGAATATTGCTTGTATAAGACGTTCTTTGAAAACTATAGGCGTCCGGTTACTTTTGACAATACAGCATATATTTAAATAACATTTACTGTGATATCCCCCTATGCCACTGTTTTCGCACCGGAGGTGTTACTGTTATTATTAATTTATCATTCCGAGGAATTTCATATACAAACCATGCGATTTTATCTCACTACATAAAAAAGTACGTTTTTATAACTGTTTAGAAAAAAAAATCTTGATTTCCACAAGATTTTTTAAAAGTAAAAAAAAAAAATGGCTGATTTTCAGCAAGATTTTTTCAACATACAAAGGCATTAACTCTGCAAATTATTTCAACGTAAAAGCTGGTGTTTTCAGCAAGTTTTTCAAAGAAAAAACATTGTTGTTCTTGCTATTGGAGCCAAACAGCGGTCTCGTTTCGGTTGACGTATTCCTCAGGTAACCTTGGCCAGGTCTTCTTGTAATGGTTCATGTCTCCTGAAATTGCTTCCATAGTGCCGAGACAACACTGCATGACACTAATCCGACGTGTCGACTGCGACTGCCCAGCTTCAAGTCGTCCAACGGCCCACCACCTCAAAGGATCATCTAAACGACGATGACTTGCTATCCTGAGGACTGGAGATGTGGCTATCCCGTTGAGCAAACCAAAAACGGGAATGAAGTGATGTGGTCGCACCCGTATTTTTATAGACATGAATAATTTGCATAATGTGCGGCTCTGGAAGATGGCAGATCGATTTCTATTGGATACTCCGAATTTGCATGCCAGGATGCCCATTATATCACGCCTTCGGCAACACGGTTCAGAACAAAATAATCATGGAAACCAAATTTGATCTGTTAATTTTGTTTAACAGTGTACATTATACATCCGGTAATGGAACTCGTCATCCCCAATTTCCAGTGGCACGACGTTTCTGTTTTCCCCCGTTATGTCAGCATAAATTGTGCTGACCAGCAGTTTAAATTCAACCATTTTATTGACGATACTTCTGACATCAGTGTGGACACAGTTAAGACTAAGCAATCTTCTATAGTTTACTATCCTGACATCGCCCCCTTGAAGTTAGGTTTGTTTTTCCAGCTTTAACACCCCCCCTCATTTGAAACGTTGCTTCCCTCAGAACATCTTACCAACGAACGAATTCTTGAGGTAAGTGCAAGTATTACTTTGACCCACATCATGAGATAAACGGGGATCTAAATTACTCTTCTGCTCTCTAACTAGCAATTTCCCTGAACCTCTAAAAAGTAACCTCGATAATACTGGCAAAAATCCTTGCACCACCACCGTCAATTTGAAACAATCTTGATTTCAGCAAGACTTTTTCAAGATGAAGAAAAACATTGTTGATTTTAGCAAGATAGAAAAAAAAACATTGATTTCAGAAAGATTTTTTCGGCATGAAAAAAAAAATACTGATCTCAGAAAGATTGAAAAGTAAGAAAAACATTGTTGATTTCAAGAAAGATTGAAAATTAAGAAGAATACTGTTGATTTCAGCAAGATTTTTTTCAAGATGAAGAAAAATATTGTTGATTTTCGGCGAGATCGAAAAGTAAAAATCATTGTTGATTTTAACAAGTTTGAAAAGTAAAAAAAAACACTGTTCATTTCAGCAAGATTTTTCCAACATGAAGAAAAATATTGATTTTTTAGCAAGATTTTTCACCACAAAGAAAAACATTGTTGATTTTAGAAAGATTGAAAAGTAAAAAATCCATTGTTGATTTTTGCAAGACTGAAAAGAAAAAACACTGCTGATTTTAGCAAGATTGAAAAGTGAAAAAAACTGATTTCAGCAAGACAGAAAAAAAAAAAAACTTTGTTGATTTCAGTAAGTTTTTTTTTTTCCAATGTAAAAAAAAACTGTTGATTTCAGAAAGATTTTTTCAACATGAAGAAAAGCATTGTTGATTTCGGCGAGATCGAAAAGTAAAAATCATTGTTGATTTTAACAAGTTTGGAAAGTAAAAAAAAAAGATTTTCTCAACATGAAGAAAAGCATTGTTGATTTCAGCTAGATCGAAAAGTAAAAAAAAACACTGTTGATTTCAGCAAGATTTTTTCAACATGAAGAAAAATATTGATTTTTTAGCAAGATTTTTCACCACAAAGAAAAACATTGTTGATTTTAGAAAGATTGAAAAGTAAAAAATCCATTGTTGATTTTTGCAAGACTGAAAAGAAAAAACACTGCTGATTTTAGCAAGATTGAAAAGTGAAAAAAACATTGATTTCAGCAAGACAGAAAAAAAAAATTGTTGATTTCAGTAAGTTTTTTTTTTCCAATGTAAAAAAAAAACTGTTGATTTCAGCAAGATTTTTTCACCACGAAGAAAAATATTCATTTCAGCAAGATATTTTCACCACGAAGAAAAATATTCATTTCAGCAAGATATTTTCACCACGAAGAAAAATATTCATTTCAGCAAGATATTTTCACCACGAAGAAAAACATTGTTGATTTTAGCAATATTGAAAAGTAAAAAATTGTCGATTTCAGCAAGATTAAAAAGTAAAAAAATCGTTGATTTCAACAAGATTGAAATGAAAAAACATTGCTGATTTTAGCAAGAGTGAAAAAAACATTGATTTCAGCAAGACAGAAAAAAAAACTGTTGATTTGAGCAAGATTTTTCAACATGACGAAAAGCATCGTTGATTTCAGCAAGATTTGTTTTTTCAATGTGAAGACAAAACTGTTGATTTCAGCAAGGTTTTTTCAAAGTGGAAAAAACTGTTGATTTCAGCAAGACTATCAAATCAAAAAAAAAAAAAAAAAAAAAACAGTAACCACGGCAACAGAAGCAGACATTGTTATTTACAAAAGATAAAATGCGGGTGATAAAGAAAGGCGATGTATTCGGTAAATGCACCGCTCCATTCTCTGATGCCATCTATTATTACAGCCTCATAAAGGAGAACGTGCACTACAGATAAACGCGTTATTTAACTTCCCCGCGTTATAAGAATATTTGAATTCTGATAATAGCTTATTCGCTATTTTATTATTGAACAAATTTCGCTTCTTTTTGCTTTGTGTGTTGCCTTCATTTATGTCCCGGATCATTAGTTCCATACTTTCGCTCCATTCCTTATCGGCAGACGTAATAGCTGCTCCCGCTTCTCCTCGATGCCCACGCACCACCCTGGAAATGCGAATATCATATTCGAGTTAGAACTATACGCCAGTACTTAGAAAAGTCTTTGAAAGTAAACCCAAATACCTCCCTTGAATTCCAAATGCGAATCTCCGTGGAAAATATATTTCCGGGGACTCTCCACAGCTAATGCATTGTTTGTATGTATGAGTTCCGGGCTCTTCTGGAGGGAGAAAGAATTGGAAATACAAAAATCCGAATAAATCTTGCGGAATCCGACGGTGTAAGATTTTTGTATGAAAAAAACAAAACATTAAACGAGGTTTTTTCTCCTTTTTTCTTTTAAATTTGATATATGTGCTGTCAGCGTTGTTATACATGCAAAATAATCCGGGCGCTGTTTCTGTAGAATAGATAGTCTACAAACATATTCAGGAACATTTAGATTTTCAGTTATACGTGGCAGAGGGCGCTTCGGTAAAGATAATAAATTTAGAATGCGTATCTTCGGGGATTATATTTTTGCGTGTCACTAATGCTACTTCGAATAAAGGAGGTTTAATTCGGTTTCGCATTATAAACCGGCTGAAATTTTAAAATAACCTTAAAGCGCGTGTGGATAATAAAGATATTTGTTGCATGTAGAATACATTGTCCCACTCATTATGTTGAATTACGCAGAAAGATCATAAGAGTGATGATAACATTTTAATCATACTACTGTACGTTCCTACATATCACGTTTTTAAGAGATTTTCAACAACAGACAGATCTGTGTTATGAATTTTTTTTTTTAGTAAAAGGCAGATAACAGAAAAATGTCTGAGATAAAGATTTTCGAAATGCAATACCACCATAATAATGATGCAATACCACCGTAATGATGATGCAATACCACCATAATGATGACGCAATACCACTCTAAGATTGCAAACTGTATGCAAATCGAACTGGGTGGCGCAGAAGGGTCGTCGCCATGGTGACCAAAACAAATGACACTGCCGACATCGTTAATTGTGTCCAGGTATTCTAATGGCGCCGAACGCAGCATTGAGCGACGAATACCGACTGGAAGGTGAAGTCTCAGTGCACGTGCGATTTTTTCCCAGGGAGATCCCGCCTGCTGAATGGACGCAAAGAAAGTCTCTTCCTCTTCCGTTCATTATGCGTCCAAATCAATCACGAAAGCGAACTATTCCGGAACGGACGCTAGCAGAGCGTTTGATTTTATCCGACTTTCCTTTCCATTAGAAGATTAATAATGTTTATCCAACATCCTTAACAACCCGTCACGCCTTACAGCACCCGCGACCAGAGCGAAGAAGAAAACCCGAGAGCTGCTGTCAGCTTTAATTATCAAACTTTTGAAAAGAGTTTCGCCGCGATTCCCAACGAATTTTACAGTGCGCGAGACCTCGGCCAACCCCAGTTCCATTTCTTCGCTCAAAGAAGAAGAAGAAAGTGTTTTTGTTTGTTCAGTGCCACACTTGGAGAGAAATACGAAACATTCGCCGAAATAAGCGAGGGTTTGGAGCTCTTTTAACTCAGCGTGACCCCTCCTCCGACAATCTCTGCGAGAAACCTTCTAACCGAATTAAACTGATACGCACCAAACCGCATTGACAAAAAAAAAATGCTCCTAATGTAAATATTGTAAAAATTGTACACAGGCAATAGAATTTGGCTGCCTGTGTACAATTGTTTAGAATGAAAGCCTTTGGAGATCACACGGTTTTTACGTTTCTATTTATTTACGCATGTTGTTCTTGATTTCTAGATAGTTTTATCGTTCTATTTTTGTGTATTTTATAGATTTTGTCATGCGCATTTTTTGTACATTGGCAGACGTGGTTAACTTTTTTTATATATTTACTATTTACCTTTATATTATTTTTACCCTTACCTATTTACCTAATCTATATTATATACATTTTGTCAACGTCCATTTTTTGTTCATTCGTAGTGGCGTTTTACTATTCTCCTTTAACGTAATATATAGATTTTTGTCAATGTGCATCTTTCAGATTCGTAGGAGCTTTTTACCTTTCTATTTTTGCGTATTTTATAGATTTTGTCAATAGACATTTTTTTCTAGATTCGTAGATGAAGTTTACCTTTATATTATTGACAAAAATCTATATTATTATATAAATTTAGTCAAACTTTTTTTATGCGGTCGTAGAAACGTCTTTTTTCCATTTTTTGTAGATTTGGAGACGATTTTAACCTTCCACTTGTGTGTATTTTATAGATTTTGTCAATGCGCATTTTTGCAGACGTGTTTTGTCTTTCAGTTTTTGCGTATTTTATAGATTTTGTCAATGCGCAGTTTACAGATTGTTAAGCGCTTTTTACCTTTCTATTTTTGTATATTTTAGAAATTTTGTCAATGCACATTTTTTGTAGATTGGTAAACGCCTTTTACCTTTCTATTGTTTTACCTTTATATTATTGACAAAATCTATATTATTAAATAGATTTTTTCAACGCGCATTTTTGTTCATTCGTAGACGCATTTTACCTTTCTATTTTTGCGTATTATATAGATTTTGTCAATGCGCTTCTTTCACATTCGTAGGAGCATTTTACCTTTCTGTTTTTTCTTTACATTTGTGCATATATTTTATAGATTTTGTCATTGCACATTTTTTGTATATTCGTAGACGCGTTTTTGCATTTTCTTAGATTTTGTGAATATGCTTCTTTCAGATTCGTAGGAGATTGTCACCTTTCAATTTTTTGCGTATTTTATATATTTTGTCAATTTTTATTTTTTGTAGATTCGTAGTTTTGCCCTTCTAGTTTTGCGTATTTTGTTGATCCCGTAAATTCTCACTTTTATATATTCGTAGACGCGTTTAACTACTTATTTGATTATTTTATATATTTTGTCAGTGCGCATTTTTTGTACATTCGTAGACGCGTTTTACTTTTCTATTTTTGCATATTTTACAGATTTTGTCACTGCGCAGTTTCCAGATTCGTAGGCGCTTTTTTATATTTCGAGTTTTGCACATTTTATAGATTTTGTGAATGCGTATTTCTTGAGATTTGTAGACGCGTTTTGCCCTCCTATTTTTGCGTATTTTATAGATTTTTTTAAAAATAATTTCTCTAAATTTCTTCTAAAAAAACAGGTCGAGTGTGGCATCGTGGAAATCCGAGGTAATGCACATTGAGTACTCGAACCTGCACGACGCAACAAACGTCATCTCCTCGGTACCAGATAGCCGTGGTACTGAAGAGTTGAATACCCCACTGATTGGTTGAGCACAATTCTATTTTGCAGTGTCTAATCAAGTTTCAGCATTAATGTGCAATTTTATTCTCAGAGTTACCAATTCTGTTATTTTGGTATCTGTCATTGTTCAAAAGTTCGTGTGGATCCATTGTCCCCTGTATTGGGCCCACTTAGAAACAAATGATCAACATGAGTCATCATCAACAGACGATGATCATCATGGAAATTAAAGTTCCAAGAAGTGTAAAATTTCACTGACAACTCGCTGTTCCACAAACTTTTCATCCAGCTGTAGAACACAAACGAGTCACTATTTGTACGGCTATAAAACACGACCGATGAAGACAACACTTCCTCATGCAGACAGGAAGGTGAGTGCACGAGTCCAATAGTGAAATCTAGCCCTTCTGGAGGGGTATCAATGCCACATGAATACTGTACTCAACACAAAGTAATTAGGATAATACGCAACTTAAAATATTACAGTGAAACAACACCAAAAAAGTAACTTCCAGGATATTACCATTTCAGATGGACAGCAAAGTCTCCTAAAATCACCACATTACGAACTACCCATAATTGAAAAGACACTGACAACCGTTTAATGACCATAATACATAAAGCGCTCATCTTTTTTGGCCAAATCTTCCGGTGGTGACTGTATCATCTTCCCCTTGGCTTCCACTCCACAATTCGACTCGGGTAATTAAAAGTATGCACAAATTAACCCAATGGCTGTCGGCAGTTCTTAGACAGACTGCTTAACCACCTGCTGGACCATTATTTTGTTTACAAAGAAACTAAGACCAGGGCTAATGACATCTCAGCTACTAAACCAATATGTACCCACGCACTATTAAAACTCTATCCAATAGTAGCGAAATATAAACCGAACTAGCAGGAAATAATGTGGCCCCGCACGATGGATAAGTTGGATCATATCCGGGTATTAACTTAACACTGTATCCAACTGTTACATTAATGTGCATGACAGAGGACTGCGACTCCAAGCGTGAACCTTTTGGTACACAGGTAGTTAAGATACGATGACATTAATGACTTTTAGCTATTTAACAAACGTGCTTCTTGCACATCACGTGGTCTTGCAGGGAGGCAAGTGTAGAGGGATGTGCCACGCGTAAATTTTACACACAGTACCCTGACTGGATTTATTCATTGCAGATTAAGCGTAGAAGTTTACTTAAGTTGTGAATTGGGTGCATCTTGTGGTCTTTGTTTGGGGATGAAAAACCAGGGTTTCTGGGAGGAATAAAATTCAGACCAATAGCTATCTTGCAATCCAAGGGAGTTTGGAAGGCTTGCCCTTATGAGACTACAGAAGGAAGGAGTACCAATGGTAGGATAATTGCAGAACTAAGCAAATAATGGATCATGTTTTTAGCTGCCAAAAGAACCCATCATCAGATATGTAGAGGAAAATTATGCAAGATGGACAGCGTGGACTAACAAATTACATTTTAGCAGTTACAGACATTGGAAGTAACCAGATTCTACTCCCAGAGGAACTTCATCTTCACGGTAAGAATCTGGATTAGAAAATACAACTTTATGGGCACACATAAATCGTGTATATGGATACAGTGGTGGAGTTTTCAACTCTTCTGATCCTAATGTCTTGGTATTCGCCTTTCATAACACGACAGTAGAGTGAATTCGCCATTTGACCCTCTTCTGACGATGTCTGAGCTCTAACGAAAGGAAGTTATAGGGTCTTCTCGTTGCCTACACCTAGATCCATTATCTTCGGCCTGCAGATGAAAGTTATAGAAGCCTGCATCCATCTAGACGTCACCAAATCAAGAAGAGGAGGGTCTTTACGCTATCTCCATCTACCATTTTTTTTTAGATTTAGCAGCGTAAAGTGCGCAGGAGTTGCTGTAAATTTCTGAGGAGACTTCTCCATGATCCCGAATGCCAGACACGCAAAATACTCTTCAAAAGTAGTTTGGACTCCTTTTTATTGACTCACTGGAAAAGGTGGATTCGCGAGAAAACAACGTAACTTCACTAAAGTCAGATTTGTCGACTCGACGTAGTTTCAAATGGTAATAAACTCAAGGTGGATTTCTTGTGCACAAACTCCCCCATCTCCCTTTACCTTCCCCTCCCACTCTGGTGTATTTAACAGTTTACAGAACTTGGTACTTTATACCATTCGTTTCGACAGGCGAAAGCCAACTTGTCGAAAACGCTGCGGTTTCGCGTTCTTTTATCGACCCCCCCGTTTCCCGTCAGGCTTTTAACTGCGCCGCTCTTACTATCCGCGTGTTGCAATAGTTTACAGACATGTACGAACCAGCTTTTAACTCAGTAATTGTCTTCAAGGCGTTTTCCTACGGTTGTCACATGTTGGTGAGTGACAACATTCGAAATGTTTGATTAAATCACGAGGCAGCCTTCAGCGAAGATAATTTCAGCTAACTCAGCATCCTGGCACGAATTCGGTGTACAAGCTTTGGCTTTCTCTCTTTATCCCTGCCTTCTACTTTCTTCTTTTCTCTGTGTGTTCACTCATTTGAGAACACTGGCTCTTTGGGATAATTAGATATGCCCCGAAATCATTTTCACCAGAGGCCAAAGACTTAACAACTCACTTTCGTAAACTTCCATCGAGTAACAAAATTCTAATTCTGTTTAACTCTGATGTTAATGCTAATTGAGTACTTAACCTACCAACGTACTCTAAAGGAGCCTTGGTACAACCAGAGGAGAATTTACAGGCGATATTCCTTTAGCTTCAACGACATCGTTAAATCACAAAGCAAATTTTGAAATGGTAATCTTTAGCTTGTCTCAAATGCGCAACAATTACGAGGAAACTGAGTTTTTCCTCACTGGAGACATGTTTTAACATGTTTAAACATGTTAGAATGTCTAGTCCAAGAAGGAGCGATCTTTAACTAAAACCTGATATGTTTAAACAGGTTTCTTACATGTTTAGCCATGTTCCAACATGTCAGAAAAGGTTAGAATGCCTACTCCAAGAAGGACCGATCTTTGGCTACCATGTTTAGGAAGGAGGTAGAATTGCTAGAGGGAGTACAGAGAAGGGCAACAAAGGGGTTTCTCTTACCAAAAAGGGTTATGTTCTGCAAATTGCAGCTCCGGGGACTAAGAACCTGCAAGGTGATCTGACTGAGGGGTATGGTATTGAGCATGGGAAGTAAGACTTCTACTGGAGATTCAGAATGGGTAAGCTTAGAGTACGTAAAAGGAAACAATCGTTAAGAAACCGGACGAGTACGAGTGAATCTTGAATGAATTCCACCCACTCAAAACACATACAGATAATCAGGATCGTATGGATTAAGTGGTCTTTGCTTATTTGAAACCACATCTCAGAGTGTTGGATCTTCTGGGAAGTTAGTGCAACAAGTGTATGTCCAGTATGATTACAAGGAAGAACAGTGGTGAGCTTGAGACAAGCTCAGAAGGCTTCGGGTCAATGGAATTGAATCTTATGGAATCTGGGGATAAGATGAGTGTGTTTTTAATCCTGCTGACGGAGATTCTTTTCATGAATCATCTTTGCGAGGTTTTAAAACCTGGTTAACCCTCCAGGATATCCAGAGCAAGGCACTGTTAATGCAGACCGGAACCGGCCCTTAAGGACGCCAGATCTTGGGTGAGTACCACTACTATGTTGACGTCATTCCATTCGATGTGTGAGAGTTTGACAATTACACTGGATAAGTAGAAGGTACGAAAAAGTAATGGTGTGGTTAATGATAGATTCCTTGATGTAAGGGATTTGAGTGCTGTTAAATTAGAAGATATATTACCCCGATTGCATATGGACATGACCTTTTTGAGGTCAGCTGGACTGGATGACAATAACTATGCTTTGATTGGGGTGTGTGATAGGTGGAACTTGTTGATGGGCTTTGCGTTTAAGTGTTTCCAATGGGAGGGAGAACCCTATTGAAGAATGTATTCGAAAGCTGAAAATGGAAACTGTGAGAAAGATATACATACACGAATTCCTAGCATCAGTAATACGAAAAAGGTTTCTGATAAATAGCAGCATGGCCATCCTGAAGCAATGAAGTGCGTGAATGGTAGAGTCGAGAAGACAGATCACAGAAGGCAAAGTCCTGTGATGGAATCTTTGTATAACCCATCCATTCCTTTCCTCCACCTAAGGTGATGGAGGGAAGTACTCTGACATATCATATTGGCAGTGCTGTGGTGGCATCTGAAGATCAACGGATTCGCTGACAAGTGAGACGAAACACATGTATCCAAATCCCCTAATTTCCAACACTGATATCTGTCAATGAAGACAAGAAACACGCTTATTTGGAGCTCAAAATACGCCCTCCTTTTAGGCGTTGCGATTTCAGTGGGGAGGAGTGTAGATCCAATAACAGTTAAGTGGGCTTAATGGTGTTCTTCATTAAAAAGATCCAAGATTAAAAATTACTTTTTAGAGCCATTAAAAAAGGTCCCTTTTAAGCTCTTTTACTTTCACTCAATGGAGGTTTTCGATAACCTAATGAACCATTACAAAGAGTTAAAAATGGCCAAGTATAAAACGAATTACTCTCATAAAGGCAAATTTTAATGCGAGTGTAAAAACGCAAAATAAAAGATTAAACTTGTTTTTACAGACACGAGAGGACAATCTTAAAAAAGTCCATCGAATCCGAGAAGATTGTTGCTTCGTTGAAAAGAAGTTAGTTTTACTCAGTTCTTTGATGAAAAACGTCCAGCTTTTTACTGCTAGGTCTACACACAAATACACTACCCCTCCAAAGTATGGGACTCCCCAAAATCCTTCAATAGCCTTCTTCCAATCCCAAATGCACGCACGCACACCAAGCGCTTTAATTGATTGCTTCTTCCAAGGCTGGGTTCCACTGAAGAGACAGCGTAGTCGGTGATTTATTCGCTAAGAAAAAAGAAACTTGAAAATCCCCAATGATGGCCCATACGGTACAAAGACGCAGCGACAGTGAACGGGGATTTTACGACAGGGTTGTTAATGCGCGTGTTCTCGTGAGAAATGTTGCCTCGAAGTTAGTATCACTGCACACTCGACCTCTAACCCAAGACATTCCTTCTTGGAAAAGTGAAGTCATTAACTTTTTGAAAGCATCTTTTCTTATATACAGAAGCCACAGCAAAGGATGACATTAGTCATATTAGAAAGACAGAGGTGGCCATGCGAAATAGCGCTTGCTCAAGATAATAACCCAAAGGGGCCAAATCATAATACGATAATAAAGTTTCTTTTAAATGGCTTTGTTTATGAGCTGTAAAACTTTAGGTGTCACTTCCCTCATTGTATTAATGGTGTCGGGGTAAGGGTTAGAAAAATGGGGCAACGCTTTGGTGCCTTCTGATCCAGGCTTTACGATGATTGATAACAAATATTAAGGCTTAGCTATTTGACCAAAAAAATGCTTGGTACACACTGGGCAATGAAAATGTCCACGTTTCTTGGGTGATGGAGGGATTGGCTTAGCTTTAAAGAAACTGCCAACTACAGTGGGGCCGAAAAGATAAGTTGCAACAGAAAATCCAAAACATTTTACTGTTGGACGGAAACTCCTCTAAATGCAGACATTGCGGTCTGCAGAAGGTTCTGCAGACCGCAATGTCTGCATTTAGAGGAGTTTCAGTCCATTTGTACAACAGATCTAAGACATTCTGAAGCAAAATGGCCTGGTTCCGGTCGTTAACTGTCCCTCCTACCTTTATTAAGTGGAGCTGACTCCAATGAAAGATCTTACCACTAGTCTCAATTTGCTCCAGCTTATATAACAGCTTTTCATGGAAATTGTACTTGAAGTCAAGGTAAATAATGTGAAAGTTGTTTTATTTGATTGGTGTGGTAAGACCTCCCCTTCAAGAACCCATCCATTAAGAATATTATTCCTATAGAGATGGTCGTGTGTTGTATCCATAACCCACAGACTCCATGATCTCCTCCACGAAGGATTTCACTCGTTATTCCTCGTGGTTCGAATAGTCTTTCAACTGTATAGATCGTTACAAACGATATATTCAACTCGTCTGCCACATCGGCTAGGCTTTCTATGGCTTTTCCATTTCGATTAAGTAAGGGGCCGATCTGATTTTCTCCTTTTTTGTATTCACGTGCCAACCTTTAAATTAACTAAAATTCCAATATAAAATTGAAAAAATAATAATTCAAATTCTAATTGAAAAAGAAATTGTCCCATTTCAATCTTTAATTCCGTATCACTGGAATGGCAAGCCCCACCTAGCGGATTTTCAACACATATGACATCTTACCTTTAGCGGAAATTGCCGTTTTTCGATGCCCGTCATTAAAAGCGTTATTCGTACATTTTTTTTTTTTTTTTTTTTAACCAGCTTTGATTTTAAAAAAAGGAGAAACTTTTTTTTAAACCACATCTGTCACGCCTCACCTTGGCTTTGTAGAAAATGAAATTTCGCTGGCCGTTTGTTCCTATTCATTAACGTGGCGTCGTGATCACGTGTCTGCTGATAATCGCGGAGATTAGCACGACCGTTATTGATAACCGATTATAATAAACCTGTCGGGCCAACAGACGCTAAATAGTAAATTGGCAAATACCGTTATCGGCCCACGTATGAATTTAAAGTATTTTCTCCTTTACTCCTTTAAAGTAGGTCGTTCTTGCGGGCTCGCTTGTTAACCCGGTCGATTTTATTCTTCGATAACCCGAATAGGCGTGAGGATTGAAAAAAAATAAATAAATAAAGTAAAATAAAAAGCTGGCCTGTGATAGGAAAACAATGTTCGGCTTCAGTCATCAAACATCGAATTGAAGGGCCGTTTTTCTTCTCCTGGTAAACAATAAACACTACATAATCTTTAAATTAAGCAAATGAATTGAAATTGGCATGAAAACAGCGTAAACCGAATTGAAATCCACATAAAGAAGTGTAAACCGAATTGAAATAACCGAACCGAATTGAAATCTACACAATGTAGTGTAAACAGAATTGAAATCCACAAAGAATTAAAATCTACTCAAAGGAGTGCAAACAGAATTGAAATTAATTACACAAGAGAGTGGCAAGCAGAATTCAAATCAATACAAAGAAATATAAAATTAATTTAAATCCACATAAAAGAGTGTAAACAGAATTTAAATCTACATAAAGAAGCTTAAACGGAATTGAAATTACCTAAATTAGAGCGAACTGAACTGGATGTACACAGAGGAGTGAAAACCGAATTAAAATCCACAAAAGAATGTAGAAACAATTGAAATTACATAAAATATAGTAAACTGAATTGAAATCCATATAAAGAAGAGTAAACAGAATTGAAATACACACAAAATGTAAACAAAATTGAAATCCACATAAAGTGTAAACAGAATTGAAATAACCTAAGATAGTCGGAACCGAATTGAAATGTACACAAAGGAGTGTGAACAGAATTGAAATTATATAAAATACTGTAAGCGGAATTGAAATCCACATTAAGGAGTGTAAACAATTGAAATGTACTCAAAGGAGTGCAAACAGAATTGAAATTAATTATGCAAAGGAGTGTAAGCCGAATCAAATCTATACAAAAGGAGTTTAAGTAACTCCTTTTGTATAGATTAAGACTGTAAACAGAATTGAAATCCACATAAAGAAGTGTAAAGAGAACTGAAATCCACATAGAAGTGTGAACACAATTGAAATCCACATAAGAGTTTAAACAGAATTGAAATCCACATAAGAGTGTAAACAGAATTGAAATCCACATAAGAGTGTAAACAGAATTGAAATCCACATAAGAGTGTAAACAGAATTGAAATCCACATAAGAGTGTAAACAGAATTGAAATCCACATAAGAGTGTAAACAGAATTGAAATCCACATAAAGGATGTAAATCCACAACTGAAATTACATAAAATTAGTGTAAACTTGATTACATAAAGGAGTGTGAACTGAACTAAAATTCACATAAATGAGTGTAAACAGAATTCAAATCCACATATAAGAGAACTGAAAATAGAAATAAAATCCACATAAAGGAGCGTAAACTACGAATGCTAACTACAACTTTCTTCACGTCCAGGAAAACAGATAAGTGAATTAAAACAATACAGTGGATGCATAAAATAATGGAAACACCTGTGATAAGGAGTTAGAAGTATGCAGTAATATGGCATTGGGCCATTCTTTGTTTCGAAAACAGCTTGGAATAGATTCAAATAAATCTTGAACTGTCTTAAAAGGAATATTGGACCGTTCTTCGTCGAGAAACCTTTCAAGCTCGAAAATATGACGTTTCTACTCATCCAGTGTCCAGTTTTTGTGATCCTTTCCTCACACTTCGGGCTAAAATCAAAAACCAGCGCTTTCATGTTAGGTGTTTCTATTATTTTGTCAGTCCTCTGTAGAAGTTCACCAAATTAATTAAAAAAAAAAAAAAAACAGCCTACTCTTTGTACCTTTGACCCGCGCAGGTTTCTGTTGCAGTTCAAAATCGGAAAAGCAATTTTCATTCACGCGGATGTTTTTTTTTCTTTCCTTCACCCAACAAGAAATAAGGGCGGTATATACAAGACCCCTAAGTCACATTTCTGGGTGGGAACTAATTAACTCTACTATTTCAAGGAGACACAAGAAGTCCTTGCACTGATTTCGGATACTGGGCGTTTCTTATGTAAAAGGCCTGTTATGTGCACAGAAGGCACCAACCACGCCCGCTTTTAAAGGTAAACAAACCTCCAATCCAACTACCCCATATTGGAAACTATTACGGGGTCCCACACAACAAGTAATACATCGTTGTCAAGGAGAGCGATCACGGGTGGAGTTTCCAGAACGCCCAATTGTTTTAATTCTCTAATTGCCCGGTTTCTTATTTCTAAGACATTGATATTGAACTTTAAGACACCAGGAATTTTTGGTAAGAATAAAACTCGTAAGTGTGCTGCGTATAAGGAAGTGGTTAGATTATTCAAAATAACGCTAAACGGGTTCCTTAAGTGTGCCCCCCTCTAGGATAAGGTAATTATTTAAGGGACAGAATTAAGAAAACAAATTCCATTTGAAATTCCAGATACGTCCAGCTTGTTCTCCCCATGTCTGATGACTTGGGTTCCCCTTACATAAGGTGTTTTAGGACCCTATTTGGTTGCCATACCACTTTAATCAAAAGTTTGAGAGATTGCTTCCAGCAGGGTGGAGTACGTCCCATTTTGTTATAGCAATACGTGCGTGATTGAAGTCCCACTTGCCATCCGGTAGACAAAATGGCTGCCACTAATTCATAATCTTATTTTAGAATATACAACTCGGTTGCTTGAGTTTGATGCTGAGGCGGTGGCTGTTCAAAGTTCCAGCACACCAATGTAAGTTAATGCAAGCATCCAGATCTTTAAACAACCATCTAGGATGGACATTTTTTTCTTTCTTATATTCAGAGGGTGCTTTCACTGAATACTGGAAATTTTGGACCAGGATTCGACCTCAACATGTGGTTCTGGTTCTTCAGCAAATAAAAATCCATAAATCAGAATCGAGCAGATGAAGACAACGATAGTAAGATTCAAAGTATTTCTTTCTCTCTCTCTCCAAGACAGCATATCCAATAGGCTGGTATCTTTATACATACAATACCTTATATCATGGACTTCATGTCTCTCTCGTTTTTCAATTTTTGGATTATGGAAAACTGAAGAGATTTTAAGAGAGAGAGATAGTATTAGAAACTCGAGCAGCCTGTCCAACAATGGAGCATAATTTAAAGATATCTCTTGGTATTCTCGCCCTTAAAACAATATTGCTTCGAAAGGTGGACCAAAATCCATGATGACGATCAAAAGATATTCGCTTCTTTTGTTTAATATGAAGAGCAAATCCCCCCGTCTCTCTCTTTCTCTTCAAAGAGCAAGAAAAAAATAATTTAAAAAAAAAACTGTTCGCTTTAATAATTTCAATTTCAAACGAAGCCAGCTAACCTTTTTAATCTTTTCCGCTAGCATCCGGTGTGATGGATCTCCCCGGGGAAGAAAGTTTGGATGTTAGAAACTGAGATGAACGCACCTTTTTGATGCATTCCAATTTATACTTGTCTGAAGAAATCATGGAGCAGAACCTTCCAACTGTTAGCTAGGTGAATGAACGGATAGGAGAGATAGAAGGGGCAAAAAAAAAAAAAAAAAAAAAATAAGTAGTCTATCAAGTCCCTAATAGAAAACACAGAGGACGCCTGCTTACAGTTGAGTCTGTCAAAAAGTTGAAAGAACAGCGTCTTATGGGCTTTAATTTTCTCTAAAATTATAGGCTTTATAGTGCCAGAGAAATTTTATTTATCCTTTCTTTCTTTCTTTCAATTATTTGCATCTCTCCACTCGATATTCTACAAACCCAATTTGTGGTCTCTATACTTTGAGTGACTCGTACTTCCAATCCACTGACACATTTTCTCTTACCTTCTGCACTTCCAAAAGATAAAAGGAAAAAAAGAAAAGAAAAAAAAAAGATATTTTTCTTTGATCGTGGAGGATCTGTTTATTCTTCTTTCCCATTATGCAAATATGTGCATGATTTTCGTTGAGAGCAATTTTATTTCCCCATATCGTCCAATTCCTTGTTATTGGTCCGGCCCTTGATTTTTATTTATTGTTTTCTCTTTGAAATTGTTCTATTTTACCCTAAACATCGATATTGTCACTAGATGGCGTCAGAGGTCATAAAATGAGATATTTTGTGGTTAAACAAACGCATTGAAGCTAGACACTAAATATAGAAGACTCGATTATCCGTAGACGGATTAGCGAGATTCCGGATTAAGTGGAGCGCATGAGCCTAAGTTAGAAACAAGAAAAAAAAAAAACTTTAATTTGGCTGAGTCTGTAAATTAGTACTTCGAGAGTCCTCTTGCTGGAGTTCTCTCTGTAGCCCGTATAGAATTCCTTGTACAGGGGTGTATATTTATAAGTTCGGCCCTAGAATTTGGGCAGTCATTTTTAACGTTCATTCGCGTTCTTCTGGTTGTAGAACAGCGTTTAGGCCAGATAAAGGCAACCAAGAGGCTTCAATGTATCATAAAACACATTTCAGTGGGAGGAAGAAACCCACCAAAGATCCTTCCCCTGCATACCAGCTTAAACAAACGAGGTCATTGGCACTGAAGTCAGAAGACTCTCGATTATCCGGATACGGATTAATTGGGATCTGTACATGAACCTAAGTTTGAAAGAAGAAGAAAAAACTAATTTGGCTGAGTCCATAAATTAGTATTTCGAGTGTCTTCTTTCAGGAGTTCTGTCCATTTATAAATCAGATCCTGGACTTTGAGCATTTTAATTTTTTGGGATCATTCATGTATTTGCGGTTGTAGAAAAGAGTTGGCGCCACGATCCTTCCCCTACCAGCTTAAAGTACTGTACAAAAAACACGAAGTTGCTTTCTCTCCATCTCGATACACCTGAATATCATCGGGGAACTTTTTTATTACCACTCGTATACACATTGTTTAATGAACTTGCCTGAACCATCAGACGATGCCTATAATAGTTCCCCGGTCTAAAACGTCATTAAATAGCGAAAGCTAAGTTCAGTTTACCGGTGCAATGCCCCTGTAAGTTGATTGCAAAATGACATGTGGAGTAATACATACTTTTTTTTTGATTCTATCGGTAAACTAAGTTTGGAAAAGCCATTTGGCAAGTAAACCCATCAGAAAAATTGCCATTTCTGACTGCAATTCTATAAACAACGCGCAACCTGAAAGTAGTTCGCACATACACACACAGTCATTAGTTTAGTAGGCAGTGGATAGACAGAAAAGGGGAATGTTCGTTTGCTATGCAGATATTTCATTTAAGAACTGGATCTATTTGAAAAGATTTAAATAAAATGGAGGATTCGTATTAAGTTAGAGTCTGTCATAAATTATTTCCATCGGAGATTATTAAAAAGATTTCAAAGATATTTTTCATTTCTAATCTTTTGCATTTGAAAATGCAAAAGACAAACGTACAATACGGTAATGAGAATTACGGATTTAACGATTTTTCTAATTGATGGAAAATTATGCAGAATATTAAATTATCTCATTGGGTTTGATGGCTATGGAGTGGACTGCTTCCTAAAAGTATTAATATTAAACTAAGATATTACTCTGGTCCAGACGACAACAGAATCAGCAGTTGACATAAATGACAACAATTACGTAGATTTACCTATTATTAAAACGAACTTTAGACATTACACTGTTTCCAGACGACAAAAAGATGAGCAGTCGACATAAATGGCAAGGATTATCTGGATCTATTATTAAAAACGAACTTTAGACATCACATTATGTCCAGACGACAAAACGATTAGCAGTTGACATAAATGACAACAAATGCATGCGACCACCTGCATGTTAAATGCGACCACCCAGCTAATGGATCTACGTATTATTAAAAACGAACTTTAGACATTATTCTGTCCAGACGACAAAAAAAGATGAGCAGTCGACATAAATGGCAACAATTACGTGGATCAATCTATTATTAAAAACAAAATGTAGACATTGCATAATCTACGTTACATCTACGTAATTGTTGTCTGGACAACAATTACGTACATTTATCTATTACTAAAAAGGAACTTTACACATTACACTGCGTCCAGACGACAAAAAGATGAGCAGTTGACATAAATGACAACGATTACCTGAATCTATTATTAAAAACGAACTTTATATATTACATTATGTTCAGACGACAAAAGCATCAGCAGTTAACATAAATGACAACAATTACGTGGATCTATCTACTATTAAAAACAAATCTTTGACATTACACTGGGTCCAGACGACAAAAGGATCAGCAGTTGGCATAAATGACAACAATTACGTGGATCTACCTATTATTAAAAACGAACCTTAGACAATACACTGTGTCCAGACGACATTTATGTGCACCTATATATTATTAAAAATGAACTTTATACGTTACACTTGTCCAGACGACAAAAGCATTAGCAGTTGACATAAATGACAATTATGCGAATCTATCTATTATTAAAACGAACTTTAGACATTGCACTGCGTCCAGATGACAAAAAGATGAGAAGTTGACATAAATGACAACAATTACGTTGATTTATCTATTATTAAAATCAAAATGTAGATATTACACTGGGTCCAGACGACAAAACGATTAGCAGTTGACATAAATGACAAGTAAGTAGATGTATCTATTATTGAAAACGAACTTTAGACAATACATTCTGTCCAGACGACAATTATGTGGACCAATCTATTATTAAAAATGAACTTTAGGCATTACATTCTGTCCAGACGACAATTATGTGGACCAATCTACTATTAAAAATGAACTTTAGGCATTACATTCTGTCCAGACGACAATTATGTGGATCTATCTCTTATTAAAAATGAACTTTAGACATTACGCTGTTTCCAGACGATAATTATTTGAACCTATCTATTATTAAAAATGAACTTTAGATAGTACACTGTGTCCAGACGACAATTATTTGAACCTATCTATTATTAAAAATGAACTTTAGATAGTACACTGTGTCCAGACGACAATTATGTGGACCTATCTATTATTAAAAATGAACTTTAGATAATACATTGTGTCCAGACGACAATTATGTGGACCTATCTATTATTAAAAATGAACTTCAGACATTACACTGTGTCCAGACGACAATTATGTGGATCTATCTCTTATTAAAAATGAACTTTAGACATTACGCTGTTTCCAGACGACAATTATTTGGACCTATCTATTATTAAAAACGAACTTTAGACATTACACTGTGTCCAGACGATAAAAGCATGAGCAGTTGACATAAGACAACAATTTAAGCATACGTCCAACAATTAAGTTGATGTATCTATTATTAAAAATAAACTTTAGATAATACAGTGTCCAGACGACAATTATGTGGACCTATCCATTATTAAAAATGAACTTTAGATAATACAGTGTCCAGACGACAATTATGTGGACCTATATTATTAAAAATGAACTTTAGCCATTACGCTGTTTCCAGACGACAATTATTTGGACCTATCTATTTATTAAAAATTAACTTTAGACATTACACTGTGTCCAGACGATAAAAGCATGAGCAGTTGACATAAGACAACAATTTAAGCATGCGTCCAACAATTAAGTTGATGTATCAAAATGAACTTTAGATAATACAGTGTCCAGACGACAATTATGTGGACCTGTATTATTAAAAATGAACTTTAGCCATTACGCTGTTTCCAGACGACAATTATGTGGACCTATCTATTATTAAAAATGAACTTTAGAGATTACAGTAAATCCAGACAACAAAAAGATAAGCAGCTGACATAAATGACAACAATTATTATAAACTATCTATTATCAAAAACGAACTTTAGACATTACACTGCGTCCAGACGACAAAAGGATCAGCAGTTGGCATAAATGACAGCAATTTTTTTTATAGGAGAAAAATGAACTGGAAGGAGACGAAGATAAACATGAAATTGACGGATTCAAAAACCAAAAGAAAAAAAAAAAAAAAACCAAAACGAACTTTCAGCGTCTGTAACAACCGAAGGAAAAAAAATTGAGCAAACTCATGAAAATGGATGCACAAGAAGAAAAGAGTAATGTAATGCTTAACAAGTGAAGGATGTTGTCGAATTTCACTCAAACACATTTCTTTTGGTGATCTCTGACGTCATCTTTTATGCAGCTGCGCAGACGATGCGAAAAATAATGAAAACCGACAAAGCCAAAAAAATGAACCAGCCGAAAATGAAGCTGAAAACAAACAATTAATATTGCCTCCATTAATTACACGCTCTCCTATCCATCATCTATAGAAATTATTTTTCCAATTCTCCTATGTAAGACTTCAAACGACTCTTCTGTCTTTCCTCCTTTACCTATTGATTAGGGACTCTTCGTAATTTATTTCTATCTAGGTCATTCTATTACGGACGTATTGCAAAACAATATTTATTTCTATCTGTTTATTTTTCATCTCCTTCCAAGGATGCGGACTCTTTTCAGTTGGCTCCTTTCCAATGTCCTTTCTGCATTGCGTCCAGGAGCGCACAGTTGCAAAGTGACCTGCACAAATGTTTCCTATCGACCTTTCCAGGTGTAGATGGAAATTAATTCCGATTTAAAATTAGCTATGGAAGGAGCTCGTAGGAGATCGAACAAAAGCATTCCAATGTGGCTTTCGCTACGATAAAAGAGAGAAGAGTAGAAAACTCTCCCAGAAGCCAATAACTCTTTTATTTTTATGCAGTTAAATTAATGGCTTATGTTTTTTTTTTTCCTGTTTTTTGCTCCTTTTTAAAAGGTTATCGTGTATGTGCGCCTTCCTGGGCACAACCGAGAAGCTCAGAGGAACACCTAGAACTCCATGAAGTGTGATCAAAAAGTTGGGAGACTTACAATATATTACTTCTCTAAACAAATAAAACTTCGTGATTTGTTCAGACCTAGCGATAACCAATGTGCTCTTACATTAAGCTGTAGAGAATTAATACAAGCTGGGACAAAATGGTCCCAGCTTGATTAGAAAAGGGCAGGATTTCAACTTTTCGATTAGCCACGTTAATTTCTAGACAATAACACTCTCTCTCTCTCTCTCTCTCTCTCTCCTCTCTCTCTCTCTCTCTCTCTCTCTCTCTCTCTCTCTCTCTCTCGTTGTTTTGATTTTATTTCCGCCAGGAGGATTCAGTGCGCTGTCTCTATAAATTGCATGTATTCTAGCTATAGTGGATTTTCCTTTTTGCCACATGAAAATCGGGCAAACAGACAAATTCCACGATAAAAGGCAAACCAAATTCCTGGATAAAAAGTCTATGCAAGAAATTATAGAGACCATTCAGCCTGAACAGGGAAATTCCAGAATAAAAAGGCTATGCAACCTGGAACAGGGAACCAGGATAAAATGACCATGCAACCTGAAACATGGAATTTCCAGAATAAACCGTCTGGCAATTAGAATCTGCGGGCTTTTAAGTCTCCATCTTGGAAACATTAAACGCTGACCCTTCCACACGAACCACATAAAAGTGTGCCGATTTCACGCTAAGGCACACCGATATCCATTTCCAGGAGACCATGTAATAAGGATCCATAGAACCTTATCGCCCAACCGCCATAAACCGCGTTAAGTTCGCTCGCTCTTGCACGCACGAGGCGGAATAAATACCCATAAAAGTGGAATATCGGAAAATTTTATTAGGGTAAGTCAACCCTTTGGGGGATGGGCCCCCTGGGACTTTCACACCTGTAAGGTAATAATAGTAAGAATCGCGCACATTTCATTAAGCCGATGCAATTTGTTGGAAGGAAATCGTTCGAAACATGTGGTTAGAGTCACTCCGCGTGAATTATAGCGCCCCCTGACGTCATAAACTATTTTAAATTCGATATCGGCGGATTGCTGGGTCTGTCGACTGCACGTTGCCTAACAGACGAATGTAATAGTCGGCTGATGATAAGGCGAAGTTTGTGTTATGCATCCCTTGTGGGGGGTGTTTCCAGGGTGGTTAATGCACTTCTCGTGATATTCCCTTAATAGAATAACCATTGTCTACGTGAAATGTATATTATTTGAAAAATTATTAGGTACACTATGATGGTTTGTAAAGTATCTTGATGGGGAAATAAATTTACTGAATGATCAAAGAGACAGTAATTAGAGAAAACTGGTCACGATAGAGGTCACTCTCTGCCACCAGTCAATGGAGTTTCAGTCAGTTTTTTCGAGCACGAGAAATGAATTATTTTAAAATTTCCTGATTCAAGCCTAGCGATATCCAGTTCGCTCTTACATTAAGTTGTGGAGAATTTCATAAAATTGTTTGGCCCCTGTACAGTGAGTGCTCTCACCAAGTTCGCCTTTGCCTCGGTATTGCACTACTACAAACAAATCAGGATTAGAACAACAAAAAAAGTCTTTTCTACACTAGTATGGAAAAATATTAGAGAACTTAAACAACCCAATAGTTCTGTCTAATGAAAGTAACGCATTGCGTTCATAGCTAGTTTTCCGGTTTAACGAGTTCGCGGATTAGCGAGTTTACTGGTATTAGTTATTCAAAAACATTTATTTTTAGTTTCCCAACTACAGTAGCTCATTTTCCCCAGTTATTTACAAGTTATAGACAAATTCATTAATTCGTTTTTCATGATTTTCATAACGGGTTGCCCGAGCATTGCACCAACATCATTTTATGAAGCAGTTAAGTCGTCCTTGGAAGGGCAAGGCTATACGTTTCCCAGAATTTGGAGTTTTGTGGAAGAGAGAGTGTCTATCCTTCATAAATTGAATCTACACGCAGTAGCCAAAAAATTAGACGCGTTTATTTAATAAGGCCACCTTTAGCCCGAATTAGACTAAGGAGTGATCAAACCACGTGACAAGTTATATTTGCATACTATTTAATAATCTGTTGGCGCCAATTGCAAAAGGGTTCCATCTTTTTGGTCAGGGAGTCGAGAAAGTTAAAAAGTCGCTTTTCACTGATTGGAAAAAATAACTTAAGTTTGCAATAAAGATGAGGGAGCGCAAACCATTGAGATGCGTGGCCACGCATGCGCGTTGTGGAGGTAACGGATCTCATTACGTTCAGCAGACAGACAGAAGATGAATTACTTGGGTTCATATAACGCGAATACAACGCGAAATAATCACTGGAAACTTTCTGAGGACCCACACTAGATTCTTAAGATTTTCCGTGTCGTGTATTCTTCTCTCCCCCCTCCCCCCACCCCTTCTCGAACCCTCTTTCGGCTCTGACAGTTATGGATGGGACTGCCCTAATGGATACCTCATCTCGCCATGCGAACAGTTAAAAAGTCACCCGACCAGATTCCAGCGCATTGTTCGCAAATGTCGAGGGCTGTTTACTCCCGGGGGCCCGCACAACGTCCCTCCCCCCTCCGGCTTCCTGCAAATACGTCTCGCGTCACGTGACCGCCGGGCCATCCCTAATTAAATTACATCACGGCCGGGATGGGATGGTCGCTGTTTCTCCCTCAGAATCTCCCCCCACGACACCCTCCCATCCGAACAACCCCTTGGTGAGTGGAGAGAAATTGCGAAGCCCCACGCGGACCCCTTTTTGTGATGGCTCGTGCAGTTGGGGAAATCATTATGGCAAAGACTGGACGTGCAGCAAAAAGGAAAGCAGCAGAAATAGACAGATAGAGATAGAAACAGAACGCTGGCGTACCTCTAAGGAGGGAATAACAGAGAGAGAGAGACAAATTGGAAGAGAAAGATGTGAAGAGAAACAGAGAGAAAGAGAGACAGAAATTGGCACAGAAATGGAGAAAAAGTCAAACAGACAGAGAGAGAGAGAAGATAGAGGAAAGGAGAGAAAGAGAAGGAAAGGGAACGAAATGAAAGAGGAAATGGAGAGAACGACAGAGAGAGAGAGAGAGAAAAATGAAGAAAATATCATTGATAGATAGAGAAAAGTAGGGAGAAAGAAAGAGAGAGAGAAAATGAGGGGAAGAGAGGGAGAAAGAAACAGACAAATTGAGAAAGGCAGAGAAAGAAAAAAAATTGAGAAGACAGAGAGATAAAGGGGAAAAGACAGAGAGAAATGAACAAAAAGACAAAGAGAGAGAAAGAGAGGGGGGGGGAAACAGGCAAAGGAATATAGAAGAGTGGAGAGAGGGGGAGATGAAAAGAAACGGGAGAGGAAGACAGAGAAAGAGAGAAACGAACGAAGAGAAAAGCAGAGGGAGAAAGAAAAAGAGGAGAGAACAGAGGAAGAGAGAGGCAGTCAGAAATGTAGAGAGAGAGAGAGAGAGGAATGGAGAAAAAAACAGAGGGAAAGAGACAGAGATATATGTAGAGAGAAGAGAGGGTAGGAGAGAAAGAGAAACGAAAGAATAAACAGATGGAGGGCGACTGACAGAGTGAAGGAAAGAAAGATGGAGAGAAAAACAGGGAGAAAACGATAGACAGACAGACAGACAGACAGACAGACACAGAGAGAGAGAGAGAGAGAGAGAGAGAGAGAGAGAGAGAGAGAGAGAGAAGGGTAAATAAATGGGCGCGCAATTAAAAGAATGAAAGCAGCAGATCCGATTGACGCGTTTGTGTGGCGATGCTCGCAGTGTTGAAGAGCATCGTCTGCTCAAAGAAAGAGGTGGCCCGTTCATTACGAAGCTAATTCGGAGCTGCGAAAGAGCGACAGCCACCCCGAATGCGGACGAAATCAAATTACGAGCACAAAGAAAACACGCCACGGATGCGCACACTCGAATTATAACCGCTGTTTATCGAAACCGAGTCGCTAATTGCGATAATTCCGGCCAATAAGTCCACGATGCAACACGCCGGCCGGCAAAAAGGGGGTCTCCATCAATCTCGACGAACCCGCTTAATTAACGGCTGAACCCAGTACACGGAGAGGGCCCTCTTTATGCCCCAACAGCGCAATTCCCCGCTTATTAGCTTTAATTATTTCGGGACGCCCTTTTTACAGCGTCCAAAACGCAAAAGACGTTGATTATTTGATTACGGCGCATGCTTCTCGTAACCACGACGTCTTCTGCGCGGACTGACTTCATTCGAAATCGCTTTCGTTTGATACATTCCCTTTAATTCCCCCTAATGCAATCAGACCGCCATTAATACACTCCTAATTGCCTCCCGACTTCGTTCGCTTTTTCCTTTCGGCGATAAATATTCTCCCCAGATACGTTCCACCTCCGCGCTTACTCCATCTTTCTGTCTGCTGCTCCGACTAAAACGAAATAGCATCGAATCCACCGCCGAACTGCAACCCTACAATAGAAACCATGACTCCTAACTTTTGGAAAGGTAGTGTAGATGGCACACGAAATGTGTCATTTATGCAAAAAAAAGTGCAAACTAACATTTTGTACGGTAGTGTATGTGGCATAAGACAGTGCGCCAAATGCACAAAAAGCTGGTTCCTAACTTTTTGTACGGTAGTGTACATGGTACACGATATGCAGGCGATACTCGCATATCGCTTGCATATTTTGTACAGATGACACACAACCGGGTTTGCCATCTGCACTGGTAACTAACTTTTTGTAAGGTAGCGTAGATGGCACACGTCATGGTATGCCATCTGCACAAAAAGGTGGTTCCTAACTTTTTTCTAAGGTAGTGTACTCCTTTACACAAATTTTTGTAAAGTAGTGTAGACGGTATACGATATGCGGGTTATAAGTCATGTTGACCCTTCCTCCTCTACCCTTAATCCTTTTCTACAATACGATACAAAGTCAGTTTTTTTTTATAAACTAATACACACTACGCTACCAAAAGTATGGGAACACTATCCAATAAGAGAAAACAAAATTGGAATTACCAAGCGATAGTTATCGAAGAAAAGATTCTTGTGGAACGAACTGATCATAAAAAACATAAGGATTTTTTTTTTTTTTTCTGGAGGTGAGGACTGTAGGGACAAGAAACAAGGGGGAGGTGAAGAATCGAAACTGGCCCTAAACTTTATCAGAGACCAATAAAACATATATTGAAAATTTGGCGTCCATTCTACTATTTATTCTCCGTTAATACCCGAAATATACTCCAGGAAGTTCAAGATCAGAGGAGTCAACAAGACAGAGAGAATACAAGAACAGCACCGTATTTACTTAAAATAATTAATAATCTTTATTACTATTTCTTCGATACAATCACCAATTGAGGATTCTCTACAAGTGAATAAAATCTGCGCCACCTATCGACTATTTCCCGAAACTTCACATAAATGCATTAACTTACGTTTCGAGGTCTTTTATTGTATCGCAACAGCATCTCTGTGTGACCATCGTGAGGTTAAGTAGCCGTAAATTCGCGTCAATCTAAGAGACGCTGCGAGAGAGGGTGGGTGGGTGGGTGGGTGCAGTGGAAGGAGCACGCACGGATAATCCAACCCTTTGACAATTGGTGACATTAAGAAAAACGCTCGGGGAGAAGGCGAAAATAGTGACCTCTCACACAGGAAGTGAACAGCAAAGAGCGGAAGTGGTTGCCCGGTGCTTGGATATACAGGAAGTTGGTAACGACCGTTATCTGATGCCGGGAGGAGTTTAAGATGAAAGAGGTGACACCGCGGGGACTCCTAAAGAGGAAATATTAAGACGATAGCGCGCCAACTGATGGTAAGTTTTCCGGCTGCAGATAAGGAGATCAGGAGAAACTTTTGCTCTCCGAATCAGAAGGAGAAAAGAACGCGCAGAAAATATTGTAGGAGAAACGCTTGTATAGTGATCAAGTGGCAAGACTTAACATGTCCTTTCAAGGAAAATTTCCCATCATTCCCATCTCCTAGCATTGGTATAACTCAGTTATATACACTGCCTATCCACATTATTGGAGGACCTTTATCAGAACGAGTTACTCCTTCAGATCCAACTGTGAATGCACTACACACCAAAATATTAGGCCCATTCATACCAAATAGCAAACATATACACCACATTATCAAAAAAACAGGAACTTTAATGATATTCGTAGTTTATACACTATGTGCCAAAATATTAAGAACATTTCCTAAAATTGGGACCATTATACTAAACGAAAGATATAGTATACTGTGTAAGTTTATGTACACTACATACGAAAATAAAAAGAACAGTTTTACATACATATGCCGCATGACTAGAAATAAAGGAATACTGTACAAACTTACGTATACTGCACAGCAAAATATTCGGAACAAACAACTATATATACAGCATTACCAGAAATATAGGAGCACTAATAGCATTGTGAATAAATTTTAATTTATATACATCACATACCAAAATATCAGGGACATTAAACTAAACGACAACTATATATACACTGCATTATTAGAAATATAGGAAGATTAATAGTATACTCTACAAATTTGAGTACACTACATCCGAAAATGTTAGGAACAGTTTTTACACTAAGAGACCATCATATACATTGCGCATGAGTAGAAATAAAGATCATTAATGATATAGTGTACAAACGTACACCACATAATAAACAGCTATATATTTTGCATTACCAAAAATATAGGAACACTAATAACAGTGCATAAATTTAATACATATACACTACATACCAAAATATTAGGAAATTTTTATACTAAAAGGCAATCGTATATACACGATATTACCAGAGATACAAGGACACCAATGATGGTACACTAAGCCAAAAGAATAGGAACAATTATGCACTGCATTAACAAAAATATAGGAACACGAATGATAAACTTGTATTACTTCGCTGCTAATATATTAATTACGCTTTATACTAAAGAATAACGTATATATACTGCATTACCACAAATATTGTATAAAGTTGTTATATACGCTAGTTGCCAAAAATATTAGGAGGATATTAGATTTAGAAGCCAAATAAGTTCGTAATACGTAACAAATACTGGAGCGCCCTCGATGGAAGTTTCGCAATTCTTCCACCAGTGTTGACCTCCAGTATCTTTTAAATGCTCGCGCATATTTTCGAAGTCAATGTGGGCTCTACATCTTGTTTTCAAAGCATGCATCGGAATGGCATTTTTATGAGTTGAGAAGCCACGCATTTGTTCTCTATGAGATAAAAAGAAGTGGCACGAATGCAAAACAAGCTGGTTATCATCCACCACCACAACCAATCTAAAATAATAATAAAAAAGAAAGGTTGGACACGGGTTGACCATCACCTAGACTGGAGCTAATTACTGTGTACAATGGATAAGTCAAGTCCACCAATCGATAACTGACACGAGCAGTCGAGATATGTGTGGCAGTCAAACGTCTCCCAGTTGTGAATATGAAAAGAACAAAAAAAAAAAAAAGGGGGCAGAAGGAGATAAGAGGAAGGAGTCAGAGAGAAAGAAAGAAAAAACAAATGGATGAGTACTATCAGGAAGAATGTCGATGGTATGCAATGAGACAGAACAGGTTCCAGGGAAACGTAAAAAAAAAACTCTTGGGTGAGGAGGGGGGATGAAAAGAAAGATGAAGGTAAGAAAGAGGAAACAGAGATACAAGATGGAGAGATAGCACACCGAGAAGAATCGGACGAGGCTTGCATGAAAAGATGACTTCGTCTCGCTACCGAATATTTGGCGACAGCCGGGGTCTTCAATTAGGTAGGCCTGCGGCCGGGCAGAGAGATAATGACTGTAGTCATGACAACAAGCACAGTAAGCTAGTGGTGTGGGAACCCATGTTGACTACAAATTTGGGAGCGAGACATGCCATGGACATGACGCCAAGCGGGTAATGAGGTAAACAAGCGGCGTGGCTCGTTAAAGGATGTTTCCTCGTGGGCAACACTTTCGCTGCTTCAGGGACGGAAGCTGCAAACTGAATGACCCACGGGGGGTGAAGAAATGATTGAAACACTTTGAACAGTCCCGCAAGGAAACATTTTCTATAATAATTATTAAATTTTGCCAAACTGGTGTGTATTAATAGATTCGGATGCGCTGATGGTCCTCCCTGAAGGTATAGTGGTTTGGCCACTTTTCAAACCGTCAGGGAGGTCTGATAAGTGGCGAAACTTCTTCAAACAAGACGTCTGGGTTGGAGCCCAGTTATAAAGCAGAGGAATTTCTAAAGGCTTCTTCAACTGGGGCTGTAGTGGGCCAATCTCGGGTGGAAAGGAGTAGGGTTCTACCCCTGGGTTCTTTACATGTGAAACATTCAGGCCAATGACGTAGCAAACAAGATGTACTAATGTTACTACATCTGATGGAAGACCACACCCTTTGGGTTAAATTGGACCGATCATTAATATGGTGTTGGGCCACCTTTTGCTTTTGAAACAGCTTCTATTTGGAACACTCAAATCTTTGAATGTCTAATAGGAATATTGGACCATTTCTTATGGAGGAACATTTCAAACTGAGTGATAAAGGTGGAGGAAATCTCTTTTTACTCTCCTCTCCAAATATGTCCACAGTGTCTCAATAACATTTAAGTCTGGTGATTGTGCAGGCCATGGGAGATGCTTAGCCTCTGGTGCTCCTCAAACTAAGATTGGTCACATCTGTCTGTGTTGGAGTATTATCATCTTGAAAAGTGACATCATTTATGGGGAACAATTTTTGCGCTATGGGATGACCTTGGTCGCTCAAGAATATCAAGATAAACAGTGGTAGTAATTTGCCCGTTCAGGGGAAACCTCAGCAATATCAAAAGATACTGCTGCCCAAACCACTTCTGATCTTCCTACATGTTTGACAGTTGCCACAATACAGGATGATGCGCTTCCGTTGGCATTTCTCAAACAAACTCTTCCTGATGCTGGAAAAAGTGTGAATGATGATTCTTCTCAAAATATGACATGTTTACAATCATCAAGTGCCCTCTGCTCGGCCACTGGGTGGACGAGCAAAGCTCGTCCATCCAATGGCCCTGGTGGGTACACAATTGGTATAATCACCGCATAATCACTGAAACAGGAATAACTTAACTACAGCCTTGATTGAAGAGGTCCTTAGAAATTCCTCCAGTCGTCGAAGGAATCGAATCCAGACCTCTTCAAACAAGTGACAAATACTTCAGTTGGTCTTTCAGATTAATAGCAAAGCGATAGATTTAAGAATGGTACCGCAGTCAAAAAGTTTATTCTGCTTCGTGGCCCACCATAAAGAACTTCCTCCACGTTACCTAGATGGTAAATTGTGATTGGTAATTTGAATCTTCTAAGGAGAACCTTTTTGATAAATAAACCATAATTTTTAAACTACTCAAATATTTAACGTACATAAAAATGGGAAAACTTCAGCAGATTCAACAAGGGCCATAAACACTGTTCTTTCGGTTCAGTTGGTGTACAGATATCCATCCCTCCACGTTGGTAATTAAGGGGTTTCGATTGAACGATGAGCGGATGAAGTTCGCAGTATCACAAAACTTGCGTGCTCAGAGAGTGGATCGATCGCAAGTGAGCTCTTCATAAAATGGCTTGAACATTTCATTGCATTCGTAAAGCCCAGTTAGGATGACAAAGTATTATTGATTCATGATGGCTGCCCATCATAAAAAATTTAGGTAATCATGCTACTTCTTTCCCAGCTAATACAGCCAACCGGCAATATGCAGAGTGCCATTTTAAAGCCGTTATTCTCTTCTTATAACCATGCTTCAGATGATTATAATGATTTCTCAGAAAAAACACTTGGGCGTTGATCATATTTTCTTAACGAATAAAAGTAATCCTTAAATTTATTCAATAATTTCTTAAGAAAAATGGAATTTAAGTTGGTCTTTGCACTTCCTGTTGTCCATATCGAACAAACTATTTACAATAAATATGGTTTATTGAGATGAATGTCATCCCCTTTCTATTAGACGCGTCCCTTTGCTGCCTTTGATGGTATTGAAATTAATACCATCAAAGTATCTCTTTAATGGCATCAAAGTAATTAAATGGTATTGAAATCTGTGAAGGAAGACGTCTTTCTAGACTTGTAGATTGTAAGGCGCCCAACCAAACAGCCAATCCGAATTCAAGTGTTCTTTCTTTGAAAAATTGGGATGTATATGAAACAGTCAAGGACTTCACCATCGTTGACCACCTACTAGGAGGGGGGTGGTGTTTGATTCTCAGATATCCTGACTTTAGGATTACTTCTGGTACCCTCAGGACATTTCTTATAATGCAAAAAATTGACTCAGCCCTGTTCTTATTAAATAAAAGGATGGCTGAGAGGGAGAGGATGGAGAATGGTAATCAATGGACAGTGCTCTTCGTGGACTATTCTATCTTCTACTACAAACGATGTCTGCTTGGGTTTCTTATTTTTTCTATTCAATGTCCAAAAATTCTTTCGGGCTTCAAATAGAAGAACAGCGAATTAACTTTCCTGGGATTCGTTAGAATGCTTCTTGGGTTACATACTACAACTTCAAGTGATGTTAATGACGGTCTGTTATCGTTGGCAACAGGTTCTTTTTATTAAATGGACACAAATATTGGACACAGTAGGTAGATCTTTCCCACAAAGGTGGGAAATCGCAACGCTAACATATTTTCCACACGTTGTGAAATACGCCGGCCCTGAAATGTGATTATACAAGACAGATTGCAATTACAAACACGACAATAGTGATGCCTCATACCCTTAGTTTCTTTGGTAATTAATACACAACTATCTAGTCTTCACAGAAAAAGAAAATTTTAATCTGTAGAAGAAGGTGTTTCTCTGAACATTTGATAGATGATATTCTCTTGGAGGGGCGGTTTAAAAGCCAAACTCTTACTCCTTAATTTCAGTGAAAGCAATCCTTCAAGTGTCCAACCTGTCCATCACATATAGACCTCACTGTTGTCGCTAAAATTGGGGCGGGCAGCGGACAAAAGGTCAGAATCTCTTAATTTCCCGTCTGTGATAGTTTGCTTGAGGCTGGACTTCTAATGTCAACGCCTTTTTGCACATTGAGAACTAGCCTGGAACATCTTAAAAGGTTTCTTCTTCGATTTCTTTTGATCAACTCCTATTGACAGCTTGTCGTATTTTTTCTGTCATTTTTTTTTTTAGACTCAACTTCTTTACAAAGTGGAAGATAACTCTGATTCGCTCAAAGGCCCCAGGGAGAGGAAGAGTTATTCATCTCACAAAAGACAGCCGAAGTTTGGTTGAAGTCTCTACTAAGAAATGCCCTCTTCAAACTGCACCCGCCTGCGTGATCCTGTAATGGTAAAATCTTTGAAATGAATGAAGTTGGAAATGAAACATTAACTCCAGCAACGCTGTTGCTAACCATATCGTAGTGACAAGCAGAGATCATCAATCATGATAAATGGTATATTTAAGTGGTAGGTATTTATTATATACTAACTTGCCAAGTCCCCGATTAGCCAGAGCTGACACGAAACACGATTTTTTTAAGGTGTCTTATAACCGTAACGAGTTTTAAAAAAAAGTCCTCATGGACTTGCATGCAATGGCATTCGTGTAAGACTGGATTCTTCAGCTTTTCAACGACAGAAACTCTTAAAACAAAGGAAGAAAACATCGGTATTAACACGCACGGTTCAGAGAACACTAATTCTTCAATCCATTCTTTCCTGATTTAACATTGGCACGAATTTCTTATCCAGACCCAACAGGTGCAGTCGCTAATGGGAGAAGAACAGAGCAATTAAGATTTTCGGTTGTTTTTGGAGTTTCAGTTGAGGAAGCTGAGACAAAGAGAAATGAGAAACTTGCGGGATGAAAATCTTGATGTTCTAGAAGAGAAAAATTATAAAGTCTTTGTCAGAAAATCCAAAGTTCCTCTGATGACGTCAATTAGGAACAGAAATTCCTTCCAAACTTTCCATCATCCCTCTATTTCTATTAATAGAGAGGGATGGAAGGAATTCATACAACCATACACTTGTCACGGACGCTTTACATTAATAATATGAAAAATTGGAGAACATGGCTTGCACATGCCTTTGTACTAAATGCATGAAAGATGACTGAATGCGGGTTGTGCAATAAGGTCACATGCTAGGGAACTACGCACTTTGCAACCACATTCGCAACTCTTCAGTCCTTGAATAAATACAAAGTTGTACATCAGTTGCAGAACTTTATTATTTTTTTTTTTAATTTTAATGTGGAATGCGTATTCTTAGGGCGTTCTAAACCTTCTCAATGGGATTCAGGTCAGAAAGCAGGCAAGCAATCCACACGGATAATGCACTCATTCTTCAGTATATTTTGGACCAGTTGACGGTTTGAGCATTCAGTCCATCAGAATGAACTCTTTGCCTATAACGCCAATAGGGATAGTTATCATTTGGTTTTTAGGAGCATTAGCAACTAAGGCCATATTGTTCAGGGGATATGCGGTGATCATTCCCCGACCTTTCCGTATTTGGTGGTCACGGGCTCGAACCCCGGTCTAATCAAGAAGCCTGTGCTACGCACTGCTGCTCCTGCCCAACTGGCTACGGAGGCGCCCAATAGGGATAGACCATGGGTCGCAGTAGCTTAACTCTAGACTTGGGTACATTCAGAGATCCGTTTATGATGATGTCGAGTTCTTTTCGACCAAAGAGTTGTTTCGAATTCCTCTTCCACCCCAAACCGGCATTAGAGTGGCTCATTCTTCTGGACTTATGATGTTGGATACTCAATGAAACACGGGTATTTTTGCATGAAGTTGAAAAGTTGATGTCTTTGCAGATTGTTACCGATGGTTTGGGGTGATGTTAAAACCATCCAAAATCGCTAGGTATCAGCGACTGCTATCTATGCTACTAGCGTCCGAGTAGCTAGTAGCGTTAAAGCATCGATTGCAATGGCAAAGAAACAAGGATAGTGATTTTGTCTCGACGTTGTTGATGGTCTACGAAGGGTTTTTTGGAACCGATTCCAATACGTGTCAATGACGCTGTGTACACTGCACAAACCTTACCTCTTTTATTTTCCCTCCAAAAATATGATGTATCTAATGAATTTTGATGAACTGAATCTAAATCTGAAGTCAGATATTGCCTCTCTGATCAATGTCCAGCAATACTACCAACATACTGGACTTTCACCTTCCTTGGTAAGGTTTCTCCATGATAGCATCTTGACTAACACAGTGTTCATCACCAATGTGATTAATCTAGCCCTTGGTGTTTGATCTATATTTTGAATGTGATGATCTAAATTTCAGTAGCCTTCTAATAATTTCTCAATGAAGATTTTGTAGTCTGCTCTCTCTTTTGGCATCGCGAATGCGTGGAAACGAAGTATCGAACTCTGAGCAGTGCAGACATGTTGCCAGGACAGCTCATGGGGTTTTGTCAGTGATACATAGGAACTTTACTAGCAGGGATAAGGAGGTATTATACCACTGTATATAGCAATGGTAACGCTGCTTCTTGAGTACTGCATACAGGTCTGGAGGCCTCACTTTAGGAAGGATGAAGATCTGGTGAAGGGAACGAAAGGGTGATCTTGCTAAGAAAGACTTCGGTTCTATAAACTGCAGCATTTGGAGACTAGGCACCTGCGAAGTGATCTGATTGAGGTGTTTAAGGCCTTGAATAGACTAAATAAGCTCAGTGCTAGTGGAATTCTCCTTACTCAGATTACACACATAAAGGAATATCAATTCAAATTGAGGAAGGATAGCTGCAGGATAGAAGTGTAGACATTTGCCTTCAGCCAGAGGGTGGTTAATTGATGGAACAAACTTCTGTTGTTATGGAAGTGAGTAGTTTGAATTAATTTAAGGAAAAACTGGACAAATTACTGGAGTGGATGGAAAGGAAATATGAAGGGCCTTTTTGTGGGTTCTTCATAGTTTCCATCAAAAAGTTCGTGGCTCGACTGTCCCATAAAGAAACAAAAATATTTCTATTGAACAAAAGAAGTTTCCATTTTTGCTGTCTTTTCTCCCCTCATCGTGACCAAGTTGACCTTGCAAAACTGATTTTTCATCCCAAACAACAAAAACAGTCTAGAGGTATACACTGACTCCTCATGGCTTTAACAGCCTAGGCGTTCATTGCAAACCACCAAAATCCTGAAATGGATGCTTAATAATCCTCAATGAAAAAACCTTTCAGAGAATTGGATGGAAAAAAACCACTGTCTAACACCTCGCATCTATATCCATTAAAACAGCGCAAAGCTATCAATTAGAGCTGAAAACAAACTGATTGTTATTACCGAATTTTCTTATTTTGCAGATATAATATCATTTATTAAAGGCCAGTCCAGTGTGGAGAGTGCAATTCCTTATCTACCACTCCCTAATTAGGATGTGGAAATGTCCCTAGAGATGGAATCATTATCCGTTTATTAATACTGTTATTACAAATGGCATCATTATGGAAGATACTAATATTATTACGAGGAAAAAGTATTGCCAGTCGCCAATCTCCAGTGAAGGCCTTCGTCTCCAATACTCGACGCTGTAAAAGGCAAATAAGAATAAAAAAAAGCAGCATCCACACCGTTTAATTACATATTTCTACCGGGATCGGGGAGAGCTAGAAGCAATTGCTTCATTTAATCTTATTTTCTGCCAACCTCGATGAATGTATAATGTCTTTGGGTCAAGAAGCAATTAAGGTGACTGATCGATCAACTTCTCCCATCTTCCTTTTCCGATAGCGCACGAGCGGTAAATTAAACCCTCTTTCCCAATTGCAGACAATTCCCGATGTTTGTTTTTATTTCATGCCGAGAAATTTTCTTCGTCATCCAATAAGCCACAAGTTTGGAACGTAGTTCATCATTACAGCGATATATCTAGGGGTTGGAGTGGGGGAGTTCCTTGCTGCATGTACTCCAGCACCGGCCGAGACATTACCATCTAATTACGAGTCATCGGAAATGCGTTACTACATGCTGATAACTTCATCCAAGAAGGCAAATACTCGACTTAATAAAAACAAAAAAAAACAGAGAACAAAATCTAACCAAATAAATATCCTCCAATTTCTGTCATCGACAAAGTGTTTGGCACTTCCAGGGTGTTAAGGATGATTTTAATTCGCTCTTCTTCATTTCTCTATTCCCTTCTGTGTATAAACACACTAAATGAGCTTTTCCGTCTGAACGAACGCCGATGACAAAGCTCATTCTTTGTTTTGGCGAGATATTAATAGTTGGATAAAATTAGAATACTTTCTTCAGACTCTCCTTCTGATAAACTAAAAGAAAAGCAAAAATCCATCATCTTTACACTGACATCAATACATTTAAAGCGATCTTAAAAATAGGCAAACAAAAGAAAGAATTCACCTCTATATAAAAGGAGCATTAGTTTGTTTCTCGGGATGAAAAACTCAAACTTATTTTCTCGTGCTTGGCCTCTTTTGTTCACATCAAAAAGGTTTAGCAAGTGCTGGTGTACAAAGGTGATTTGCAGACTTAAAATGTTCGTCTTCCTTAGTGATGAATTCTGCCTACCCTGGAATTCAACACCTTAGCACAGAACCCCTCATCGTCACCACACCTAACTAGTTTAATATTGTTGGTAAGTTGTAAGAAGTTCCTATCACCAACGAGACCACCACTTGTAGTACTCTTTTCTTCTAATTCTCCCGTGCTCAATCCTGTGAAGTGGGAGATCCCGCCTACATTGCTCTTTGGGGGACGGTTCCTTCGGAAGCGCAATAACAGGAGTTTACTCTCAGTGCGCGCGTGTGATTAGGGCCAAGGGACATAAGGAGGTGATTGCACAAGAACTCTCTTCAGAACCTGCATGTAGCCTGATCTGAACCCGGTCCTCCAATTTGGAACAGCTAGGCGTTCATAATGAAAATGTTAAGATTCCATGTTAAATTTTCTTCAATTTAACACATTGGGTACAATTTGGGCCTGCTCTAATTTTTGGGAAGAAAACACGAAAAAACAAACTGAAAACCTGTTTTTAAAATCTAAGGCAAGTTTATAAATTGGACTTAATGTACTGTATTGATACGAAATATTATCCACCACCTATTTATTCTCTAGACCTTGGTCCCTACGACTTTTTTCCAAAGACGAAATTGGAGATCAAAAGGAAAGATTTAAAGTCTTAGAGATTCAACAAAAACCAGACGATATTTCGCAATATTACAATCATATCGGGGATTAAGGAGACTGTTGTTACAGACGTATCAAAGAGTACCGATGTGCGTGTGTTTGTGCACTAGGGTGGATTCATACAGGTGTTTACAGAACCGAGGCAATACAAACCCCTTTATAAAGCCAAAAACAAAAATAACCAATTCCCAAAGAAGGGTGAAGTTTACCTTCTAGCAACACTGTGAGGAAAAAAAAAAAAACAACTCGCATCAGCTAAAGCAGGGGTGGGAGAGGTTGGGGGACTGACTAAGCACACGCGACCAACTCCAGAAGAAGGGAGAATTTTTCATTTGCCAAAGGACTTCACAGAAGCCGAGTAGCATGTTAAATGCGACCACCCAGCTACTGGCTACAACTCTACGCTTCGCTGTCTGATCTACATGCAAACCACAGACCTCTTTCTCACGCTACCTTTCACTGGAGTCTGCTTCGGGAATAGGAATACTAAACTACGCGAGCTGCCCCCCTCACTCACTCCAACTCCCCCCCAGTGTCATTGACGAGAAACATGGAAAAGGCGCAGAAAGAAGCGAGTTTTATTTCAGCGATAGTTACTGTCACGGTGACCGCCCTACCTACTGGAGAAATTGCGACTGTCAAGGTTCCCCTGTTGTCTTCAAATACATGGGTAGCAATTTTATAGAACTCATCTGTTTCGGATGACTGAGAGTCACTCAGAGTTTTCAGGGACTGCCAAGGAAAGATTAGAGTGGTTGTTTATCTTTGGAATTTCTCCGTTTATACAGCTAAATGATGTGTCCTTACGAGGGCCTCTCTCTAAACCCTTAAATAATTGCCTACGCATTGTGGACAATGGATGAGGTCCACCTTCGAAGCATTAGGATCAGAAGCAATGCGATGTTTCCTGTGCAATCACCCGTCTGATACGTCAGACCGCTGTTACAGTGGTAGGGTATAATTCTGTCTTTTTTTTTATTTGGACAATATTTCCTTTCAAGTATTTTTATATATATTTTTTTGTTTGTATCCAGATAAACGCAAAACGTCCTTTAAAATTACGCGGGGAGTTATTAAAAGGCCAATGCCCCTTTAACTTTTCAATAAGGATTTATTGAATCCTTATCTAGACATCTAGATTTTTAAGTTAAGTTTTTATTAGAACTGCTTAGTCCGTCGAACTAGTATTATGGAAGAATTTCACGAGTTGTCTCGGCATTGCACTATAAATAAAATGTACTGTTACAATGGGGAGGGATTATGATCATCCGTTTTCAATCCACTGTAGGATGAAGATCTCTCCAGCTACTTTCCAGTTCCTTGTTTTGTGCAATGGCCATCCATTTACTACCCACGAACTCGTGAATTTCATTTGTCCATCTTCGTTGTTGTCTTTCAAGTTTTCTTTTATCTCCTCTTGGGTACCATTCTGTTATTTTCTTAGTCCATCTGTCATCATGTCTTCGAGCTAAGATGGCGGACAAAAAAACTGCATCACCTTAAAAAAAGTAACATTTGTAAAGAACGTATAAGATATTGTTTTGTTTGTCGCAAAGCAAGCGTCAGAAAATGCTTCTATTGCATCAGACAGTAATTTCAAGGTATTGCATCAGCCGTTTCTATAAATAAGGCGTTTGAAGGGTATACATTGGTATCCTGTTTTGTGGAGGTGTAAGCATGGCTCCATACGTTCACTTGACACCAAGAAAAAAAAAAAGTGTAGCTGTTGCTCTGTCCCAGGAAGGGCTTTCTACGCGTGCTATCGCTGATAAAATAGGATGCCACCAGTCAACAGTATCCCGGGTGCTGAAATTAAAGCGTGATGTGAAGAGAAGACCTGGATCAGGCCGTAATAGAGTGACTACACCTTCCCAAGATCGATATTTGAAACTTCGTAATCGCCATGCTAGTGCTCCTGATCTGAAACTGGACTTTGAGATGGCCTCTGGTGTTGAAACAAGTGCACAAGTGAACTATCCAAAGAAGGCTTTCTGAATGTGGTCTGCGTGCCTATCGGCCCAAAAAGAAACCTTTGTTGACCCTACAAATGAGGAAGAAGCGACTTACTTGGGCTAAAACGCATGTTTCATGGACAAAAGAGCAATGGGACACCGTCATCTTTTCTGACGACCATCCTGACTGCATAATACCGATTGTAAAGCTGGCTGGAATTTCATTCCAGCCAGCCGGTCAAAAGCAAAAGGGTGAAGCGAATTAAGTTTATTAACGGAAAGGTGAATGCAGAAACCTACACTGCTATCTTGGAGGAGTGTCTGAAACCCGTTATTAGGGATTACCACACAGACGTCCAAAACTGCATTTTTCAACAAGACTCAGCACCTTTTGCCACACAGCAGAATTGGTAAGTTTTATGCTATTTAGATTTAATGATGAGTTTCTTCTTGTCTCACAAGGCTTAAAACACACGTACACCAATGATTTCCCTCGTTTTTCCTCCCTTAAGGTGCAGTCATACCTCAGAAATGCTGGCATTACAGAGTTGGATTGGCCAGCAACAGTGTAGATTTGAACCCCATTGAAAATTGCTGGTACATAATGTCGTCTAAAAAGAAGCCAACAAGTAAGATTCAGCTGGAGGAGAGCACTGTAAGGGTGTGGTACCACGAAATTGGGCAACCGTATATCCAGAAGTCGTTGCAAAGCTGTAATTGCAGCTCAAGGAGGAACAACTAAATATATTGAGGACTTATTTTGCTGATTTACAGTACATAATACTATTGGGTTAACTTGCCATTTCAGTTTGAACACGCAAATTCAATAAAAGGGATGTTTGGTTGTCATGATTTCTTATATTTCCATTAATTAAGCATTTTACTCTTTGGGAAGATATTTATTGCAATTAGGTATATCAGGTGGAGTCTTTTTTCTGGATTTCATTCACAGAGTTATATATCCCATCTAACAAATGCATTTCGAATATTTCTGCAACCCACAATGCAGCGCAAAACATTAATTGCAGATTTTTTTTGTCCGCCATACTTCTCCATTGGAACAGGGCTTTTTATTTCGAGTTTCGACAAATATTTCGAGTAGTGCATTACCGATACAACTCGTGGAGAAATAGGTATAAGACTGAGGGCATTTTTACTCAAGTTCTGAAATATTCAGCCTGCAGTTTTTAAAGATAAATTGTGTTTTCTTGATATTGTACACGATTTTAAGATTAAAGAGATGCTGCGATATCTTTCTTATCTTTATGTTAGACTTCAGATACATCGCTGGATTTACAGTTGGAATCTTCAGCTAGGAGTTTGAGTTATATTACAGAAGGTGCCGTCCTGACTTTTAGTTCCTGGTGTATATCCCATATCCCAAAAAGATTTAATCCCAGCAGCTACAAGAACCGAAATACCAAAGAGAAACTCTGCTTCTTCAACCTGAAGAAAAACAAGCCAATGATTGGCAAATGCGATATAAAAATACCAGAATTCTTTATTTCTTTAAAAAGAAAAACGAACTGCGGGCATCTTTCTTAAGAGCATTTTTTACCAAAGCGAGGGTGTGTTTAGTCTCAAGTTCTAAAGGTTGGAGACATTTAATTTTTATTTTGAAATGATTACAAACTAAATAAAGGCACGCTCGAACTCTAAACGTATTTCGGTGGAAAATAGTTCGCTTTTAATCTTTTAGAGCCGAAGAATCAAACGCTATATTCATCTCCAAGAAATTGGCCCAGGAAAAAAAAAAAAAAATTAAACTTTTCTTTTTGTCATCTTTTAAGTGTGAAACTCTCGTGTTCTGATATGACAGTTAAGCTAATGGAAGTCTGGGGAAGAAGGGGGGGGGGGATGAAAGACCATCATCAGGCTTTGTCACGTTGGAAGAGAAAAAACTATATGTGTTAGATTGTACTCTTCGGACTGGTGGCTAGGGAGGGATGCACGTTAGAACTTATATCTAGCTCGTGCAAGTCTCATGTGGTGGTTTGTATTGATTCTTTTAATCAATAGTTACTTCGTCACCCACCTCTACTGCTTCCGCCATTACAAAGCTCGACCCAAGCTGGTTCGACAAAATCAGCGCCAGCCAGCTACCAAATAGCACCAATAAATCAACGCAGCGCGAGCTCCAAACATACACGCGTTTTTTTTTTTTATAACACCCGTCCTCTGATAAGTCGCTATGAAGCTTAGTCTTATAATATCCCTCGTCGATTCACACCCCCTGCCCTCAGAAGGGAGGGACAGAGAGAAACACATTGTCGTCGATGGCTATTGGATGTTAGTGTTTTTCAATCATCGTGTTTGATTGCGCCCGTCTCCAAGGCGATGAGTTGGCGTTAATAGGACCTGAAATTAATGACCCTTTGAGCAAATGGTACTCTATGAATATTACATCGCGTTTTGCTGCACTCAAGCAAATGTCCTAGATGTTTCCTTATCTTTCTATCTTATAAATGTTTTGCTCCTTGTGGATGGATGATTTTCTGTAATTTGTTTATGATGCTCTGAAACATCAGATTTGTTTTATTAAAGGTAATAATACAATGAATTATGACTTTTTCAATTCAGAGATAGTGTTTTTCATCCCATAACAGATAACGGAATATTCGTAAAAAAATCAGGCTTAAAGATATTGGGCTTTAATCTTCTTTCTAAGATTCTCTAGAGATGAGACTAACAGAAACTTCATTGCCTGTTGATAAGTAATAAGATGTCGTTGGAAATGTTCAAAAGTCGTACAATTGAGTTGGGTGGCCTTTAGAATGGTAAGACAACGGGGGAGTCAATATATTGTGTCTGTAAACTGCGTGTATTTTATGGTTTGCTTTGTCTGTTTCTGGGATGAAAAATCAACACTTTTCATCGAAAAAAATGAGAAAAAGGAATTCGAACCTGGACCTTTTTCACCAGCTGTTGAGGGATAATCAATTATGATAGCAGCGCATACTCATGGAGCATTTTTTCCCTTTACAAATACCATAAGTTTTTAAAAGAAACGTTAAAGTTTGTATCTGATAGTGCTGATCTGTGAAAAGTACTATCTTTTTCATACTTTCAGTACTCTGGCGGTGGGGTTTTGGATCCCCTCCTTTGTCTGCAAATGTAACTGTAAAGGGATGGAGTTTTTTTGCATCTTTAGAATGTTGTGCAGCATTTGATACTTCGAGGTATTCTTCCCCATCTGAAAGTAATTGGACACGTAATTCAAAACATAACCGCATTTATTAAAAACAATTAATATTGGGAATTTTCACACCCTGACAAAGTCAGGTCTAGGACAACGGTCGACGATTCTCCCCTCCCAGATGGGGAAATGGAAAGGGTGCTTTTCATCTAAAAAAAGTTTTCTTTCTCCAAATCGTGTTTTTCATCCTTGACAAAAAAAAACCCGGCAAACCAACCATAGAATTTACACTATTCGGAGAAACCCAGTAAAAAACATTTCAACTCATGTCCCCAAGAATACCGAAGACACATCTTTACTCAATCAGTGGGGTTAGAAAGTGTATGAATTGCATTCGGCACATACACCAATTAAGAAAACTTTAGGGTATGTCCATTCAAAAGAACTCTGCTTTTCATTTCTTGTACAAGGTTGACTCTAATCATAAGTTAAAGGTAAGAAATTCTGCACCTAAAATATTTACTTTGCTCACGAGCAAGGAGAGGTGGGGAAATTTAAAATCCCATTACACAGAATCACTAATGGCAAGAACACCTTAATAGTTCGGATACCTTGAAAAAAAGTCCTGTGTGATAAGGTCCATTGATTCTCTGCTATCAGTTGTCCAATCATTCTAGATTATTCTCCTCGGTCTGATTAGAAAGAAGGGGTTGCTTGTTTATAACTGGTTATTAGAAGCAATAAGGAAATAGTTGGTGAAGAAGTCCCGCTGTTAATAGAAGAAAGAAATAAAAAGGGGTCGTAGGAATCTCGTGTTTTCTTATGCCCTAAAGTTACACTAATATCAGGATCCTAGTCTATTGAAAACATGAACCAAATTAGCGTTAATGATATGCCTCGTGCTTGACAATCCAATGATCGACTTCACCAGAGGCAAAATAAGTCCACGCTAAGAATTTACTGTGTCAGGGCTCCTTTTCCATATGTGGCAAGAAATAATTATTACTCCAGTGATACAATTATAAATATAGTTTTGTACAATTTGTGTAAAATGTGTAGCTCGAAGGGATTGAGGTAAACGTTCTTTGGCTTCTATTAGATGATAACAGGTTTTTATTATAGAAATTCATTTTAAGTTTTCGCCCAACCCAAAGACTGAGAAAAAATCGTTCAGAGATAATTGCTGTAAATGAAAAATAAAAGCATTCCTGTTTAAAACTGTCCAATAGGTTTTGTAACTCTGTGATCTAGAATATTTTCAATTCCTTGAACTTCCTTATAGAGCCAATGAAGACAACACTCGAATTTAAAACTTTTAAAATACGAGACATCGTTTTATCTACACTCACTGGCAAAAATAATAATAACCTTTATACAATATCTAGCTGGGCCACCTTGTGTCCGAATTACAGACATACATATCGTGGCATGGATTCCACTAGGTGTCTGAGATAGTCAGATTTTACTATTTCTCCATCAGGATATTCGTCAGCTGCCGTTTTGGCAGAGAACTGCGAAGCCGAAGTGCCCTTTCAAACATATCCCGGATCTGAAAAATTAGACGGCCAAGGTGGACGTTGGAAATCTTGGGAATGCTCCTCGAACCATTCAAATACAGTTTTCTCACGGTAGATAGTGCTTTGTCATCTTGAAAGTGTCCATCGTAATCCGCGTGAAAATGAAGCGCTGCAGGGTGAAGTTGGTCGATATGACAGAAAGATATTCACGGGAGGTAACAAGTCTTTCTAACGTATGAGCTGACTCGATCCATACCAAGAGAACATTCCCATGCCATGATACTACCTCCAGCCTTGAATGGTGGACACGAGACAGTCGGAATGTGTCGCTTCTTGAGGTTCACGCCGCTCTCTCACCATGCCATTCGTTCAGAACAAGTAAATCGAGAATCATCAGACCACGTGATCTTTTTCTGCTATTCCAGTGTCTAGTCTTGGCGTGGTTTGGGAGCATTTCGGTCGAATCTCTCCATTTTTTATAAAATTAAAGCCTTTCGTAAAGGCATGCGACTGACAAATCCCAGATTCTTGAACTCTTGCCGCATAGGTCGGTTGGAAATGGATCTTTCTTTGCCTAAATTGAATTCTTCAGTCATTTGCTGACTACCATACCTTCAATTCTGATGAACGATTCGTTTTAAATTCCTGCGGTCCCCTTCTTGGATTACCGAATTTCTGCCACGTTGCCTTCCTTTCAGAGCTGCATTCACCTTTCTTCTTCCTCTCATTGCATACTTTTGAGATGGTTGCTTTCGACAAACTAGTGATTTCTCTTGTTTTCTCATTTGTGTCTCCTGCTAAACGTGCTCCAACAATATCAGATTTGTGAAAATTGGAAAGATCTGCCTTCTTCATGACCGTATTTACCTGGTAACTTGTTATCATTCCACGTGACAAGTTACATTTGCATGCCGTTTAATTATCTGTCGATGTCAATTGCAAAAGGTTTCTAATTTTTTTTTGGCCAGTGAGTGTATATTTAACAATTATTAAATATATTTCCAAAATTTAGTTGTGAAGCTACCGATATAAAAATATCATAACCTATACGCCTTTAAAGATTGAGCTGATTATTAAAAGGGTAAAATTTAAAAAGATCTGTTTTAAAATTTATTTGTGTAATTTTTTCATCCCAGAAACAATAATGCGAACCGAGACACCTTAAATTGCATACAGAGCAATATCCACGCAACAACCTCTATATGGTGGAAAAATGAAGACGGAAGAGGGAACGGGTAGCCATGAGTAACTAGGAATTTCAAAGAGACCAGACAGAAAAAAAGTCATATTAGGACCACCCGAGACTAATTCGTCTGCCCACGTGCACTATGTCCATAAATTGCGTGGGTTCTCTGTTCGATTTGTGTTTTTCTGGATGAAAAACCGGAGTTTCCGGTGTCAGAAATCTTACTGTCCACGCTAATATCAACTAGCTCAGCCACAGAGTAAAAAAAAAAAGTCCGTTACTTCACTGACGGGACTCGAACCCGGTCCTTTTCCACCCAGGAGAGAGGACGATGATTAATAAGTACTCTGCTACCTGCGCGGACGACCCAGAGAGGAGATCAACCCTATCCTGGAGAGGCAGAGCACTTGCAAGACTATATATCCGTAGCCATTCGAGCCCTATGGTTTTCAGCATAAATACTGATTCAAAATCTAGTGAAATATTGTGTATGTGATCAGCTAGCATTTATTTATAGAGAAAAAATACGAAATTAAAATTTGCATTAAGTAAAATTTAGTATTTTCAATTAAGATTTAATTTAAGATTTTCCGTTACTTATATTTTATAATTTTGACATTAAAATTTTATTTAATACAAAAATTTTCCTCTAATACAATTTCTATATGGCACCAGGTAAACTTTTTAAACATCAAAGTAATTAAATTTACTGGATTTGATTAATTTAATTTGTTTGGGCATTAAAGTTTCATATAGATATATGTTTTGCATTTTCATTTGACCAAAACCTACTCGTATTCGATGCAGTTCACACTTCCTCCTTCCCTTTCCCTCTCCACTTAGAAACCAAAATTTTCATCCCAGAAAACAGTAATAAAAAACATGAACTAGAAAGAATTTCTCACCCATCAAAGTTTTTATCCTGATGTATGTATAAGTATCAAGAAATAATACACCAGCAGTAACATCAGGGAAAGATAAAATGCATCATTCGAGACCGGAAACCTTGATTCTTTCTGACTTTCTTCCTTTCTTCAATTTGTTCGCTTTGCTTCCATGATAATGTATAAAAATTGGTTGCCACTCCAGAGGCGGCGCTCAAATCTCCATCATATATCTACATTATACTTTGACTCTTCGTCTGCTGGGCACGTGTTCATCAGTTCCAACTCGTGCGAGTGAATGCGCGCGCTCGAGTAGCGCGAGCGCGAAGAAATAAACACTTAACGTTTGCTTGTAATGCGTAAGCAGAAGACTAAAATGCTAAAATACGTTTTTTTTTTTTTAAAAGTCGAAGCTATTTCGTATACGATTTACGCATTTTTTTTATTAACATAACATGCCGAGGGTGGCTTCGAAAAGTTTTATTTTCTGGAAAGTTTTTATTATTTTTTTTTATTCCACTTGAAATTCGTTCTTTTCTAACTGCATAAATATACGAACGAAACGTTGTAGCTTTGTGAACAGCACCCAAATGGATTATGATTTCTTTTTTAATTCCGAATATAATTGTCACTGTTTTATTTATTTGATATATATAATATCTGAATCAGGTAATTTTGTAGGAATGAATAAATAAATTATAATCTGTAGTTATATTAACTATAGAATAAAATTAAAAAATAAATAAACTGAAGTTACGCCCGATTTTAACGGTAGAGTGCGCAACTCTAACATCTAATTCTTCTAATTATAAAAAAAAATAATTCATATGAAATATTCTCATAAAAATGAAACAAAACAATCCTAGCTACAATTTTAACTTAATTTTAATAGTTTTAGGATAATTACATAAAGGGTTTCTTTTATTTTTAATTAAAATGTATTATAAAATATTTATGTTTTATAATTTATATTATAAAATGAAAAGAGATAAATTAAGTTACGCCAGCTTTTAACGGTAGAGTGCGCGACTTTCACTAGCACCTAATTATATGAAATTAGAATTCGTCAGCAATATTCTCATAAAATATTAAACAAAAAATCTAAACTACAATTTTAACTTAGTTTTAATAGTTTTAGGATAATTATATTAATTGGTTTCGTTTATTTTTAATTATAAAATGTTAATAATAATGTATTACAATTTATATTATAAAATGAAGATATAAATGAAGTTACGCCTGGTTCTAACGGTAGAGTGCGCGACTTTCGGTAAAATGTAATTCTTCTAATTACATAAATTAGAATTCATCAGAAATATTCTCATAAAAATTAAACAAAAAATCCAAGCTGCAATTTTAACTTAGTTTTAAAATAATTACATGAATGGATTTCGTTTATTTTTAATTATAATGTATTATAAAATGTTAAAATAATGTATTACAATTTATATTATAAAATGAAGAGATAAATTAAGTTACGCCCGATTTTAACGGTAGAGTGCGCGACTTTCGCTAACACAATTATATAAAATTAGAATTCATCAGAAATATTCTTATAAAAATGAAATTTAATGTACGTACATTAATATACAGAAATAAAAAAAAAGAGAAATATTCATCGGCTACTAAAATTTATTTAAAATATTATATTACTTTATTATATATTTCTATATTGATTTATTTCTATTTTAATATTCATTTTAAATATTTTTTAAATTAAACTTTCAGTGCTACTTTTGTCTTCTGATTACATAAGCATAGGGAGGAGGAAAACAATAAAATAAACAAAATAAATAATAACACGAATGAGTTTAATTTACATTTAATTATATTATATTAATTATAATATGTATTGCGGTAGATGAATATTTTCTATATGCATTAATTATTTCTATTAATATATAGAAATAAAAAAAAAGATTACTATAGATAAAGCCTCTCTGCAGTGTCCAGACACAACGATACGTCTCATCTTTCACTACAGACAGTGAGGCTCACCTGGTCTTTCACTCTAAACCCCCGGAAATAAAAACGAATGGACGCACTCCCCAAGGTTTCAACAGGTCATTTTTTAGTAATCCCGCCTTCCAACAAGTGATTAGAACGAAGATAAACACCCCACTCTTTGAATTCCTCCTGCTTGACAGTTGCTGTTTAAAGTAATCTCGGGAAGAAAAGTGACGTTTACCGTAATACAGACTACGTCAGAAGGCCCTCCACCCTTCTTACCCCCCCTCCCCAAGCTTCTCAGATCCTCCTCTTTCTCTTTTGGAAGGATTTCACGTACCATCCCCTTCCCTAATCGATCCATACATCTCATTGTCTTTTTCTCTTTCTGAAGAAAAATCCTTTCAAGGAAGGAACCCTGTTTGTTTCAGCCCGCTGAGTTTCAAGTATACGAGACCCAAAGCCGTTCCATGCATTTTAAAAACTTTATTTTAAAAGCATCTCCAGTAGCATCCAGTCGCTTAGAGCTCTTCATTCTGCCTATCTGGAATGATGTGACGTTCAAAAGACACCAGTAACAGTATCCTGTATGAATTTCAAATAGGCCTAATTCATTTCTTCTCTCTCTCTTGTCAAAATTGTGGTAGACTATCCTTTCACGTGTCGGTAATCCAAAAAGGGATTCATCAAAGCAAACAAAGAGATTTTTGTATATTTAATTTTTTTTTTTTAAATTTTTCTGTCACTTTTGGGAAGTCATTTGGACAGTAGAGTCTCTGCTCAACAGATTGACGTCGGCAAGTTGTCAAAGTGAATACGAAGAACCTAATTCCTTCCATCCCCCCCCACATCATCCAACATCTCTATTACTGCCCATTATCCTTTCAACAAGAAGTGTTCCCTCTGATATCTCTACCCCTACTTTCAAATACCAAAATTCCTCTTTCGTCTTTCACAAGGAACGTAATTAAGTCAACTGGTGCAAAGACTTGGCAACTTGCCAAAGTATCATTTCCGTTTTTAGGTCTTCTTTGAAGTGTTTTAAAATGCCGATATGTCGAATTTAAATTAGAAAAAAATAAGGAAAAATAATTTGAAAGAAATAGATTTTCCCGGGATAGTGCAAGGATAGCAGAAATTTTGCTGTACTCAGCGATTAACGTACTAATTTCCTTAAAAAGCTTTCTTCAGCTACTTTTTTTCTCGAAAAGGAAAAAAAATCTTCCTGAAAGACATAATTAGAAAAAAAATTTTTTCCCTACAAATGAAAGTTTTTAAAATCCAGAAAATTGGTTTAACTGAGGGTTATTTCACAATCACGAGATTAACTCGGTTTTTTAAAGTCCCTAAAGATCGGTCGTATCACTTACTGAAAATTTCCTTCTAATTAAATGTTTTTCTATTTTAACCCCCCCCCCCTCTCCCCAAAATAGCCCAGCATTTTATCGAAGTGTAGACTGCTTAGATGAGCGCTAGAGAAAATCCATACAAATGGGAGTCCGATTATTGTGTCCATAAACTGCGTGTGTTCTAAAGGTCGACTTGTCTGTTTTTCTGACTTCCGTATAAAATTAATTTCGTTTTATTTTGACATTTCGGCTATTTCTATTTTAACTTAACAGTTCCATAAAGGAAAAGACGACTCCCCCACCCCTCAAAGAGTACTTCCAAAAAGATTTGCACCTTAGAATACCTGAGTAGTTCATGTAGGCGAAGTTGGTTTAACATCCTATTCGGGAGTTATTCGGACACTGTTGGTGAGGTAGAAAAGGGTTACCTAAGGCCAATAACCGGCATGAGCAGTATACAGCGTTCCTAGAACTGGTTATTTTTCGTCTTCGCCTAGAATGGGTCACCGGCCTCCGGTGAAGGCAGCAAGACAGGTCCGACCTGCTGTGCCCATACTCATCCATCACAAAGAAATACCAGTTTGAAGTGGAGGGTTTTTGTTAAGGGGGATTGTAACCCGCCTTGTTGTATGTCCCTAATTACTGAAGTGGTTCAGCTGCTCAGAGTGTCATAAGATCGGCCCTTATCTATATCCTATATTATGTGTAATATAAAGTCGGAACTGATACCTGATAGCTCTGCCTTTTTTAATAGGCCCTTGTAGTAAACAGTGGACATAAAATGATTCTGATCGGTTATTTCTTGCAGCTCGACAGACAGAGAAGTGGAGGGGGGAGGAACTGGATGAAGATACCAGACACGAAGCAAACTAAAAGAAAGCCAAAGGGAAATGATTACATAATCAAACTTGAAAGACAAATCATTTGATTCGAAGAGGCAAAAAAAAAAAAAGGCAACTCATGGAATATTGACGAGTTGCCCATCGAAGGAGGTTTTTACTAACTTCAAGATTCAACTCAACCCGGAAAGAGTCATCACTTAGGAAATTGCACGATGCAGACTGAATAAATGTAGGGTGGATGAGCGCATTAAATATTATTCAGAGTTTGGTCATGACTGGTCCAATTTTCTTAAATTGCGTTTGCAAAATTGGACCGGTCATGACCAAACTTTGAAAGGTTTCGACTCGCTGTGAAGTATCTACACTGCGTTACCAAAAATAACGGTAGTAGAAGCAAGGGCATCGATCTATCTAAGATTACCTGCACTTTCGATTTATTGAAAAGTTACCAGCAAAAGGATAATAGAGACTGCGCAATGAGATCAAAATAAAGCAGGGGTCTTTTAAGCTGTTTGTTAAAATGAATACGTAATATCCCCTCCAAGAATTGGACCTTCAGGTTTTTGATCAACCTTTATTAGCTCTTCCTGGAAGATTCACAATAAGGAGACCTAAATCACGAGTTCTATTGTGATTTTCTCCCCCCACACCCCCTCTGGGATTGTCTATTCGATGTAAACCAGTGAGAGTGAAGCTATTAAAACGGTTGTCTGGAATCGCATTTCCTTGGTGTCGTGTGTGGTCTCGAGTGGATATCAACTAGCTCTGACTGTCACTTATCTAATTGGCTGTCTCTCATTGACAGGTGGTTTTTAATCGCTGGTTCCACGAGCCATCTGATTGCACCTTCCCTCCACGGTTTTTACCTAATAACAGCTGTATCGGTTAAAAACAGAAGAAATCCTCGTTTTTATGGCTCTTTAAAAACACATATTAAGCAGTTGATTGATTGATACAGCGACTTTCCCCGTATGGCAACAATCTGGGTGGTCCCGGGCCACACACAAACACACTGAGACGGAATTAAAAGGTTATGACGGAAGAAACTGATCGAGTGTCCTTCTGGTACACACCCCATCTCTGCTAGAGGCAGCAGTATGACCCTGTAAGGAGAGGTAAAACATGGACAGACAAGCGGAAAGTGCCAAGTGGTCTATGTAAGCGAAGCCCTCCTTGGACCCCAGAGGGCGCCACAATCTGAACAGGGTTCACTGGTGGAGCCACTTGACTGATTGATTACCTTAGAAATATATCCGATTGGTTAAAATGAAATTAGAGTGAAATATTCCACCGGAAATGCGTTTTTCTACCATCTTTTTTTCATCCCAGAAGTTCTTGCGAATTACTTCTCCCATTAATTATGTCCCAGTAAAAGAATGGGTTCTCCTGCACGATAAAGATGACTCCTTCACACATGTAAATATATCAAGCATGCTTACATTGTATTAAAATCCAGGATTATTAATGACAACGATCATTCACGTATCCCCTTCCCCTCAACTTCATCGTTTGTTGCCTAGGCGACCATATCATCCGCACACTTGAACTGTTTTGAAGCCTTATCGCACGAGCTAATTATGAAAAACGACAGTGTCATTTGTAACCGATACATTGTTATTATAAGGCCCTTAATGGTAGCAACCCCTGGTGGCCACTGGTTCCGTGTTATTTACCTGTTATGGCCATGCGTCTTCGTCTTTTGTTTACCACCCTCTCTTGCTTAAAAGGTGAAATATATATGCTACCCCTAATTGAGAGTCGCTTCCAAGACACGATGGCGTTCATAAATTTAAAATATGATCGGGCGAGCTGGGGGTAAACGATGTCTGAGCTGGTTCGAACGCGATTACTTTATTTGAATTTTAGAAAACGAAGACTAAATATTAATAAATCAATTTGATTATACAAAAAGAAGAGAAAGAAATGAGGAGAGATGGACAAGTCCTCATCAGGACACGAAGAATCGGGATAATTGATTTCCAAAGGGGCGGTTACTATTTGATGTAACATTGCAGACTTGTCAATTCCTTTTGCCTACACCACACAAATGGATCATTGGTGAAACGGAACGATATCCTTACCATCCAAAGACTACGGAAGCTGACTCCTTCAATCTCATCAGATATCTCTGCAAAACCACCACAACTGTAAGCTCCAAAGATTTTTTTTCTGTGAGAGCGGCGACGCATAAGCCAAATATCGACAACCGCAATCAGCGGTTGTATCTAGCATGGTGCAATGTCACTGCCACTCGCAGCTTTTATATTGAAGTGAAGAATAGTGCGTCTGCGATTGTTGACAGACTTACATCATCATCTCGAGTGCGCATGCAGATATAGCATTCGCCTGATGACATCGTTAAAAGCGATACCTATTGGGAAGTGTACTAAATAGCCAAAAAGCACTTCTTTTGAGTGCTGTGAATCTATTTACCTCAAGAAGTTGAAAATGCATTCAAGGACTGGTGGGCATCATTGATCCATATGGAGATGTATATAAAAGGTGTGGGGGGGGAGAGACAGCACTTCGTGAACTCCTTTTAAATACTATTTGCCCACAGCATGCAGAATGACAACAACTTTACGTTTCCTGAACTACTGTTCTGAGAGCTTGCTGTCAAGAAAACTACAACAGTGTTCAAAAGTTAAGGAAGGAATATAACAACAAATCCATCTGACCTATAAAACAAAATCGCGCACAACATTTATAACAAGTTGTGGGCGCTGTCATTGTGAAAATGTCAACAAGACACCATCTGGGGACCTCTTTGAGGTGGAAAGAAGAAGAGATAAAGGCAAAACGAAGTAAAGAATCACGTCCAAGTTGCAGTGGCCAATTCTGACTCACAGCGTTGTAAACAGACTGGAATCAGTTCCAAAAAATATCTAGTGTCTGGATGACTTGTTCGAGAGCATGCTTAGGATTCTCTAAGCAGGAGGAGTAAACCTTCAAAGACTCTCAATGAGTTCGTGTCAGTCATTGTGCAAGATAGATCACTTTCGTTCCAGACAGAGGACCCCAGACACACACCTTCAACAATATCATTAGTGTTCCCATACTTTTGGCAACACAGTACAGTTATCGTCTTTTAAAAGGACGATAACCATCTTTCAGAGTAAAAGCTGTCGAGTTGAACCCATGTCTGCTGGTGTCAGCTCGCGGAAGCCGATTTAAATCTCCGCGAGACTCTACTGCGCATGACCTTTTGAATACCTCTGTGGTAAAACTCAGACAATGCATGACCACGCAGGGTTCATGAACGACAGCAAACAGTTTCACACGAGTTCACTATTTCTTTCTGTTTTTCTGGTTCGTTTCCTACTTCCCATCTCTCTCTCTCTTCTCCCCGTACATTGTCGTACCCCCACACTTTCGGTAACCTCCTGCGACCGCCGTAACTCTATATTTTTGTTGCCATTACTCCCAGCGAGGCTGCAACAAAACATCTGCCTCGCAACTTCGTGTCTTCCACCCAGCAGCGTTCGTGACGCTATTAGCATTCTGTCGCTCTGCTTCTTCGCTCCACCAGAGGGCTACGTTGTGAGGTAAACCGTCAGCGACTGTTTTTCAGCACGCCGGAGACGGACTGACTGGCGTGAATAATTAATCACCTCCGTCCAACAGCACCATTGAAGCGTGATGTGTCTGAGATCCAGCCATGAATCATCTTAATTCCCTTCTATTAGGCGGTAAATTCCGAACAGGAAGGAAATGGCCGATGTGATGAATAGCACGAACTTGGCCGCTCCATTAGGTCTTCAGTTCGTACCTGAGAGTCCATTAAAGGCCGAACTCGAACCGCGAGTTTCGTGGACACTCAACTCGTGTCCAGAAGTCCATTAATATGCACGCGCATCCATCAGCCCTTCGGAATTGTCGCCGAAAAGCTCAATAAATACTCAACTCGTACACCTAACTCCAGAGAACTCGCACCAAATTCTCACACTTAAGAACCCACTGAGGACCCGGCACTTGACTCTTACCTGAAGAGCAAGAGCGCAACTCCATCCTTCATGGTTAATGGATCAAGTGCCCCAGAATGCTTACTCGATACTAAACTCGTGAACTAAAAACACATGGAAGAGCTCATCTCTTACATGGAACTCCACAAAGGCCTTAATGGGTTCCTAAGACTCATACGTTTACATCCATCAAAGACTTAAATGGTCCAGAATAATAGATTGGAGAATTGAACTGGAGGTGTATATTGGGCGTGAAACTTTGATCGAAAAGCTGCCTACAGCGGATTCATCTCCACGTCCACAGAATGTTAACGATTGAAGTGGACAGTGGAGTAGATTGGGTTCGATTATCGTTTGACGCTCCAGTTGACGGTCACGAAGACCAGTTGTCAGTCATCTCTGTCGAATTATATTCAAGAAGATTAAAGGAAAATTGGCTATCGTTTTGGTAGGCCTTGATGACCAGCTGGCTGGTCACTGATACTTGAGTCCCTGACCAGTCCTCAGTTTTCGTTATGAGGGAAACGGATAATTTCTGTAATAAGGATAAGGGGGATAGGACCACGGTGTGTCTGCTTGGAGCAACAATAGATTATGTTATTAAGGTTAAGGGGTGGGGAAGAGGGGGATAATGATATCAAGCACACACGAAGTGACAACAGGAAATTTAGGGAAATATTTATTAGTAGTAGTCCTAGTAGGCAGAAGAAACTTTTTGGTCCAAATAGAATATATTTGAACAATGGTGGCACAAGGATGTATGCTGGTATCATCGAGGATACCTTTTAAGGATTCAGGAGAAACCACTAGTTAGGGGACAGGGGTAACATAAATACGCGTTTAGTTGATGACATGGATTGAAGTACCACTTGCTCACATCTCAAATATTCTTGTTTATTGCCAAAAGAAGATCTTTACAGAAGAAAGACTTCCACCGTGAGAATCATATAGATAGAAACGGAATGTTTTTAATGAAACACAGCATGGTGTTGTACAGGTGGAAACCATGTTGAACTAACCATGTCTGTGTAAGAAGAGCTGGTTAGCTCTTCTTACACAGTTACTCATGAGCTGGATGTCGGGAGTAATTTAAACATTGTATATTTGGACGTCAGAAAGCATTTAATTCAGTCTCTCATGAGAGGTTGCTATATCAGCTGAAACATGTTGGAATCATGGGCAAGATTCGGAGATGGATCGCAGGCAGGAGGCAAAGAGTTATGCCTAAAGATTGATCTAACGTGAGCAGTAGATTCCACAAGCACTGGTTCTGGGAGTACTGTTTGTTCCTTTCTGATTTAGTGTGGTCGCAAATGACATTCTCCAAGCAGCGCAGACAGGCGATAAGGAGGGCTCATGGTGTCCAATCGATGATTTATCGAAGTTTTGTTTGCAGAGATAGGGAGGTCATAATCCCACTGTAAAAGGCAATTGTACGACTACACTTGGACCTCCAGAAAAGGGAACCATATTGACTGCTTATTTTCTTTTTTATTGGATATTTGACGAATTAATCGGTCTCAGGGGAGAGTGGTATGGTCTTATCTCCGAGAAGCTAGATTTTCATCCAGGAAACAGACAAATCAATCACAGAACACAAGCAATTACAGATACATACTGACACCTCAAAGCCTTGGTCGCTTTGGCGTTAAACACATATTCGTTCAACATATAATGGCTAATACTAATTCTACACTATTTTTCATCTTGAAAAATGAACAGATTGTGTGTTCCAAAGCTGGTTTTTGCGCAAGATAAAAACAAAAAAGTTAATAATAATAAAAGCTGGGAAATTTTCTAAACACCATCTTTGACTAATTTCTTCAATCTATTGCCACGACTCCCTTTTTCTGTCTTTAAACTTTCTCCCTTACTTTTCTTTTTAGATTTTCTCCCATATTGTTTTATTCTTTCTCTCCCACGAACACAGCACAGCGGGACGTTAACCAGAAAATTCCAGTTGGAATGAAGACCCCTGAGAAATCACGCGCCAAGTTTTTATGACTCTCTTTACCATTCATTACGTCTTGTCTTCGAAAGAGACTCCACCCCCTTGTCAAGTGCACTGTCAGAACGAGCGACATTATCTCTCATTAGACTCTATTACTGGCCAATCAAATACAATCACGACACTCTGACAATTTTAAACCAACCGCGTTCTTTTTCTGCTCCTTGGGTTTGCATCGCCCCCCACCAAACCCCCCATCACCACCAGATGAAATACTGTCATCTTTTGGCAACACAGATCACGCCTCAAACAAGACGGGCTGGAAGCAGCCGACTGTTCTAAACGCAGACGACTAATAACAGACGCTTTAAAATTTACAATCCTTTAAGGACACCATTTTGGTTTGAGGGCTGTTGAGTAATTCTTAGATTTTGATGCGTCCACCAGGTATCTTTCCTTGATTATCTTACTCCTTAAGCCAGAGTTGTAATAAAAATTTTAATATGAGTTCCATGTCTGTTGAAGGGTGCGCCAGACTCCTATTAATATTGCAGACGAGTAATAGCAACTCGCCTACGAGAACTCCTTGGATTAGAAATGCTTAATCTCTAACCATTACTGCCATCTAGATTATTAAACAAAATTTGATCGATATGTTCAGAAATCTGTTAATTAACATAAATAAATTAGAATCTTTAGATCTGCTCATTTAAAACTTGCTCAATATTCCATATATTAAATACCGTATTTTTCGGGATATAAGACAACAACTATATAAAAATATAACTAATCTTCAGATATTAAAAAAAAAAAAAAAAAAAGGAGACACTTTTTTCAACCGAAGTACAAATGCGTGTGTTCTGAGGTTGATTCTGTTTGATGGATGAAAAACCAGAGTTTCCGGGAAAAAAGAATCATGCTGCATTTATCTGAGACTGACTAACTCAGCCAGGTTGTGAAAAAGGCCATAAAATTTCTCACGTCATCAACGGGACTCGAACTCAAGTCTTTTACACCCACTGTGGGGAGGGATTTTATCAACTGAGCTAACCACGAAGGTTGTCGCAGTTGGAGTGCGAAGAATATGGTCCAATATTTCCTCTTCAGAAAAAGTCCATCTTTAATGGTTTCCTTCAGCACAGTTTTGTGGAATGTTCTGTAACATTTTAGAGCAATGGCATTGGAGGCCACGTCAGTCCTTTGGTTAGATACCACCATCTTTTTAAATAATTCATCCAGGAGTCCAGAGCAACTCTGCCCTGGAGTTGTCCTGGCTTCCTGGATGAACTATTTAGAGGGCGCAGACAGTACAATAGTTATTATCCGAAACGAATCAAGAAACCGGATTTCTTTATTTTATTCTTTATATTTTTAAATTAGGATTTTGATGGACAAGCAACCATCAAGAATGGAGTGGTCTAGTCAGAATTCACCAATCTTAAATTCAAAGAATTTATTTCTAAAATACTAATTAGTATTAGCGCCTTTCGTAAGAGGGCGCCTTCGTGACTGACGACATCCACAAAAGTTGAAATGTAACTTTAATGGTCACGCGATAATCTTACAAAAATTGAGTCAGCTAAAGATTCATAAGACCAAGTTTACCCGACTAATATGAAACGGGATTTTTCAATTAAATACGGGATTTCAGGGATTTTTCAAAGATTTTTTTCTTTTTAAGTTTTTCAAGAGCTTCCAGTGGACAAATAAGTCATCGCAAAGCAAAATATCTCCAGAAACATTGGTTGGTTTTAGAAGGATGCTTTTTATTGTGATCATTTACTGTAAAAATAGATGAGACGTACTTTGCAAGGTGTTGAGATGCGAGAATACATCGAAGGCGCAAAAAATAAATCTCCTACGAAGACAAGCTTTTGATTTTCCGCACGGTAGTGTGAACGAAGAGAAAAATACCTCCCCCATCGTCTTATTGAACAAGAAAAAAAACTGGTAGCCTTTTTTTCTCTTGAATGGCGCCATTCTCTTGCTTTTCATCGCTTTCAAATGTCTGAGCCTTGGCCTCATCACCGTGGATCATTTTCTGTTCGGTTGTCAGTCAGCGCACGTTTTTTCCTGAGGCGCGTGGAACGGTTGGTGGGAAAGACTCGCCTCACGTGCCCCAAATCGTGAATATCTTTCTTAATGCAAATGCTTAAGAAAGAAAGTCTTAGTGCTGTGAATCCATAGAGATCTTGGAGAACATTAGTGGAGTTGGTACATGCGTGTATAGGGAGGAACTCTTCTCGAACTGAAGTTTAAAAGAGGTTCACTCTAACGAGGAATATCGTATTTTTCCTGAAAAATTAAATTGACAACAAATACTCCATCTAGTTGACTGCTTTAAAAGAGGATCGTTTTAAAGAGACCATTCGATTTTTTGGTTGCAGTCAAAGATTTAGATTTCTTCACGAGGACTTCTCTTAAACAAATCAATCGTAGGAAATAATTCCTCTTAACCATATCAGTCATGGGAGAGAGAGACTGTTCTGTGGTGAAATTGTTTGCTGGATGAAAAACCCGAGTTTCCGAAGGGAAAAACCATGCTACCCTCACCCGAGACAGTCTAAATCAGCCACGTTGTCATAAAGGCCCATAAAAATTCCTCACGTCTTGGACGGGACTCGAGCTCATGTCTTTTCAACCCGGTGTGGGGAGGACGGGGATTCTACCAACTGGGCTACCCAAGAGGGCCACCTGTTCGTACTATGTGACATAAAGAAAGTGCATTGATACTTAATGGACGCTCTGCGTGTGCAAATCAATGTGAGAATGGACAATATGAAAGTTTTAAATGACTTTGAACATAAGATGGTAGTTGGGACCAGTGCGCCAATATCTCTTTGAATGATTGGACTTTTGCTGGGAAACAAAGATTATAGTTAGTCAAATAACAACCTCGCATGAGACTGGGAACTAGAGGTATTTCAGAAGGCCCTACTTGTTCTATCTTGTCACGAATGAGATATCAAGCCAACAATCTTACCAGATACCACTCCTGTCCACATAAAACAAGCCGTAGTTGCAGTGGAGGATTGGAAAAAGTTGCTTGATCTGATGAATTCCAGTTGCGATGTGATAGGAAGACAGGCCATGGTGAAAGCAGCATGAGTCCATGGACCTAACCTACCAGGTGTTCAAATTCCAGGCTAGTGGCGGTGGTGCAAAAGTATAGAGTATTTTCGTGGTGACGTTAGACCCCTTGAAGCAGGTGGAGCAAAATATGGATGCAATGCGGATTATCTGGTTAATTATTTCCTACCGGAAGTGTTCTTTCACAGCTGCAGTACATTACTATCTAAGAATGGTTTCTTCCAACAGGAAATGCGTCATGTCAAAGCTGGAATTACCAGAACTAGTTCCAGGAACTTGAAAGTTAATTTAGCTTATGCTGTGACCTCTCCAGTCACAGATCGCAACCATCGAGTTTTTTATGAAAACTCCAAACAAGAAAGGTTGAAAGTTGGGAATAGGAAAGAAGATACTTAAAAAAGTGTGAAGGCAAGTTGTTTCAGGAGAAAATTTGGTTCCGTGAATTTCAAGTGATTGGACAGTAAAAGGATGTTGACTAATTGCAGCATGTGTTCAAGACCGGTTTGAGAGAGGGGGCATTATAGAAGACAATTCAGAAGAACAGGACCCATGAGGGTATCGATTGAAAAGGCATGCAACAGAACGTTCCATGAGTCAGGGAAGGAAAGACTTTGCAAGAGATGGGTCGTTAATTAACCTAACTGTCCCTAGAAGTCTGAGAGAGCTTATGGAGACACCGCCCCAGATGTGGGAACAACTTTCCATGATAGGGCCGGTTTGATATTTGTACAGAATGAATGGTTGTATGAAGTAACGAAATTTTTGACCACAATGCTCTCCCACTACTCTGACTCCCTCCAGTCACTATCTGGCAGAGTAGAGGCTCACTACCTGATCCGGAAGCCTCCTAGAGAGTTACCAAGAGGTTCGATTCGATGGACTATCCAGCGACCGGCTTGAGAATACCGTTTTAGAGATGTACCCTCGAAATCTAAGAAAGACTGGATCTCGCCAGGATGCCCATCAAACTCAAAAGGCATTTGCATCCCCAGTGACACACTTACGACACCTCATCTATTCCATCTCATGAATAATCGAGACAGTTCTGAAGACTAAAGTGGTATTTGCTCGTTATTAGATAGATGTTCCTAATAAAGTGACCACTCAGTGCATGTATGTATTTTTTTTTTTATCTTAACTTCTCTTACACTGTTCTTAAATATTCTATTCCAGCATGGCAGAAATTTTTCTTGTCAGTCAAGTGAGAGTCCTTCCTCTTAACCATTCAGACGGCTCTTTCTTTTAACCAAAATGTTACGAAGGAAATTTTCTTAGCGAAATGTTTTTAATCACTACCTGCATGCATTAAGGAACTTTAAAACATCAGTTAACCAATAAAATGTAAAAATGAAAATCGCAAAAGATTCTCTTAACCCAACGAGTTACGAGTGAATATTTCTTAAATTACTGGATTTTTCCTTTATTAATTTTTAAACTTTTGCTTACATATTTATCGGACTGAACAATAGAGATTTTTTCTCATATCAAAGACCGAGATTTCTCCTAACTAATAAATTAGTAAAGAGGGAAGTATCTTCCTCTTAACTAGTCATTTAGGATATTATTATCAGGAGGCATCTTCCAGTCATTTAGGATATTATTATGAGGAGGCATCTTCCTCTTAACCAGTTATTAGGAGAGCGGCATCTTCCTCTTAACCAATCATTCAGGATATCATTAGGAGGCATCTTCCTCTTAATCAGTCATTCACGATATTATTATGAATAGGCATCTTCCTCTTAACCAGTCATTTAGAATATAATTAGGAGGCACTTCCTCTAACCAATCATTTAGGATATTACTAGAGGGCGTCATCTTCCTCTTAACCAATCATTTAGGATATTACTAGAGGGCGTCATCTTCTTCTTAACCAATAATTTAGGATATTATTATGAGGCATCTTCCTCTTCTTAACCAGTCATTTAGGATATCATTAGGAGAGCGGCATCTTCCTCTTAACCAATCATTCAGGATATCATCAGGAGAGCGGCATCTTCCTCTTAACCAGTCATTTAGAATATAATTAGGAGGCACTTTCTCTAACCAATCGTTTAGGATATTATTATGAGTCACCTTCCTCTTAACCAGTCATTTACGATATTATTATGAGTAGGCATCTTCCTCTTAACTAGTCATTTAGAATATTATTAGGCGGCACTTCCTCTAACCAGTCATTTAGGATATTACTAGAGGGCGTCATCTTCCTCTTAACCAATCATTTAGGATATTATTATGAGGAGGCATCTTCCTCTTAACCAGCCATTTAGGATATCATTTTCTTTGTCTTTAAAAAAAATCGTTCTTTGAATTTTCAGAAAATCCGTCTTTCAAAAATTTTTCTTATCCTCAAAGTTCAGTTTTTACTATGTGATAAGAAAATGTTAATTAAAATCTCTTAAACATATAAGGGATTTTTTTAAGAGATGAAGTCAAGAAAAACTCTTTCCTAAATGGTGCCTAAATGATTGGTTGAGAAATCTAACAGGTTATGAAAAATCCTTTCATTTTAATAACAGAAAAAATCTCTAATACCAGATTCCGATGATTATGAGTCAAGGTCAAAAGGAGGTCATCTTCATAACATTCATTTTTATTTACAGTGTGCTGTCAAAACGAGTTTTTCTTAACTGGAAAGACAAGAAAGGAAAAAAACAAATTCTATAATACAAGTCATTTAGGAAAGATGGATATTGGTCCTTGAATCCGTGCACACTATAAGCAGCAGCTCATTTTATCAGAGTCCATTAACACTGATGATGACGTGTACATTTGAACTCTAAACGTTATTGTAGTCGACTTATTGTGATATGCGTGCATTGTGTAAGCAAGTAGCCAATATTAATTATTTACATCCTGGGATGTTTGCCACCAATTTCTTCCGAGATTCAAACATATAATAGCACTGACTTAATGACGTCAAGACAGACAGCAAGTGCACGCATGGCGTTGCACGGCTGCCTCAATTCCCCTTCCCAAAGTAATGTTGTCAACGTCCTAACCAGTCTCAATACACAACCCGGAAGTTGCTCTTTTGTTCATTTGTTTCAAAGCGGAAATAGCAGCGATGGTTATCGGAAATGATCGTTCTTTCAAAAGGGGGGGCGAGACTCGTTCATAGAGGATAAGTAACCCTGGGGGAGGGTAAGAAAGCCCGTTTACTGCTTTCTAATTAAAATAACAGAAACCAAACGATACAATAATTAGCGCTGAATTTATGTACAGCGATAAGATCAATTTTGGAGCATGATCATTGGATGCTCGAGTTATCACCACACCCGTGCTGGTGCGCATTGTGCGAGAATAATATTCACCCCTCACCCCTTAGCTATAGAGCAGCGTAGGAACCCGATGATTCATCTAGATGAGGTTGTCGTCTGCGCGCTGACTTCTGGGAAGTTATTAACCAGAAAGCTCTTAGCAAACACTAAAATTGGACTTTGGTAAATAAATAAGCATGTATTACTCTGGAGGCGAAATATATTTAGAAACTTGCATCGTTACTGTGACAACTAGGTAGGTCCCTCTGCGCAGGAGCCCCCTTAACTAGGCCCTTTATAAAGTACGCTTATAAATAGGTTAACGTAATTTTTTTTAATAACCGGATTTTGCGTTCAAAAGTTAAGACAACACGCGCTGTTCAATGTACGCGCATTAAGTTTTAATAATTTAGGAGCAGACGAGATTTGAAATGGACCAAACGACATAAATTTGCAGAAGAATTCCTTCGGTGATTTATTAACCAATGAGAATGGATTACAAAATACCAAACGAAAACCACTTGAGAGCAGCGATGCGTAAATATTGGTAGAAATGCATCCTCCTGGAGCATAAAAAGGAGAAAAGTATGGTTCGAGGATTTTATGTGATAAAATAAAACTGCATCGAACCCAAATTTTGGGATTTGAAAGCAGACTCTTTCATTCTTCTTCACTTCCGGGATTACTGCGATGGTTTTAATCAAAGATGCGATGTTTTCTGCGCACAGAAATTTATAAGTAATCAAATACGCCATCTGCTTAATACTGATGAAGGTTTAAGCTCGTAGGAGGATTTTTTGAAGGAGACGACTGGAATTAAAGTTTGATGAACTTTATGGGCTCTGGAGAATCGATAGGACTTTTGCATTTGGAAGTCTTCCTCCTCTTCGAAGAGGTTTGCTTTGTTTCATCTAAAAGAATCTCCAACTGAAGAATTATTCTTTTGAAAGATTCTTTTGAATTAAAGAATCTCGAATTGAGCAGACATTAGAGGATTAAAAAAAAGGCAAACACAGAAAGAGAGAGAGAGGCAGCTATGGAGAATAAAGGAGAAACATAAAAGTAAATAAAGGAGAAGAAAGAAAAAAGGAGCAGAAAAGGGAGAGAAATAACTAAGAAGGAACGAAAATAAGAAGAAAGGGAAAGAAAAAAAGAAAACGAAAACAAGAGGGAAAAAAAAGAAGAAAACAAGCGGGAAAAGGAGAAACCGTGGAGAAAACATGGAAGAAAACAAGGAAAGAGGAAGGAGAAAGAAGAAAAAGGAGAAAACAAGTAGTAAACAAGGAACAATTGGAAGAAAACAAGGGAAGATTAACTTAAAAAATAGGCAGGAAAACAAGAAGAAAAATAAATAAAATAAGGAGAAAAAAAAGAGGAATAAAAGAAGAGAAAAGAGAAGAAAGCAAGGAGAAAAAAAGAGAATAGAAGAGAAAAGAGAAGAAAGCAAGGAGAAATAAGAGGAATAAAAGAAGAGAAAAGAGAAGAAAGCAAGGAGAAATAAGAGGAATAAAAGAAGAGAAAAGAGAAGAAAGCAAGGAGAAAAAAAGAGGAATAAAAGAAGAGAAAAGAGAAGAAAGCAAGGAGGAAAAAAAGCGAATAAAAGAAGAGAAAAGAGAAGAAAGCAAGGAGAAAAAAAGAGGAATAAAAGAAGAGAAAAGAGAAGAAAGCAAGGAGAAAAAGGAGGAATAAAAGAAGAGAAAAGAGAAGAAAGCAAGGAGAAAAAGGAGGAATAAAAGAAGAGAAAAGAGAAGAAAGCAAGGAGAAAAAGGAGGAATAAAAGAAGAGAAAAAAGAAAGCAAGGAGAAAAAGGAGGAATAAAAGAAGAGAAGAAAACAAGTAGTAAACAATGAACAAATGGGAAGATAACAAGGAGAAAAAAGGGAAGATAACATAAAATAGAGGAAACAAGAAGAGAAGAAAAGGAAATAACGCAAGGAGAAAAAAAGAGGAATAAAACAAGAAGAAAAAAAAAAGAGGAATAAAACAAGAAGAAAAAGAGACGAGAACAAGTAGTAGGGAACAAATCGGAAGAAAACAGCGAAAAGGAAAATAAAAGGGAATAAAATAAGGAACAAAGAGGAAGAAAAGCAGTGAGGAGATGAGTAGAAAATAAAAGAAAAAAAAGAAAACAAGAGGGAAAAGGGAATTAAAAAAGGAAAACAAGGAGAAAAAAGGGAAGAAAACATGGAGAAGAGGGACCGAACAAGAAAAAAATTTTATAAGGGGAAAAGAGAAAAATACAAAAGGCAACAAGAAAAAAAAAAGGCAGACGAAGCGGGAAAATAGAGACAGCAGATATGAAAATAACAGGAAATGAAGGCCAAAAGGAGAAGGAAAAGATACAGAAGGAAGGTTTCTTATGCTTGCGGCATGTTTCTGGTTAGTAAGAAGGTAGCTAAGGACAGGAGGCGTAAAACTATTTTATCTGCAAATTGTTCTTTTTGTTGTTTTGTTCGTTCGTTTAGTCAAGTTTCCAGTGGATAAACTATAGAAATTCTGCCCGAGGGATATCGCCACCAGTTGATATTTTTTTTATTAGTATTATTATTGTTAAACATGGACAGTAAATTTCAGACATCTCTTTACATTCTATGTACAAAACAGATAAAATAAGGAAAGTTTTGGAGAGAAAAAAACAGAATTTCAACTTCGGGAATTAAAGAGAGTTTTTTGGCAGTTGATCAGTCTCATTCCACGGGTTTCGCGTAAAAGTTGTAGATGCTGGACATGGCAGCAATGAATAAGGAGTTGCCCGTGGTGTGTATTGTCTGTTCAGAGCGAGGCAGATACCAGTAGTCCTCCCGACTGTGCGCGTGGTTGCAGGTGAGCCTTGCAGCACCCAATGCGTACTCCATCAGTTTGTTGTTCGCAGGGCACTCCAGGTACGTGTGTTCCAGGATACTTGGAGTGGCGCAGAAGAGACAGTAAGTAGTTTGAGGCACGTAATCCGAGCCTCTGTAGCTTGACTGTGGTAGAAAAGGATGTTGTGCCACAGTCTCCACTGGATGTCTGCCTCCGATATGGAACATTTCGTCCTGTACTGGAGGTTCCAGTGAAAGTTGGATGGCGGCTTGTGGTGGATAGGGAAGGGTACGGGGAGAGCTTGGCAAGTGGATGAAGGGAATCGTGGTTGTGTGGCGTGACATAATTAGCTGATTTTGGAGGATGCAGGAGAAAGAGGTACCGTATCTTCTGGTGATGTGATGAGAAAGGTTGGTGCAGGTGAGGTCCGGTGACATTTTTAATCCCTTTTGCTGTTGTGATGTCTGAAAGGGTTTGTGCGAATGCTGATTTTAGAAGTTTGTGTTACTGTCGTGCATGTATAGTTTTCTTCCAGCGTTGCAGTGAGTTTTTATAGAAGGAGAGTAGTTTGAGTGGTGCTGGCACCATGTACATTCTTAAGATGGTTGATACAGATATCTCTCTTGTGGCTGTTGCTAGTAGTTTATCCGTAGTGACAGAATATGAGTGTTTCATTTGCAGGTCTTTAGAAGAAAGGTGAGCCGGAAGGTCTTCAGAAGAGACCAAACCCTAACCCCCATTGTGTGAGTGGCTGGAAGAGTTTAGAGCAGGACATACAGTTGGTTTTGTTCCAAAGGAAGTTTCGGATAGATGCTTGGATTTGTTGGAGGAAGTCACTAGGCGGAATAAGAACTTTGATGTGCCACTGGAGTATCATTGGAGCATTTATCCCTCTGGAGTATGCCAAGGTGTGGGTGAGCTGGTTATTCAGTTTCAAGCACATGGATCGTTTGGGTGATGTAGAGAATATATCGGGAGACTTTCCAGATAGATACACAAAGAGAGAGAGGAGGAGTAAGCTAGATGATACAGACAAAAAGAGAGAAGGAATAGATAGACATGTGAGAAGAGGAACACCAACTAGCAGTGCAGCATGAGACTGACACCAACCAATCCGACATTTATATATATACTGAGGTTCCACGAAAATAAAAGCACAAATTCACCGAAACTTATCTCTTCCCCCCACTCCCCCCGATTTATGTGCAAATTTATCAAATTTTGTTAATATAGTTGCCAATTTTTCTCTTAAGATCCAAGTTTATCTTGTTAGGCCTCCCATCCCGCAGCAATTTTTTACCACTTTAATTTAAAAAAACATCTTCGACACAAGAGGAAGATTATTTTCATTGCTCCCCGTAATCACTTCCCCTTCATCGGTTACTTTATCTCTTATTTTGACTTCTTTTATACGTCGAGCAGAGATTCTCCATTACACCCACGCCATTTTTAAAAGATAACGCCTAATTCTCCCACCGAGGAGCGCCTCTTTACTTAAAGAAACCCCTCGCATCTGCTCCTGCACTCCTCCAACATCTAATCAAATTGAGTCGCTAACTTTTTTCTCTCGCTCATTAGTTAAAGAACACTGGATTGCATTTTAATTGTAAGATTGCGCATTGCTGACAAACCCGAAAGCTAAATTTAGATTCTGCAAACCATTGTTAAAATCACGAGCTGTTTTTTTCTATTCTCCTAATACCTCGATTATGTGGTCTCCTCTATCAGTTCGTATTTATAATTAGAATCGGTGGAAGGGACTTTTTTAATTACTGGCCCGGATTCTTTAAGCTCTTCTCTGACCAGTAAGTGCATCTCTAAGACAAAGCCACGACAATATCTGAAGAGTAATTTGAAGGTCTTCGTGGAGCGAATTAAGCCATTTCCTTTGGTCGCTGTCTTCCAAAGCTCATCTACTTTCAAGGTAATTACTGAATCTTCTATCTTCTCTGCTGGGTTTCATTTATCGGATCGTTCTGAACTGCGCGGTACATTTATCACCTTCATATGTGTTTTTTGTGGCTTTTTTTTTCCTATCCACAGTTTCTCCCTCTCTCTATCTATCATTCTTTCTTTCTTTTAGCGACCGAAGGGGGAAAAAAAACCGCTCCTAATAACAGCCGCCAGTTTCATTGATCAGGTTAGCTTTCATGGACCCCTTATGAAACAATACAGTCGACCAACATTGAACACTAAGAATGAACGATTTTCTATATCCTCCTCCATGGACCAAATCTATGGAGTGAAACAGGCTTCGCATTTCACAACAACTTTCTCATTTCGTGCTTTTTTTTTGTTGTTGTTGTTTCTGCCAGCGTGTCCTGATAGCTCAGGGCGGGCGCAAGACCTAGGGGAGGAAATGGCAAAAAAATAAAAATCCAAGATTGCTACCTCCGAGGCTTAGCAATAGAGTGAGCATAGAAACCGTACCTGAAAGATTCTAGTTAATGGAGCTCCCAGCTATTTCACGAAGAAATTGAAAGTCATAGCTACGTTCTTAGCAGAGTGCCGGTCCATTGTGGATAGTCGTTTAAAAAAAAAAAAGTATGGAGTTTGCTCGAAGCAATTAAAGGAGACTTCGAATTGCTTTTTACCTGTCCCGAATATGTGAGAGTTTAATATTAGTCTTTTATGTTTTGTAAATCCAATTTCTTGATTCTATTTTCAACAGAAATCGCAAAATATTTTTAAATAACTAGGAATGTCTGTGGTACTGTGTGTACCAAATGGTACAATGAAGTTTCTTTGTGGATATTAGCATTTATCGTTAAATAGATTTATTGTGGCGTGACAATAGTTTTTTTATTGTGCATATTGTAGCTTTTTGCTTTAAACAGTTTATAAGTGCTGAATATCCTTTTAATTGTTGAATTATGGGGGATTTTTGAATTGTTGACTGTGGGAAGCAGACTTAAATTGTTGAACACTGATTTTAATTGTTCAATAAGAGAATATAGGTTAATTCTTAATTATTGAACGGACAGGCTTTTTCAATTGTTAAATATGGGCGAGCCTTTTCAATTGTTGAATATGGGCGAGCCTTTTCAATTGTTGAATATGGGCGAGCCTTTTCAATTGTTGAATATGGGCGAGCCTTTTCAATTGTTGAATATGGGCGAGCCTTTTCAATTGTTGAATATAGGCGAGCCTTTTCAATTGTTGAATATAGGCGAGCCTTTTCAATTGTTGAATATAGGCAGGCATTTTCAATTGTTGAATATAGGCAGGCATTTTCAATTGTTGAATATAGGCAGGCATTTTCAATTGTTGAATATAGGCAGACTTTTTCAATTGTTGAATATAGGCAGACTTTTTCAATTGTTGAATATAGGCAGACTTTTTCAATTGTTGAATATAGGCAGACTTTTTCAATTGTTGAATATAGGCAGACTTTTTCAATTGTTGAATATAGGCAGACTTTTTCAATTGTTGAATATAAGGCAGGCTTTTTCAATTGTTGAATATAGGCAGGCTTTTTCAATTGTTGAATATAGGCAGGCATTTTTAATTGTTGAATATGATGGGCGAGCTTTTCAGTTGCATAAATATGCATTAGCTTATCAACTGTTGAATATCGGTGAGCTTTTTTAGTTGTATAAATATGCATGAACTTTTTTGGTTGTGTAAATATGCATGAGCTTTTTTTTAATTGTTAACGAAGGATGGGCTTTTAAATTGTTGAATTTTCCAAGGTTAAATGCAGATTGGTTTAATGTAAAATTTAAAATATAAACATTTAATTTAAATTAAATTTCGTTTAAACATAATCATATATAATTAGGAAGAATTTTTTTATTATTGTTGAATATAGATGAGTTTTCAATTGTTGATAATGGACGAGGTTTGTTTTCAAAGAATTAAGTGTAGGCCTTTTAATTAATGAAATATGTTTTCGAATTATTTAAATGGGATATATAATCGAGTATGAACAGGTGTTATTCAATAGGTTTCTTATCGATAACATACGTGTGCATTTTAATTGATAAATACGGATTTGCGCCCTCGGGTGGAAAATACCCGAGTTCGAATTCCGTGAATGACGCGAGGAATTTTTTGGGCCTTTTTCACAACATGGCTGAGTTAGTCGGTATGAGGCGAGGGTTGCATGGTTTTTCCTCCACGTTTTCTTCTTAGAAATAAGGTTTTCTCCTGGGAAGCGCTGTTTGCACCTTCCTGGGAGAAAACCAATAATTTAAAAGCGATGGACCTGACTCTTTCTGATCATTAACTTCGAAAGTTTTTGTTGACATTGCAAGCTATTTAAGTGCTATTAATGAACACAGAATAAGTTTGTTTAATAGTTTTATTTACCTGTACACTTTCTAGAATGATGCAGTCCTACCAAAATTTCCCATTATATCTAGAAGTTTCTCCATCCCTTCATATATTCCACAATCACCACCTCCGATTCCGATCAATAGCTTCCAAGTGCAGAACTACTACACTAGAAATTGGCCAAACAGTCATCAGAGTTTCTCTTTCGCTGTAATTAAGCTGGATTAAAGGATCGTCAACGCGAACACTCTTGAGAGAGAGGTGGTATTTAGTTCAACGCCCTGGATTTAGATGCTTCTGTCGTATTCCTTAAATGACCAAGTCAAGGAATTCCAGGCATTTCGTTCAACAGCAGAAAGCGAAGACATGTACAGAGAACGAAAAATATAGTGAGAAGTGATATATTCCACTTGAATCGAGGTCAGACAAGTGACAGACAGACCCAAAGCACATCTCACAAACCCGGTATATATTTTTGCCAAGTGTGATACATCCCTCTGAAATAACATGTCGCCGGGAACTTATCAATATTCAGCTTTGACAAGCATAATAGAGAGAGAGTGGGTTGTTGCTGCAGTGTGACAGAAGAGAAACACAAGTTTCCAGAGAGGATGAACCACATTGGACTTTAAGCTCTGGGTCAGGAACATCTGGTTGTTACCGAAATTTTTGTGCAAGACCAATAAGCTTGTTTACAGCGATACAAAGAATATATAAGAATAAAAAAATGAAGAACAGATACTTGCGTTCCATTTCATATTTTGGACAGTCTGGGAACTAGTGCTGCCCTCTGGTGTGGATAAATTGACGCGCAATAAAGCAAATTGTGTTTTAATCATTCCATAATCTAATCTTAAATACAGGGAATTTGAAAGAATTTTTTATTTTTGATTTTAATTCCATCTTTCTTTTGCATCCATCATCTCAGAGGTTATGTTTGAGTTTAGCACACATTTTCATCCTAAACAACGCTAATAAATATTAACGTGTAAGAATTCCACAAAGAATTAGACCTTGGGAGACAGGACGCAGATAAATGTAGGATGACGACTACGCCACAGGGTAGAGCACTCCCCTTGCCCGCGAGATAAGACACTGACTTAATCGATAGAGGCAAGCTGAAGCTTAGATCCATCCGAGCTATTGGCCAATGTACATATGCATGAGGTTCGAAGTCCGGTTCAGTGAGTAGGCCCACAAAAAAAAAGACTTCCAAACACACAAATGAGTGTTTTGGTGAAGGGGAAAAAACTCTCCAATGTATGCTGTAATTTCTGAGGAATTAAGGTCCCTTCTTAAGTACCTGTTGTGATGCCTACCAAAAGAATATCTATATTAATTCTTATTCCTCCAGGCTACGAAGAAGGATTGGTGAGGATTTATAAGATAATAATTAGGCTGTTTTTGGAAGAATAATTATGCTTACTGGTTAATTGTATGTTTGGGAGATGGAAATCAAACAAAAATGACGAAGTTTATCATTTATTACCCTCTATCTTCTAATGATTCAAAAACAGGTTGTTATGGCGACAAGTTTTGCTGATGATGGCGAAGATAGAAAGACAAATTAGAAGATACCACAATTAAAAAGAGAAGTTAAAATTTAAAAATTAAGTTGTATAAATAGAAATAGCCTTTATTGATCTCTAAAGGAATACAATACGTTAGGGAAATTGAACTATCCTAGCTTAAATGGAAACCTTTCAAAGATATTTAAAATATATACTCTGCTTGGCCACGTTGTTAGGATCATGAGCTAATAATATGCTGCCTTGAATCACATAGATAACGTGGCGTAGGTTTAAGAGGGTGTTGAAAAGTTACGAGAGGAACATTGGACCATTCTTAGTACAAAATCGTCTCCAATTCCTGGAGTGACGTGGACAGAAGGATGTGTTGATGACCACGTCTTTCCAGTTCATCTCCCATATGCTCAGCGGGTTTGAGATCGTTCAAGGCCTGGTCGGATAAGGATCTCACCAGGATGTGTTCCAAAAGTCTTCTTGGTGTCTCTCTTGAGGATCTTTCAAAGATATTAAAAATATATGCACTGCTTGACTGCGTTGTTAATGAGCTAATAGTATGTTGCCTTGAATCACATCGACAAGACGTGGTGTACATTTAAGAGGTTTTTGAAAAATTACGAGAAGAACAATGGACCTTGTAACAAAATCATCTCCAATTCCTGAAGTGACGTGGGCAGAGGTTTCTGCTGATGACCACACCTTTCCAATTCATCTCGTAGATGTTCAGCGGATTCGAGATCATTCAGCACTTCTAGAATACGCCCTAGTCAGATAGGGATCGCACCAGAACGTATTCTAGAAGTCATCTTGGTGTTTCTCTTGGAGATCTTTTAAAGATATTCAAAATATATGCACTTCTTGGCCGAATTGTTAGGATAATGAGCTAATAATATGTTGCCTTGACCGACAAGGCATGGCGTAAATTTACGAGGTTGTTGAAAAGTTACGGAGGAACATTGGACCATTCTTGTAACAAAATCGTCTCGAATTCCTGGAGTGACGTGGGCAGAAGGTTGTGTTGATGACCCCGCCTTTCCAGTTGATCTCACAGATGTTCAGCTGGTTTGAGATCATTCAAGACTTCTAAAATACGTCCTGGTCAGATAAGGATCTCACCAGGACGTATTCTAGAAGTCTTCTTGGTGTTGCTCGGGTATATGTACTTTCGTCCAATAATCCCAGTAAGCAGGAAAATCAACATTTGCATATTCTTGCATATAACCCAAACCTCCAGTTCTAATAAAGTGGCCAGGCAGTGTATATTACATGTCAGACAACTGAGGGTTTCATAACGTATGATACTATATAATTGGTCGGATTTGGTTTGGATTGATTACACGGATATATAATAATCTATAGGACTAATAGGCTTATATTTCTCTTCTTTCACTTCATCCGAATGAAAGGAAATAAAAAAACCTATTAAAAAGGTTGGGTTTCGTGGTTATAAAATAGGTCGTGTTGTTCGAAATTAGACTTCTGAAAACACTAAGATGCTCTTAAAGAAAATAAGGAACTTGAAGACAGCTATCAGAGCCGCTTTTTCTAATGTGGACTTGACAGATCGCCTACAGGGAGACTCGGAGCTCGGAAAGGCGTGGCTTTAGAAATTTTCTTCTTGACAAGACGTAATAACGAGACTTGTACAACAGGAGTTTTCTACTTATTCGAACTTCGGTGAAAATTCATTAAATTTTCCCACTGCGGTAATCTCACGATACACCTGAAGTCTCCGTCCCTCGTCTAACCTCCCCATCAATATCGTCGGTCGATATCCACAACCCCATTCCACCTGGCAAGTTTCTTCGCTCCACTGAGCATCCACACGAACGCGCAGAAAATCCTCCATCGTCCGGGATCAGCGCAGAAGTGGAGTATTTAAATTTAAGGTGTCCTTACACGCACGCACTCCCACAATTCCCAGCTGCTATCGGAGAACAAGTTTTGTATCCTTCCAGTCTGCTTCCAATAGATACGTCAAGTTATCGCAAACCTTTGATTTTTTTTCCATCCCGGCCCAGCTAAAGCCATCACCTCACAGGTCATTAGCCAGCGATTGTGTGTATGCCTATCTCTTTGTCCCCAGTGGGTGCTTTGAAATGCGAAGTAGAAAATAAAGATTCCTTCTCTACGCTGAATTTCATCTTATTCTAAGGTGGGTTAAGATGTGAGCCGACAATGCAATCATGGACTTTTCACAGAGCTAACCTCTGGCAGAGGACATTGATAGCGACTAGAAATAAGGTTCAGATCCTCGAACTTGGAGAGGGTAGTGTGATTTACTTCCCAATCAATTGATCTCGGTATCTTAATAATGTCTTTAAGGCGATGCTACACGTTGGTAGTCGCCTCTCCTTCAAGATTCGTACATTGTACATAAAGTTTCTTTAATGATTAAATCTATAAACTCGGAAAATGTGTTAATTTTCCATATTTAAATTAAATTCGGAAAAATTCAAAATGAGATTGACATTTTCCAAATGTAAGTTAATTTGGAAAATGTGGAAATTAGCACATTTACAAAATTTATGTTGTTTGGAAAATTTATGTTCCTTGGAAAGTGTGCAATTTCATTAATTTTGGAAAACGTGTCATTTTTATTAATTTAGAAAAATATGTCTATATTCACTCTGAAATATTTATGTTAAGTTTGGAAAATGTATCAACTTCATTAAATTTGGAAATTTTGTTATTTGGAAGATGTATCAATTTCACTGTTTGAAAAAATATGTTGAATTTGAAAAATGTCAATTTTATTAAATTTGGAAAATTCGTCAATTTCATTCAGGTTGGAAAATTTGTCAATTTCATTCTGTTGGAAAATGTCAATTTCATTCAGGTTGGAAAATGTCAATTTCATTAAATTTGGAAAATTCGTCAATTTCATTCAGGTTGAAAAGTGTCAATTTCATTAAATTTGGAAAATTTGTCAATTTCATTCAGGTTGGAAAATTTGTCAATTTCATTCAGGTTGGAAAATTTGTCAATTTCATTCAGGTTGGAAAATTTGTCGATTTCATTCTGTTGGAAAATGTGTCGATTTCATTCTGTTGGAAAATGTCAATTTCATTAAATTTGGGAAATTCGTCAATTTCATTAAATTTGGAAAATTCGTCAATTTCATTAAATTTGGAAAATTCGTCAATTTCATTCTGAAAAATTTGTTTACATGTGTCAATTTCACTGATTTTGAAAATTGTCAGTTTCATTTACTGTCACTAAGGGCTTGACTGTCCCCATGGTTACCGCTTCTACTGACTGCTACTAGAGGCGCTTATCTTCTATGAAATTTTTCATTGTTTCCATTATACCTCCTCACTTATTTTAGATTCATACAGAATACAGAAATAATATCAAAATCCATCTCTGGCGCATTTACATACAGATCACGCGCTGGATAAACCCCCTCCCCCTCCCAGCGTATCGTAAGATAAGTTCAATTAAGTCATTGGTGCGATAAGTTCTCAAACTTCGGCTGAACTTTTTATAAACTGCCACGATTTTTAGAAGAAAATGAGGGAGGAAAAAATGTCAATCAATCATAAAGAAAACGGCACATCACCATCGAACGAAAGAATTCAAGTTTAGCCGAGGTTGAACTTCGACAGAACGGCGTTGGAAAACATTTTTTTTTTCTTTCTTTTTGTCTACGCAGTAAGAAGAGAAAATGAAAGCCAGCAAACTCGGATATTATTTCTCCTTTAATGAATACGCCACATTTAAAATAGCAAGATAAGATTCCATTACACGCGCTGGTTTTGAACTGATCCAGCGTTCTTATCGATGGCAAGAATTGCGGAGGAAGTTGGTTTAACGGGGGAGGATTGAGACTTTCATTTAACACTAAAAAAATGTGAGGGGACAGCATTTCCCAAATTTTATCAGCCTCTTTTTCGGGTCTACAGTACTTTGACCTGAACTATTTCATCCCCTTATTCAAAATAAATAAAACTCAGCCAAACGGGTTAATTTAATATTAATAGAGACTTTATACAGCACACCGAGCAAAACCGGCGAGAGAAAATGGGTTTTTGTTTCCTCCAAGTAAATTTTTTTTTTTTTTAAATTTGGATAAAGCCAACGTACATGGAGAATTGTTTGGACGACCATAACACAAGTTAAGAAACTTTTTTTGTATAAAATAAGCTAATGTCGATTCAAACCTCTGCCCTGATAGGACAATACGTTTAAAAAGTTAAAAAGTTCAATTCCCTTCTCTTTTTCATTTTAAAAAGCTTTGAAATAATTCTATTTCATCCATCGTGGCTGGATCACCCACATTCCAGATGAAATCCAGCGGAAGGTCCAAATTTAATTTGGAATGGGAAGTTCTTTCAGCCAGATGGAGGCGCAGGAGGAACACCACCGAGCTGTAATGTCCTCAATTAATGGTTTTAATTGATCCTGATTAACGAAACTAATATTTGCTAATTATAATAATTTCTTTCTTTCTATCCACTAATTATTTCTCAATTTTATTGATTAGCTTTGATAAATTTAAAATCAATACTGTGTTATTAAGTTTACTTTGGTAAAATGTGGGATTCTTTGCGACTCTGGAATGAAAGTTGGATCTTCCACTGGAAGATTTAAATTTCTTCTGGAAAAGGCAGTTCTTTCCAATCAGATGAACGTACAGGAGGAAGGCCACCATGCTGGAATGGCTTGCCTCAAACCTTTTTTAATTGATCCTGATAAAAGAAATCAATGTTTGCCAATTTTGATAATTTTCTCTCTTGCTATCCACTAATTTCATTTTTAAATTTTCTTCTTGTCTAGAAGATCCTCCATTCCACTAATCCCTTTTCCACCACTTATCAAAGTAAAACCACGCTCTTAAGTGGAACTGGGTGTACAGCAGACTACCAATTAGCATCCTTGGTTGGCAACCTCTTTTAACTAATTACAAAACGCTAAAGTGACCTAGCAAATGTTTTGGAGGAACGACAATGGATGGGTTGGCTAATAGGTTGGCGCCCCTTCCAGAAGTAATAATCGTTAGCTTTATTTCTTCATTTGAAATAACATTTAGTTGGTGGTATGTTAAACAACGCTTCCTTCCATATGTAACTACGTTAAGCCAGACATCAAACATCATTTTCCACCATTATCCGTTTGTTATTTCCCCCAGACAACGATAAGCCATAACAAAATGTAACAGCTAATTACAAAGTCACACAACTTTAACCTAAAATCATAATTTAAGGGATGGTTTAAATCCCTCTAGTGGCAGACATCTGCAGTCTGAAAGTCTACATTCGTAGCTCTTTGGGTCGATAATTCTTTTCCTCAAGGACTTTCCGCTAAGGTTCAGACAGAAGAGATGCAGTAGAGGGATTGCAGTGCCATCGGAACTCGATAGTAACTTGGGAATTTTGCGCCGAGTACTGAGTTAGTGTTGACTTTGGAGTGAAGCCTTGGATTGTGGTAATCATAATACTACGAGTGTGTTTATCGATAAGTCTGCATATTTTTAGGGATAAAAATCCTGGATTATTCATTCACGAACCGCAATCTCTTTCTCTGTGCCTGGAATCAACTAATTGCAACCACGATTGAAGAGGCTTTTAAAATTTCCTCGAATTGCTCAGTTATGAATCAACTACATTTTTATGGAAGACCCAGTTGCAAACTACGAAGGAAAATCATGTGGATGTCCTTTTTCGGCATACTAATTTTTTATTAGCTAATGCAGATAGCACTGGCCTGTCCTTGCCCCACGAGACTTTCTCATATTCAAAAAACTGAAAGTATGTCACTTTGAATTTTAAAATTAGAAAATGACTTCCAGCCATGGAAGAGACATTGGGTTGGGATGTTGTATGAAGTCAAAAGGAGATTACCAGCCTAATTTCTATATATATTTTTTCCGACTGGTTGCCTACATCAACAATCACTACAGAGTAATAGTTAAGGGGATTGGTAAAGTGGTTTTTTTTTTCTCCCTTCCTGCTACACCCATCCTTGAACACGTGACTCCTCGTCCGTGAGCAGATTTGCCACTATTACAAGTAATTACTTCTTCTAAGTGTTTAAATGGCAAACAAAAACAGATTCCTTCCACTGTCATTGATGAAGCACCAGTCGTTTCTGGAAGCGCACGAAGCCCACCTCTCTCTCTGCTGCTACCTTGAACAATCAGTCTACACTTTTCACCCAATGATAGATGAAAGAAAGATGGCGCATCAAAGGTATCAATCATTGGAAATGGGAAAAGAATTTGATAAGAAGTTATTCTCCATGCATTTCAATGCCTACATCTCTGTTCAAATATACATTCCAAATGTTATCAGAACGCTCTGTCACTCGGGGTATACTTCCATCTGGGCGCAATTTTTAGAACGTAAAGGGCCACTATAGACCCATCAATAACTTTAATGGCTTTGGCAGCGACAAACATTTCTCCACACCCCTTTTTGGTAGAATGTACGAAACGGCCCACGCCTTGAATGTGTGCTAAGTATTGACAGAAAACATTTTCAATGCGTGTTCATCATCAGCCTCCGTGTGTTATCATTTGATATTCTCGAAACAGTGAACTCGCTTTATACGCGATCGTGCTGATGATAGAAAGAAAAGAGGGAGTTTTATAAGATTTAATAAGTTAGAAGACGATGCATATTATATATCTTTAAACATCGAAGGAATACATTTTTGAATTTCAATGTTCAGGTACACAAAAAGTGGACTGTTAGCTTTCGAATGGAGCCAGATTCTTATCTTGTTCGTGTGGGTGCTGGCCCTTGATACTTTTCTCCCAAAGAGGATACAATATCTCTGTCATCTATAACAGTCCCACCTCTGCTCATTGCTGAAGACAATTTGAGTCAAATGTTATTGATACTGAAAGTTACAGAGACAATTTGATGTCTCACAGCCTTAGTTACCTAAGTGAAAATTCTAAACAATTCGACTCAGTTCTCCAAGAGCAACTGAGCTCATTTTTATCGGAAATGTTGCTATGCCTGTTGCTATGCATTTTTCTATTAGGACACAATTTCCTTTAAAAAAAATGGGCGGCTACAAACCACGACCGATCGACACTACCCTTTTCTAAAATACCGAAAGAAGAAAAAAAAAAAAAAAAGATCAGCTAACACTTTTAGTGCTGCTTCTGCCTGCCGAACAAAAATTTAGACCTGGAAATTGGCAGGACATCTGCATTAAAACTGAAACGCTAGTAGGTCACAACTTCAGCTGGTGTACCCTGTAAGCATGAAAGATGTTTTATTTTATTTTGTGTGGAAACAATCTTGGCTTTTTAAACACTTTAAATTAGTTTCAGTATTTTCACAATTCGATAGTAGACGCAAAAAGAAAATCAAAACCGTTTAAATTTTTAAAATCGAACAGCTAGAACCGAAGTTATGAACGATGTAACCATTTATGCCATGAAGTGACATCATTTCCGTCTCGGATTTTCGTTACCAATCAGTTTACTTCAGTCCGAAATATTTGGTGTAGCATGTTATGATCACGCCCCCTACTTACTTTACCAAATAAACGTTAATGAATGAGTTAGTGTGATTTAGGATGTGACGTCATTTACGTAATTTCCGTCTCGGATTTTCGTTACCAGTCGGTTGTACTTTAGTCCTAAATATTTAGTATGAACAAGTTAACATTTTGTGCTCACGCCCGTACTACTCTACTGAATCAATGTTAGTGACTGAGTCAGCGTCATTTGGAAGTGACGCCATTTGCGCATTTCCGTCTCGCATTTTCGTTACCAGTCGGTGTTACTTCAGTCCAAAAAATTTAGTAGGACCCGCCAAAGATATTTTCACATCAAAAATTGTGGGAGCGATACCTGGACCGAAGACCTTTAATGGTCAAAGAAGCATTGAGAAAAAGGTATTTAATATTATGCATGATCAGGGTCTCATGATAAAGAAAGCCTGTTCTTAATTTTCATTTCAAAATATATTTTATAAACTAATCTAATTTCTAACTCCTTAAAAAGTATTGTTTGAAATTAATAGTTTTGAATTGGACCTGGAAAATCCCTGAATATAAGCTAAGGGATGATCTCCACCCTCTCGGTCAGAACTTGTACATCACTTAAAAGGAAACACAGAGAGCAACGGAAATTTCTGATGAACTTCTTCATGCGACTTCTACTTTTTCCTAATAATGAGGGATACTTTGCGGGGATGCAATTTCCCAATAAATCTGCGTTTTTAAATGCTCTTCTTCATGGAAACAAAGGTTAGTGGACCACCTCCAGTCCAAATCCCTTAAGAAATTCATTGCACAAGACAAGAGAAGAAATTAAATGTATATTTAAGTCTACGCACGAACTGAAAACACACAAAGCGCAGTCTCAAAGATGGACAGCGTTGCGATATTAAAGCATGCAAGTGGACTACAGAGCCGCTGCACCATCCTTCCACTACATTTAACAGTGACAGAACATTACCGAGATTTAATCAACTCCCTAGATAAACATCTCGCTCCAAACATACGCCAGATAGATAAATCATTATAACTTGTATACTGTAATATTTGTCGACTCACTAGCTCGCATCAAATTCCATTAGTGTCGATTTGAATAAGTATTTGCTCGTTCTCAGAGATACACACTGGATGAATCCTGGCCAGAGTTCAGTTTCGAAATCGCATTCGAAGCACGTATTGGCCAAGTTATTTCTCCATTATGCCAGATCAGTGAATTAGTGTTGGACACAATCGAGTGATGCAAAGGAGACGTAAGGATACATTGTCGTCGGGGGCTGTGCGCGTGCAGCGTCTGCCATCCTATCGATAAATGTCCGTTTCTTTTACCCATTCCATTAAGCCGGGTCTTCGCGGTTACTATGGCAACCCCCGGTACGGATTCCGTCCTCCGTTAATTCCTAACAAATCGCCGCTTCGCACTTTTCTCATTTATGAAAGGAGAACCGATGGATTAATAAAGGAATAGCTCGGCTGATGGCCCCTAGATGGAGTTGGGTATTCGGGGAAGTGCCCGAAACCAGTTTGCAATACACGAAGGGTATTGGAAAGGTTTCTCTTCCACGATTGCAACGAGTGTAATAAGGAGATGGGTCTTCGTCTGTGGCGTGGATGACAGGCTGTCATTATCAAAGTCCGAAGAGTGGTGGGATGAGGCAATTTGGGATAATTACCGCGTTAAAAGGGGTCTTAATGTGTCGCCAAGAGTCTCCCTTAAATCGCCTCCATGCTGAATGGTGCTCTGGCACGGCTCCAGTCGGGTCTTTTCCACTATAAACTGAAAAATTGCAATTTTTATGACTGCTACCCACTTTATTTGACGCCTTCCCTTAGATAATGAATTTGAAGAGACAGAATGTTACACCGTGAGAGACAGAGAGAAATAAAACGGCTGTTTGGAGTAAACAGTCGGGATATTCAGGGAAATAACCACTGCACCAACAGAATGGATAATCCTCAGGTATTTGGTAACTTACAGGTGTCAGCGAGAGGCGGGAGTGGTGGCTGTAGTTTGGGGGTCGATTATTGTTTTGGCATCAAAGCCATTAAAGTTATGTGTATTTTATAGATAAATTGAGAGCCTTCTCTGTTTGCCAGTTTTTTGAATGAAAAGAATTGAGCTTTCCATACGGGGATTATGATACGAAAAAAAAAAAAGGCCACAAAAATTCCCCCATTTTGGGATTCGATCCCAGCCCTGTGGTGTGCAGGGCAGTTACCACCAAGTCGTCCGGGTAAAATACACAAAGTCATTAATGAAATAATTGTGTCCAGGTGGATGAAGTGGTGCCATGCAGTGCCTATCACTATGCAACTACCACATATTCAGTCTCCTGGAGAAAGTACTGAGAGGTCACTGGTTTTGTGCAAATAAAAAGAGTTAAAGGGTGAATTTGGGCATACAAAAAATTAAGCAGCAATGTCCGTGACTTTTTGAAAAAAGAATGAGTGTTTATACGAAGTAAAATAACAGTTTTTAGGACCTCATTTAATTCTCAGGTTTAAGCACATAAATCTTCGCATTACCTTTAATCTCTTAATGCTCTCGTGTGCTATTTGGATTGGCAAAATCCTCCTTAAGCGCTACTACCCCGATAGTTCTCTTTAAATTGTTTCTCTCACTTGGTAGCTTTGGATGAGGCTCCACAAGCTCTGCTGTCGATAATGGATAGAGGAAATGTGAAAGGTTTTTGTTTTAAGTTTATCTATTTGATGCCACACTACCTTATCGGATTAGAAGAAAGAAAGTCTGTTAGTGACCACTTAGATCCTCTTAAAATTGTATACAGTTATGGTGCCAACAAAACTAATCTCCATTTCTTCATTACAACGCTCTCTCGGAACATTAGGATGAAACCAGAGGATATTTCACATTTCCTGTTTATTGTTCTAGATGTGTGTAAACAAATGTAACATCACGCGGGAAGGATGCTTCTACATGTTCTGACCTTTCATAGTAGACAAACAGCGAAATATTTAAAAAAAATTAATCTAGCTCTACAATTAAGAAAAATGTCAGAAGGTGAAGCGACCTTTACAGGGGAAAGATGACTAGTTTCTTTGCTACACAAAGGACATTTGCCAAGGCTTCGAGAGTATCATCCCGGCGCACAAATGCAAGCATTCTCGTGTGACATCGACACCCTAGTGGCCTCCGATGACAAATTGCTGCCAGTTGGACATAAAAGACATTTATTTACATCCCCACATGAGCGCAGATGAAACGTAGTACAGAAACTTTTATGACTCCAGCGTAATACCTCGAATGGTAAAGCACACGCGCCAACAATAACCCTGGCGCTACTACTATTAACATTTTTTGGCAAAACAAAGAATGATGGAAGATGTTGGTGGAGAAAAAAAAAGCAGTCAGCGAGTTCTTGCCGAGTAGACGACAGATTTTATGACCCTTACTATAAGGAACACTTTGGAAGATGCCACGCGTTCATAGTTACACATTGGAAACTTATGAAGATAATTCGTGTGGTCCAGACAGCGATACCAAAATTAACTACACAATACCCATTCTCAACCATAAACTGTACTATTACTGAGAGGAAAAGTGGATCATAAACTACACCTTATCTATCTGTGGTTGTTACATGATCCGTTGGAAACGGGTCTATACAACGTGGTCGCTAAAAAAGGGAAGTGATTTTTTTCAATGATCCTGGCAACGATCCAATAGTAACTGGAAGCCATCCAAAAAATATGGCGTCAAATAGGGCTCTGTTAATTTTTTTGGCAAATGCTATTCTATTCCCTGAAAATTCCGAAATGATTTTTTTTATTTGCAATTCATTTGCACCTGTATTAATTTTATTCGTGTTCATCTTGAATTAATCTGATGTTAATCTATTTTATTTTACATAATTCCAATCATCGTCTCAATCTTAATTCCAGATTATGTTAATCACACTTCATTTATTAAACTATATCGAACCCAAATTATGTTAATCTAATTATAATCCAATTTTAATGTTATTTTATTCCACCTAATTCCAATCTTCGTATTAATCTTAATCCCAATCCAATTTTTATTTCGTCAATCCCAAATTATGTTATTCTAATTTAATCCAATTTTAATGTACACTTCATTTATTAATCTATATAATTTCGTTAGTCTAGTTTGAATACAAGTTTAATTTTCATTTTTATTTCACCTACCAAAATTATGTTAATCTAATTCCGAACTTCATTTTAATCTTAATCCCAAATTATTTCAGTCTAATATTAATCCAACTCAGTTTATTAATCTATATAAATTAATTCCAATTAATTTTAATTTCATTTAACCCCAATTTTAATCTAAATTTATTTCACCGATCCAAATGCTCATCTTAATCTTAATCACAAATTATGTTAATCGGTTTTAATCCAATTTTAATGTACACTTCGTTTATTAATCTATAATTTCGTTAGTCTAGTTTGAATTTTAACCTGATTTTATTTCACCTAATTCCAAATCAATTTATTAATCTATCGCAATTAATCCAAAAATTTTTAATCAAATTTAAAACCAATTTTAATCTAAATTTTATTTCACCGATTCCAATGCTTGTCTTAATCTTAATCATAAATTATGCTAATCTAATTTAATCCAATTTTAATGTACACTTCGTTTATTAATCTACATATATTAATTTCTAATTTCATTAATCTAGTTTGAATTTAACCTGCTTTTATTTCACCTAATTCCAATCTTAATCCAAATCAATTTATTAATCTGTCGAAATTAATCCAAAAATTATTTTAATAAAATTTAAAACCAATTTTAATATAAATTTTATTTCACCGATTCCAATGCTTTTATTAATCTTAATCGTAAATTATGCTAATCTAATTTAATTCAATTTTAATGTACACTTCGTTTATTAATCTATATTTATTAATTTCTAATTTCGTTAGTCTAGTTTGAATACAAGATTAATGTGCATTTTATTTCACCTTCCAAAATTATGTTAATTTAATTATAATCCAATTCTAATCTGCATTTTATTCCACCTAATTCCAATCTTCACATTAATCCTAAATTATCTCATTCTAAAATTAATCCAACTCAATTTATTAATCTATATAAATTAATCCCAAATTATTTTAATCAAATTTAAACCCAATTTTAATCTAAATTTTATTTCACCGATCCCAATTGTTGCCTTAATCTTAACCACAAATTATGTTAATCTAATTTAATCAAATTTTAATGTACATTTTATTTATCTATATTTATTAATATCTAATTTCGTTATCCTAGCTTTAATACAAGTTTAATGTACATTTTATTTCACTTAACCTGCATCACAATCTTAATCCCCAACTATGTTAATAAAATTTTAATCTGCAGTTTAAGGCTAATCTAGTGTTAACCACGTTTTAGCATTTTTTGAACTCAATATAAATTTAATCAGATCAAAATCCTAATCAAAATAGTCTAATCTCAATCTCAACTCCAGATTAGGATTTTGATATGATTTTAATCTTGGTTTAATGGTAATATGATTTTACGAAAATCTTTTAAAATCTACAATTCAGTGTTGGTTTGATGTTTCTTTTTTTTTTTAAATCCTAATATAAATTTTAACTTAATGTTAAGATTTTGATTTTAATGTTCATCTAATTTCAACACTGTCATTTTAATTTACCATTCAACTTAAATGTGTTCTAATTACAGTCTAAAGCTAATCTTGTTGCTTATTACTTCTTTAATAATATATTAGCATGTTTTAAAATTCAAAATTAATTAAAATTCAAATAAAAAAATACATTGAAATAATAGGTAATTTGTTAACCTCTCGGGTAATATCCGCAAGGGGTGAGAATCACTTTTGCTTGGTAGCTCTGGTGTACACTATTTTAAGACTCAATTCTTCCTTGCTGAGGTTAAAAAAACCGAATAAATTGGAAAACATTTTTCTCCCTAAAAAAAGTTTAAACTTTGTTTCTCTATAAGCAAATCCTGTATTAGTCTCTAAGCTACTTATCGGAACTTAGCACTTAAGCAGCTTATCCACTATAAAAGCAAAGAAAATTACTTCGTTGAAAACCACAAAAACCCCACAAAATTGATCCTGACTGTGTCTGCATTCGAAAGACTGACTGCTGCAGAAAACCAGAAAGGCAGTCTAGAGACAAACAAATACTTCCAGAAAGAGGGGTCGAAGTATGTTCTAATAATAAAATATTTATTAAAAATTAAGAAAAAGACTTCGAACGGGGAATGATTGTTGGTTACATTCGTAAAATGACAGGCGCATTTTTGTTAAATGTTTACAAACATCTCTCCTCTAATTCAGAGTGATAAACTGGCATGCAAAAACTCAGAATTTAGTTCTAAAATCATGTTCAGCATTCCAAACGCCACCCTGCCCTTCTCTCTGTTTCTGTGGCAGTTCAACTGGCTGGCACGCGCATCCATCCACCGAGGAAAGTCAATTACAAACAGAATAATTAAAACTTCATTTTCCACGTTTAAAAATTCGCTAACGTCCTGTTGGGAAAAATTTGCTTCAAAACAAATAGGGGGAGTTAAGAAAAGGTGACAATATAATTAGAAATTTCTCATTACATTCTGAGTGCGCGAGAAGTTTTTTCCCCTCACGCCTTTACCACGTGCCGTCGTGAAGGTTATGTTTGATAATTAAACTTATGGCAGCTTTTTCATTCTAAGCAAGGCATTTATCTTATGGGATGAACGAAGAAATGCTACAGCGTTCTGTTTTTCTTAGCGTCCCACTTGATTCATTCAACTGTTGCCAACGTATCTCTGCCTCGCCACGTAATTTCAAAAGCAATAAAAATTCATTTTTTCCTTTGAAATTTTCTTAACAACTAACTTCGCAGCTCCAAAATATTTCATCAGAAATGAAATTAATGAAAACTCTTCGTTTTTTTAACGTTTCGAGAAAAAAATTAGGAATTTTGCTTCTTTCTGCCACCAAACAGCATCGGTCGCATTTCTCAATCTCTGTTCCCAAGGCTTCCCAAATTATTGTAACAAAGCAAACATCCCATGTAAAATTACGTCATAAAAAACCATACAGCAACACAACATGACGTCATGTTGCAACATAAACGTCATATGAAATTATAAAGCAACATAAACGTCATATGAAATTATAAAGCAACATAAACGTCATATGAAATTATAAAGCAACATAAACGTCATATGAAATTATAAAGCAACATAAACGTCATGAAATTATAAAGCAACATAAACGTCATGAAATTATGAAGCAACATGTGACGTCATTTTGCAACATAAACGTCATATGAAATTATAAAGCAACACGTGACGTCTGTTGCAAATAAACGTCATACGAAATTATAAAGTGACATGTGACGTCTGTTGCTACGTATCATGACGTAATATGAAACAAATACGAAACCATATGACATGACGTCATATGGTGTGGTATTTCGACAAGTTGAAACTCGAGTTGTTCATCCCACAGAACTAAACCGATCTTAGAATACGCACAGTGCGCAGATACTTTATACATCGATGCCTCATTGTCTTAGTTGCCTTCGTGATTTCTACATAAGGCAAACGACATTTTGTTAAATTCCCGAATTATTTGTGATCCTCGCCTGCTGCCCCAGGCCTGGAGGTTTAGTGACAAATTCTTAACGAGTATCGATTGTGTTTCGCTTGTAAAAAGATTTTTCAAATTAATTCGGGCTTCAATTGTAATCCTTCTAATTCTATCATTATTACTCGAAATAAATTGAAGAAAAATAGTGGCTAATTTGGTACTTAAGAGAAAAGAAAAGAAGAGAAGAGAAAAGAGTAATTTACATGATAATTAGATTAATCCCTCGCTTCTACAGAAATTCAAAATAACACTCTTCGATTTAGAGAGTTTGTTTCGTTTATTAATTCAAATTCGATGCGCGCAGTGGAGGTAAGTCATTGGTTATTTTAAATGTTAAAATGATTCCAGGCATGCGCATTGAACTGCTTGCGATGGAAGTTTAGTGTTTTGGAATGTGTATTTCACAGGGGCGAGACGAATATTTTAATGGAAATTCCATTTTGCATTAGTCTGTCCGCTTGAAATATCGAAATGAAAGTTCGATGGTGCTGGATCAGGGCATTTGAAACTAATCGCGAATATTGTGATTTTACCCAATTGTACGAGAGAGATTTTACGCAACTGGGCCGACCCCGTTTTCTTTCGAAACAATAGCAACTGGCAGTAATATCAGCAGACGTTCTCAGCACCTCTTAGGCGCCACCTGGCGGCTTTGCAGTGGCACAGTTTTCCTTAGCGAATGGTTAATTCTTATTTATGGGGAGATTCGTTTATTCATCTGTGGCTATTATGGCCCCGAAGAGCCCCGTAATTAATGCTCCACTATTAAATTGGCTGCCTCATAAGCGAGCACTGATGTACAACACTAACTGATTGCGTCAATTAAGGAGATGCTTGATTTAACTAACGTGTTCATGGAGTTGGTCTTCGAAACGAGTTTGGCCTGCGCATGTTCAGTAATTGCAAACTGCGCTCATCAATCAGGGCGAGACCACATGTGGAAACACAGCAAATGTGCGCATTCCACACACTCTTCTCCTTTCATTTATATTTCTATTTTCCATTCTCTCTCTCTCTCATTATATTTTCAATCTCTCTCTCATAATATTTTCCATATTTTCTTTCACTCTTCTCCTTTCATTTATATATTTCTATTTTTCCCTACTCTCTCTCTCTCTCTCTCATGGTATTTTCCATCTCTCTCTCTCTCTCTCTCTCTCTCTCTCATGGCATTTTCCATCTCTCTCTCTCATGGTATTTTCCATCTCTCTCTCTCATGGTATTTTCCATCTCTCTCTCTCATGGTATTTTCCATCTCTCTCTCACTCACATGATGTTTTCCATTCTCTCTCATCATTTTCCATCTCTCTCTCTCTCTCTCTCTCTCTCTCTCTCTCTCTCTCTCTCTCTCTCTCTCTCATGGTATTTTCCATCTCTCTCTCTCTCTCTCATGATGTTTTCCATCTCTCTGACATGATGTTTTCCATTCTCCCTCATCATTTTCCATCTGTCTCTCTCATCATTTTCCATCTGTCTCTTTCTCTTTCATGATGTTTTCCATTCTCTCGCATCATTTTCCATCTGTCTCTCTTATGATATTTTCTTTCACTCTTCTCCTTTCCTCTATTTCAATTTTCTCTTCTCACTCTCTCAAAATATTTCCCATCTTTCACTCTTCTCTTTCTCTCAAAATATTTCCCATCTTTCACTCTTCTCCTTTCATTTATATTTCTATTTTCCCTTCTCTCTCTCTCGTCTATATTTTCCATCCTCTCTCATCATATTTCCATTTCTCTGTTTCATCATTTTCCATCTCTCTCTCTCTCATATTTTCCATCTCTCTCATGATATTTTACATTTCTCTGTCTCATCACATTTCAGCCTCTCTCATCACTTTCCATCTCTGTCTCATCATATTTTCCATCTGTCTATCTCTTTCATCTATTTCAATTTTCTCTTCTCTCTCAAAATATTTCCCATCTTTTACTCTTCTTTCATTTATATTACCTTCTATTTTACCTTCTCTCTCTCATATTTTCCATTTTTCTCTTTCTCTCTTCCTTTCATATATATTTTATTTTCCTCTCTCTCTCTCTCTTCCTTTCCTCTATATTTTATTTTCCTCTCTCTCAATATTTTCCATATTTCACTCTTCTTTCATCTATATTTCTATTTTCTTTTCTCTCTCTCTCTCCTCTCATCTATTTCAATTTTCTCTTCTCTTTCTCTCAAAATATTTCCCATCTTTCACTCTTCTCTTTCTCTCAAAATATTTCCCATCTTTCACTCTTCTCCTTTCATTTATATTTCTATTTTTCCTTCTCTCTCTCTCTCTCTCTCTCTCTCTCTCGTCTCTATTTTCCATCCTCTCTCTCATCATATTTCCATTTCTCTGTTTCATCATTTTCCATCTCTCTCTCATGATATTTTACATTTCTCTGTCTCATCATATTTCAGCCTCTCTCATCACTTTCCATCTCTGTCTCATCACTTTCCATCTCATCATATTTTCCATCTCTATCTCTTTCATCTATTTCAATTTTCTCTCCTCTCTCAAAATATTTCCCATCTTTTACTCTTCTTTCATTTATATTTCTATTTAACCTTCTCTCTCTCATATTTTCCATTTTTCTCTTTCTCTCTTCCTTTCCTCTATATTTTATTTTCCTCTCTCTCAATATTTTCCATATTTCACTCTTCTTTCATCTATATTTCTATTTTCTTTTCTCTCTCCTCTCATCTATATTTTATTTTCCATTTCTCTCTAATATTTTCAGCCTTTGCCCTCGACGATATTTTTCTAACATTTTCTCTTCTCTCTATCATAATATTTCATCTCTCTCTCCTAATATTTTTAAAACAAACTATATTTTTAGATTCAATATTCCTTCTTCGTCCTTACTCTATCCTTAATTGTCTTTCACTCTTTCCCTGGCCATGCTCCTCTACTAATAATTGAGGTTATCGGAAATTAACTTTTTCCCCACTTTCTCCATCACGAAAGAAAAGAGACGTTCAGCGAGTCTTTTTCTTTTAAAACGAAACCAGATTACCGACAAGGGAAAATCTAATACCCACAATGCAGATTACGTGGTTTTAAACCACAGGGGCCCCAAACGAGATGGGATTAAAGTCTTCTTTAACTCGATATTTCTCTTTTTTTTGCACAGCCAACAAAAACCGACTTTTTATTATGAGAAAACCGAGAGAAAGCCGCGGTGGACCATTTGAACGCAACTTCTCAGACTTTTTTCTTTTCTTATTAAGAACTTGTTTTTTTGGTGCGCAAGATTCGAAGAAGCTAATGAAATATTTTAAAAGCTTCCCCACCCACCCACCCACAGATACATACGAGTACCCTCATCTGGGAAGAGAGAGAGAGAGGGAATTACTGCTCCACTTTAATATCACCATAAACCCATCCGATGGCCGCAGTATTTTGCCAAACATCAAATGTTTCTTTGTAATATTCTGAAGAAACTGCGCAGCCTTAAGACAGTCTGATGTTGACACAGGGTCTCGTAAAAGTTAACTTGAGACAGTGGAGTGTACTTTCAGCAGGAAATTGAGTTTGGAGGAGGGAAAAGTTTCCTACTCTCTATAAACTTCCTGTTTGGAAAATTAATTAATTCATCCACTGGAAGACTATGGTTTCGAAAACAAACAAAAGAAATCTTAGAGTAGGGAAAGGCTTACAGCAAAGACCCCCTCCCCCCCAAAAAAAACAGTAAATGGTAGGCCACTCGTTGAGAGCAAAATTCCATAAATATTTGAGCAACTCGGAGGACTAAAGGAAGCATCTTTAACGATGTATTTCGAGTTGCCGGTTTTCATAACAACCGGCATCCTGGATGCTTTCTCCTATGGCCAATTTCGACAACAAGTAAGTAAACACTTTTAGAGTAATTACAAATTCGGAGGCTCACTGGATCCTGGCCAACTGAGACAATCTGCAAAGGAGTTGAGAAATTTATCACCAAAGAAACCGGCGAAGTTATCAACAACGATAAATCTCCCGGCGAAAAATCGGGATCAGAAGACGGAGATTTGGCATTCTTCGAGAGTTATTAACGAAGCTGACTCGGAGGGTGGGGGAAGAAGAGAAAAGATGGAAGGAGTTATTAGAAAGCAGAATATTTGACGCTCATTCAGTGACGCTTTGGTGCTGGTGGGACAAACGCGCCAGGAATGTCATTAGCCATGTGGCTGCAGGGAATGTGGTTTTCGTCGATCGAGGTGAGACGCGGGAGAAGAATTCCCGCTAAAACCTCGACGCGGCACTACGATGAAAGGCGTAGGTCAGCACAAACACGAATGTTACCTACCGTGGGACTTCTAATGATAGTCAGCAGTGTGCATGTGTAAAAGTGGCGATAACAACCCCTCCTTTCAATCAACAGCTCTCCGGGAGCGATTGCTGCGAACTACAATTGTCGTCTGTGACAGCGCCTCCGAGTTGCCCGCATCCTTCCGTGTGTTTCATAAGGGACGGGCCGATCGTGAGAGAGTAATTTACGAGGCATCGCACCCCGACAGGCCATAAATATGTTGTAAGAAATGGGATGGAAAAAATCGTGACTTACAAATCAGCTCGCTTCACGATTAGTTGGACAAAAAGCCCCCAGAGGGCGCTGAATTCGCGATCGTTAAAACGGCGCTTATAACGCGCAGAACTCATAATTAAGCGAATCTAATTAAGCGAATAATTAAGGAAATATTTACTGTTAGTTCAGCAAAAGATCTCCAGACGGCGCCTCACACCCGAGTACGTTGGCCTATATATCACTTATAACGCGTACAACCTTGACCTTACAAGATCAGCGAAGATAATTAACTTATGTACGATTAGTTCAACGAAAATTCGCCAGATGCTGCTGAGCTCGCGTATGTTAGCAGTATATACACTGCATGGCAAAATTAACAGAACAAAATGTACTTCACGAATATTTTGTTGTGAACAATGCCCATAAAAACACGGGTTTTGTTTGGCTTGCTCAGTGGAACAGCCAATCTCCAATACTCAGCGTCCTTTAGATGATTCTTTGAGATGGACGAATTGAAGCCGGGCAGTCGCATGCTGCTCGTTGACTTAATGTCTCAGCTCTATGGACACGAACCATTACTAGAAGAGCTGGCCAAGGTCGCCCGAGGGCTAAATCAACCAGAACAGACCAGAAGATGGAACCATACAATGTCCTCCTATCAACTGTTTCTTGAGGTTTCTGTGGCTACAGGTGAAAAGATTTCCAAATGGACTGTGTTAAGAAGCCTTAATTCAAGTGGAGTCTGAGCAAGGAAGCCAGTGGTTTGTATCCCACTAGCCTCAAACAACCGCAGAGCACATTGAAACTTGTGCCATGAACATGCGACTTGGATCCCTGATAAATGGGTGCAGTTGTCTTCTCTGATGAGTCCCGTTTTATCCTAGAAACAGATTCTAGACGTTATTTCACCTGGACACAACGAGGAATGCCGCATCATCCCTCCAACATCAGGGAAAGGGTCTCTTACAGTGGAGGCGATGTTCTCATGTGGGGCGGAATAATGATCAACGGCAGCACCCCGTTTCATATTTTTGAGGGTACTGTTGGCCCAGATTTTCCATGCACGACAACGTCACTGCACATAGTGCTCAAGTGGTGGAGGAATGTCTTGAAAGTGAAGATATCCAAGGATTTCCGTACCCAACACGCTCACCAGACTTAAATCCAATGGACCATATGTGGGGCGCCGTTGCTGAGCTGGTGGAAGAATAGTATTTGTTGCCACAGAACCTTATAAACACCCTCAGCATGGTTCACCCCTCTCAGTCCTGTTTAGCCATTGGAGGACATCACATGCCGTTTTGGTGTCATGTGACCATGTTTTAGAGCATCTTGTATCGACTTCTGCAATGTGACCTTTTTGGTAATTAGAAGAACTCTATTGCATACAATATTCTTTTACAACCTCTGTAAATGTCCCTTATACCTCTCCGAAGTTTCTCATTGGATTCTATGGTCCATCAACATACCAAATTTTGGTCCACTTCATCACGAGTTACAGCACGTTTTCTACGTGTCCTGTTACTTTTGTCGAGCAGTGTATAACAATATCTCTGCAGTTACCTCATTTGATTCACTGAACATAATTAAGAGTACAATTAACAGTAATTAAACGAAAAGGCACCAGATGGCGCGTTTCTCTCTTGAGTTACCATATATCACTTATAGCACACAACATTATTGGAGTTCATACGTTGAACGTAATTAACACAGTTGCGAATAGTTCAACAAAACATCTCCAGACGGCGCTGCAGTCGCGTATGTCAGCGTATATGTAATCTATAACGCATGCGACCTCTTCACTGCCAGGCCTGATTCATTGAACGCAATTAAAAACACAATTACGATTAGTTCAACAAACAGTCCCCAGGTGGCGCCCGACACTGGGCTGGTTAACACATACATCACTCATAGCACACAATTCGGCCATTACCGGATCCGATTCAGTGAACGTAATTAAGAAGAACACATTTACAGACCCTCCCCGGTGTGTAGCTTTGTCTAGTCGAGGGAAAGACATTGGTGTAAGACGGTCCCCGGAGAAAAGAAAATAAATGTCACAGTCGTCTGCTACCACTAGTCACTTCTGCCTTTGACAAGCACTCATATTTCTAGAAATTCCCTTTCGTCTGCTAAGCAAACGCTTTGCTTCTATCCTTATTAACGAGTTGTTTAATTACCCTCGTGCGCCACACGAAAATGTGGCAAGGGACGCTGGGGTGTAAGAGCCACGTTGCACAGTGGAACGCTAGCCAAGTGGAAAACGTCCTCTTAATCAACTGCGCAGGATGGATGTGTTCCATTTAATGGCTTCGGATGGATATGATTCGTGTTGTGGATCTAAAAATTCCGCGTTATTTAAACAACTGAGCTAATACCAGCAGAGAATGAAAAACAAAATAAGATAGACAGAACGTGCCATAAATGTAATTTCAAATTTATTCGATTAAATAATACGAGCTTTTAATGCAGAATCCAAATGTAATTCACTGTTGTCATAGAAACCGCAGATTCATATGACGTATATTTCAGTTCGTGGGCAGCAGACGAAACTTTGGAATAGACCAGACGAAGTTTGGTCTATTTTCGTTTGGAAACAAAAAACACACATTAGTTCTGAAAACTGACCCCAGGGTGCGCTTTGAGCTACGTGTATTTGGTGAAAAGTAAATCTGATGACACTAGTGACACATGCACTGCGTAATAAAAACATTATACCATACTCTAAAAATACATTTTTAGAAAGGAATCATATCTGGTTTATGATATAAACCGGATATGACATAAACCTGACATCATAAATCGGAGAATAAGCACAAGGGCAACTGTTAAACCAGTAATGTGATGGATAAAACAGTTTCATGTGTGCTTTTATTACTCCAGGTATAGGTGATCAAATTCATACGTAGGCGTTATTTTTTTACCAAACTGTTCATTGAATTTTGTTATCAGTTTACTAAATACGTGTATTTAGAGCATCATGATTTATTACTATTTGGTTATTATATAAGGTCGCCGTAGCCGAGTAGTCAGGCGAGAGAGTGCCTAGGTACATACGCCTTGAGTGACCGGAGGGGGAATTCAAGTCTGTGATTGCTAAATACGGTGCTGTTTCTGTATTTGCCTTATTTTGTGAACTCTAACCATGTGGTCGTCCCAGAGTATAAACAGAAAATCTGAGTTGCATTAGAAACGTGAAATGCGTATAATTTTTCAATTAATATTAAAATCCAGCAGAATATAAGTAAAGTATATTACGAAAATGTTGACTGCACACTACTGTCTGAGGTCTGCTGCTATTTATTTATTTTATTAAACCGCAGAAAATGCATGACATTATGAGTGAAAGTAGTGAATATTGAAATGGAAACTCGACCCCCAGCGCCCTTGCTGGCTTAAACGAAAACTGGGAGAATGGGTCTGTGATGGAATTGCATTCGTTTTCTCGAATGAAGGCCTCGTTGGGTTTTAAGATGGTAAGCTGCGGCCATTCGGCAAAGTATGGTTAATAAAACAATGACATTTTGCTTGGAACACAAGGGGGAGGAGCAGAAGACGCTGCGCGTGTGTGTGGCTGGCCCCTGCTAGCATCGAGGCCAAAAACTCCGCATAAGTTGATAGTGGGAGAAGCAAAAAGAAAGACTTTAACAACTTCTGCGATTTCATACACAAAGAAAGAAGGTTGTATGAAAGCATTAGATAGCAATGGAGGGTTTTTTCTCTCTTTTTTTTTCCAGGCGTTCGCTCAGCTTCCAAGGAGCAAACGTGATACTCATCGATTATTGTGTCGGGCTTATGTGGGATGGAGAAGGAAGGCTGTTTATTGTGGAAGGCGAGTATTGATCTCGTAAATCTGTTATTTTGTGTTCCCCTCCTAATGGCGCACATTCCAACAACTACCATGGGATTTGGGCCAATTTACTCGTGCAAATAATTTTTCCCGAATTATTTCTCCATCATAAACCTCACGGCAAGGCTGCTGAGGCGCGCGCGCACGCACGCACGCACACAAACGCGGAAAATAAAGTGGAAAGTGAAAATATGATGTTTGAAAACTGCTCCCATCCGACTAACCTTTCCTCCCCCCACCCCACCCACCCCTTCTTCCTATTGCCGAGGAACAAGCGCACAAAGAAAAGCGCCGGGCCCTCATCCATCACGTGAAATATTAAACGGCCCATTCAAATACGTTACTTAAAATTGATTTTTAAATTTCCACATTCGTACTCTCAAAACGTCCCATGAAAATGTTTGAAACGAAGAGGGAACAACCGAAGAGAGCTCTGGTGGGGGTTTGCTTAAACTCAGTGCGATTGGTACAACAGTTTGCAGGATACGTTGAGAGAGAGAAAGAAGGTAAGGAAAGGAGGAAGAGAGTTGGGAAAAGGAGAGGAAAGCGAAATGAAAGGAAAATGGTGGGGAGAGACAGATGGAAAAAGGAAACCAAGGAAAATATAAAAATAGAGAAAAGAAATAGAGAGTAAGAATGAAGGGCAAAGAAGAGAACAAAATAGAAAGAAAGAAATTAGACAGAAAAATGGAAAAAGTGAAATAAGGGAAAGACAGAAAGAAAAGCGATTAGCAGAATTACAAAGGAAAAGACAGATTAACAGAATGACAGAGGAAGAGGAAAAGATGGAGAGGAGAATCAAGAGTACTTTAATATCAATAATTACAAACACGTCACAGCACGTGACATGATTCGTGACAGAGAGAGAGGAAAACCCCATCTTCTGTGCCCAACCCGAGCTCTGCAACACTCACGTGAATATCGCACAAATGAGTTTCTTTATTAGCGGCGCCAGATGAGATTCCGACGCGTTTCCACTCCAGTATGGCCGCCCTTTCCCACCGCATGCCCCGAAACGGTAATTGATTTCGGTTCCGGTTTCACGAACAACTCGCCTCACCTGTTAACAAGCTGTCTGTCGCGCGACATCACCAATTACTCGGCGTGAAGTTGTCGCGGAAAACATCACTTGTTAACGCAGGAAATGCCTTTTAAAAAGGGCTCGCAATTTGCATCTCCATCGCGTGCTATCATTGGTTGGTGCAACTTGGCATCGACTGCGCAGAAGCGAATGTAAAGAAAAAAAAAAAAGGAAGAAATCGTGACTAATCAGCAGACGGTTGAAATTTGTCATTTTCTTCAACTTCAATTTCTTTTTGTGTACAGAACTGAATTTCACAATTTTACCAACAATCAATTTCACAGTACATCACGTGATCATTGCTATGAAACTGCACGCTTTTTTTGTCAGTTTCTTAGAACACGTGATGGTTGCCATGAAACTGCACGAGTGGTTTTTGTCAGTTTCTTATATCACGTGATGGTTGCCATGAAACTGCACGAGTGTGACTACACGTTTTTGTCAGTTTCTTACATCACGTGATCGTTGCTATGAATCTGCACGTGACTGCATATTTATTTCATTTTTCCAACAATCAATTTGAAAACAAGTCACGTGATCATTGGTTATGCACGAGTGGAACTGCGTTTGTCAGTTTCATGCTCAGTTTTATTTTGCCAACAATGAATTTCGCAGTACATCACGTGACCATTGTTAGGAAACAGAGCAGTCTGCATTTCTGGTCAATTTCTTTTTGAATCCAGAACTGTTTTATTGTTTTGCCAACAATAAAATATCACAGTACATGTAATTGTTGCTAGGAAACCGAGAAGTCTGAATTTTTTTGTCAGTTTCGTTTTGTAAACAGAACTGAATTCTTATATTTTGTGAATGAATTTCGCAGCACGTGACTGCTGCCATGAAACTGAACGAGTCTCTCCGCATTTTTTTTCCTCTTCTTTTTCTTTTGTAGCTTTGATTTTTCGTCTGCTATTCTCTTCCTGAAGTACAGAATTTCTAAACAATGCACCGCAGTCTTTTTTTGACTTAGAATTTTCGGTAGATTTTGCTTTTTGGAACAAATTTAGTAGAAAAGTTACCTTTCTGAACAATACTCTCCTACCGAAAGTGCACTCCAGTCAAATGCATCGTCCTCCTTTTTTATTTTGTTTTCTTTTCCCAGAATGCATGCATTTTTATCGAAATGCTTCCACAGCAACAGGTAAGAATCGAGACATTTTTTACTTCCCAAGCGTATCTTTTCCAGATGAAATTTCGCTTCAATCACAAGAGAGCGGGTTATTTTCTTTAAGTTAAAGAAATTTTCAGGTACACTAAGGTTGACTCAATCACATTTGCCGGGAAAGGAAAAAGAGAGCAGCTGGGGGGGAGGGCTTAGACGGGGATGCAGAATCCCATTTCTTTCACATTATAGACGAGAGACGACTGCACTCTAGAGTACTTTTACACAGATAGCCTCGCGTGGGCTCACTGCGGCCTACTAAGTGCTGTGGTAAAACGAATAACGTATTTCTTAGTCCTGGTAGGGCCGGACCGCGATAATACGAATTGCCCGAGTAGAGAAGAATATCCAGTTATTGAAGATGATGGGCGGTAGTGACGCAGAAATTCTCAGTTAGTAGCTTCTTAGATAAGGAAATACAGCACTTACGCAGCCTCTGCTGAGACGGGCTATTCTTACTCTCGCACCAGGTGCCTACAAATGCTACATGCCTTTGCAGGGGCATTTTGTTAATTGACAGCGAGTCCCTGCGCTGATGGAATTTCTTTGGACTGTCCTTTGACTTCAAGACCAGTTTGATTAAAAAAATAGACCGGGAATAAAGAAAATGATTTTTAGGATATTTAAATAATTCAAGCGTTATCAACCCCCCAACGAAGGGGGTTAGAAAATTTGGGAATATTTGTCCCTTCTGGTCTCCATCGAAAGAAACTCTTTCGATGAAGACCAGATCCAATCAGCACCCATCCAGAGACTTTTTAGAGAGACAAACACGAAAATCGCAGGGGGGGAGGGATGTCGGACTAAGACTACCTGGTGGTGACATTTGTGATTATCCGGACGCCTCTTTCCTAACGCTCAATCCAATAAATTGACCCTGCCATGATTGGAAAAGGCAATCAAGACGAAATGAAAGACCACTCAAGGGCACACAGGGGAGCAAAAGAGCGTTTTCACCCCACGTGCCCCAGGAATATTACAGATCACAACTAGCGCCATCTATCGGCACACCCCAGTAATACGAAAATCGACTAATCGCAATTCATACGAAAAGAAAAATGCTAACGATGGAACAGCCCCAGCTGACATAGATGGCAGCTCGATCGTCTGTTTCAATTGCCCCTGCAAAGACATCTTCTGCATCCACTTCCCGGGTTATTATTATTACTACCAAAGACATAAAATTTAATGAATATTTTGAGATGGATAAATCAATATTCAATTATTTAAAGGCTAAATTAGATGTTTATTAATGTAATTAGCGCGGGTCCAGGGACCGATGACATTGGACAATATATTTCGCCTCGCAGTCGATGATCTTGTGGTCCAAACATCCCTTGATTTGTGAGGATCGTGCGATGCTGGCCATAGATCTCCCGCGCTAACCGCCAGCCGTGTCACCCGTATTGACAGAACGAGGCAGATTCTCACTATCACTTATTTCGAACTCGGTGGCCACCACAATCGTAGATCGGGAGCGAAGATAAGCACGGGCTGGGAGGCCCTTCCCAGTGCTTGTAATCACCTAATTTCCCGGCAACAAACAGTGAAGAAAGTAAGCCGCTTATTGCTGCGTAGTCTGCTAATTAATAACTCCGAGTCGCATCGTGCCGAAAATGGACCCTTTATCTTCTCGCTAGGTGATGCACGGGGGGTGTTGAGTAGCGCGTGTGTGTGTGTGTGACACCCCGCTCTTTGATGTCTCTTAATTCCACCCGGAAGTGCCACAACAGATTAGCCAGCTTAACAAATACAGTTGGAAATCGGCAGTGCAAACAGCTGTTTATTTTCATAAGAGATTCTTGCTGAAATCACGTGATTCGTTTCTTTCTTTTTCTTCATTATTTTAATTTCTTCCACAGTTTCAGTTTGCTCTTATGTACCCTTTTTTCGTTTTTTAAATTCATCTTCAGTTCTCCAGCAACTTATCGTCAATATATCTGTCAGTCCGTCCACATGTTAACAACTCGACACCCAGTGAACTAATTTCATTAAAATTGGATAAACGCGACTATTTCGAGTTTTACATGTACTTATGCAAATTGCAGAAGGAAAAGTTGGATCGACACTAAATAATCAAACTGTTTCATTAACTCCTGGAAAGGATTCAAGACCAATTCTGATTCCACTGTTTTCAGTTTCCATTGCAGAAACATCCTATTAATCTGGAACAGCAGTAGCTGCGATATTCTTTAAAATCTCGGGACCCATCACCATAGATGCCATAAATTCTAACTGAACTCAATATTTTCCCAATATCTCGCCCTTACCAATCTCAACCACTACTATCGGTTTTTCTTCCTTTAGAACAACTGCTGTTCCAATTAGAGTTTGACCTCATATGCAACCCCAAGGATGATAAAGGGAGAAAATGCTTAATTAATAACTTAAGGGTGTCACGCGGGACTAAAGTTAATTATAAGGATTTTGTAATATTAATTTTCAGACCCAAATTGTCCCAAGTAATTTAACAATTAAATCTTTTTTAAACGATGATTGATTGGAATCCTCATTTACTTCGATGCGGGAATTTCTTTAGCAATACAAGCGCCATCTATATGTAGCAAATTCATAATTTTAATCAAAAAAAGGGCACCAAGATGGAGACAGATGGATGTATAACTGTAATTCGGGTAAAAGTTGGCTCAGATATCCAATAAAGGTTTCTAATTTTTTGGCCAGTGAGTGTATAATAACTTGACCTGAACAGCATCAAAATGGAAACTATTATGAAAATATTACTCAATCATTTTGATTATTAATTGGCTAAAACAGATCTTTGGGAAAAACCTAATGGATAGGAGGCTTCTGTGCTTTGTGTTGCTTTCTCCAAATGTAGGCTCCCCTCCATTGGCGCTGATTCTGATCCTTCCCAGTTCATTCCTAGAACCAATGCCCCTTTGTCTATTGGTGATTTCCATGAAGCCCTTTCTTAAACCTGCTAAACGCGCACCAACACTCATACCTCGTTGGAAGTTCGTCAGATCCTGTCCCTTCCATCTGCGAATTGCTACAAGAGCCGAAACCCCATGTTTCCAATAAAATTACCACGCAGTGTATAAATCAATGCACACATTACCTTACTCGTTTAATCAAATCTTTTCCATCTCGTTCTCTCTATCTGCGTCATTTTATTCATTATTTTTCTTTCTTTCTTTTTCCCTTTCGTTTCATCGAGTTCTCTCCATCCCTCCTTTTCCTATCTCTCTTTTCATCCTCTAACTTTCGTTCTCTCTATCCCTTGCAGTAGTCAGATATATATTTGTTTATTCAGTTCCAATACATTTTTTCTCAAAAATTCTTCTTTGTGTTCTTTCTTTCTGCCTGTTTATTTTCGATCACGTGTCTTCCCTCACCCACTCTAAACTCCACACATTCTGTCAGCCCCTCTCTCTCTCCAACAGTAGCGATTGCTGCCTCTCACCATGGCCATCAGTCCTCATCTGAATCCGTCCACTTCCTCTCTCTCTCTCCCATGTGCCCGTGTGGCTCCTTCCCAAACGCGTCTCCAGAGATCGGGGAGGCAACAAATTAAGAAGCGTCAGCAGCGCTCCCATTACGCCTGCGTGTTCCCCAAGGGTCTGCAGCTGCCTTGTTCGTCTTCCCACCGAAGCTATTTCATTAATACAAGCCTGCTGGCTGGAGAAGACTTGGAATAACAATCACAAGAGGTGTTCATTACCGTGAGATGCAGGAGACGATAGCGAGAAAACGTTTACGACAGCGTACAAGGACGACCCTTAATCTAAATTAATACCGAACGCTAAGTAGTTTGCAGCAAATATCTCAAGTAATGAGTCCATTTGTTTTCTCTGGCACGCATTTTCTACTGCTTTCCACAATAAGGTGAAATAGTTAATTATGGACGTGCCTCAAATGAAGTTTGCACTAAGCCCTTTCACGTTTCTGCAGGGCCCTAAAAATTCCACGCGCCGTCCTGTTACGTGTGATTTAAGGGAGGATGGGTTTGTTGAGCAACTGATGTGCTTTGGCGCATTCTAAAAATATTGGAATTTGGTTTATGCAATAAGCAATGCAAACGACGTGTGATGACAAAATTGTTCTGGCTTCGAGTACCTCCTCTCCTGCTGCTGATGTTAACTCAAATCATTTTGCCGCGTAAAGAATTTCACCGCATTATAAATTTTGAATGTAGTTATTAATAGAATTATTTTTCTTTTGTCGTGTAAGAAAAAGATGGTGGAAAAGAGAAGAGAATTGCTACAAATGTTTCCTCGCATGGCTAGTAAGATATACAGGGAGTACACCTTCACAGGGGCACAAATAAACACGTTCTAAATGCATTGTGACTGTATTTTAAATCAGTTTTCTTTTTTTGGAACATCTCCCCATCTCTGATGCGGGACCATGGATACTGGATTCTGAATGTTACATCCGGGATGTAACATTCAGATATTCAGTATCTATGATACTGAACAGATAACATTCAGTGTAACCATAGAGCATCTGAATACCACATATCCGATGCGTAACCATAGATACTGTGTTCTGAATGGATGTTGCATACCAGATGCGTAACCATAGATACTGTGTTCTGAATGGATGTTGCATACCAGATGCGTAACCATAGATACTGTGTTCTGAATGGATGTTGCATATCAGATGCGTAACCATAGCTACTGGATCTTGAATAATACATCTCTAATGCGTAGTCATATATACTACATCTAAATGGCACATGCCTGATGCATAGCCATAGATACTGCATTCTAATACCACATCTCACATGCGTAACCATAGATACTGTATTCTGAATGAATGTTATATACGAAATGGATGTAGTCTTCATGATCCATAGATATTGGATCATGAAGACTACATCCCTCATACGTAATCACAGATGCTGGATCTTGAATAATACATCCCTGATGCGTAACTATAGTACTGCATCTGAATGCCAGATCTCCGATGCATAACCGTGTGCACAACTATGTGTTCTGAATGGATGTTGCATACCAGATGCGTAGCCATAGCTACTGGATCATGAATAATACATCTATGATGCGTAGCCATAGCTACTGGATCATGAATAATACATCTCTGGTGCGTAGCCATAGCTACTGGATCATGAATACTACATCTCTGATGCGTAGCCATAGCTACTGGATCATGAATACTACATCTCTGATGCGTAGCCATAGCTACTGGATCATGAATACTACATCTCTGATGCGTAGCCATAGCTACTGGATCATGAATACTACATCTCTGATGCGTAGCCATATATACTACATCTCTGATGCGTAGCCATAGATACTACATCTAAATACCACATCCCTGAAGCATAACCATGGATACTGCATCTGAATCCCACATCTTCGATGCGTAACCATAGATACTGGATCTATAATAATACATCCCTGATTTGTTACTATAGATAACGAATTATAAACATTTTAATCTATTTCAGTGGTGAATATATGAATATAATATCAATAATCAAGAGCTTTATTTAATCAATTAAACTTTACAAATTATTTCCTCAACTAAATAGACTATATATATTTAAATCTTTATATCATTAATTGAAGAATTTTATAAGCTTTTTCTCTAAAATCCTTATACAAATCAGACTAAATTAGAAGAAACGCAAGTTGTCTTATGAGTCCCCAAATTGACCACCAGAGGACTCCCTCTGTACTTGTTTGAAATCAGATTATATTCACTTTGGATGAGGAAAAAAAAGTGAGCTAATATCGCAAACTTATTGCATTTACTTTTTTGGTATTCATTTTTTAAACATTACTTATTCATCGAAAATCCTTTCATAAAGAGGCGTTTAATAAATATTTAGGTGTTATTTGTGGCAATAGAAGTATTGGATGTTTCTCCCAACAGAGAAAGCATTAGTGGCATCTTGAATAATATAAATCCGATGCATAATTTAATCATTTTACCGAATTGTACTAAAGAAAAACGCATTACCGCGTAATATTATTTTAATCATTCAAAACAATTTTTCGATTTATACAAAATCACTTAGAGATTAAATTTTAAACAAAAACATGATTGAATGGGTTCTGGTGGAGAAAAGACATTCTCAGTCCAGTGATTTTTATCTTAATGAAATGGGCAGAGTAATGCAATAAATATTAGTAAAACATACACTACCCTCCAATAAGTGTTGGGAAGGCTTTGTGGTTTGTGCCAAAACAAGACAAATGCAGTGCGCCAGATCGCCCTGGCAACCAAACTATTATCTAGACGCCTAGTATTTTTATTTTAATGTTGTAAAATGCATTAATATTCACATACCAAACATTTCTCACATTAGGATTCAGCTGGAACCAGTATGACCACGATTTTTTCCTTTGATCCTGATGCCTAAGTACAGCAGGCAGAGCTTAGATCAACCAATTTGTATTTTCTATTGACAGATATTAATATACCAAGGAACCCGATTAATAACGTCATTATCTAAATTGTCTTTTCTCTCAATGCCTTTTGGTACTGTACGTTCTATCCATTCGTACTATTTGAATAAAACATGAAGCAGCCAAATACCATCCCCTGCATCGGAGACTTGATGTGTTTTCTTGTTTCCATCTGGTAGATTTACATCCTTGGTTTATTGCGAATTTTTCACCCACCATCAAGTAAGTGGTTTAAAGCGCAATTTCCTCATTTTACGAGTATATTATTGCAATCATAAATAACGATTGCAAGTGGAGTAATCTTCGCTGTCATCCAACTCCATAAAACTGTTTCTTACTTAAGCAAACGTCTCCATAAGAAGTACGTAAATTTTCTTAATTTGACCTCTGTGGCTTCATTACTCCAACGATTACACGTCTTTAAAACCACTCAGGAGTAATTCTTTGAGGATCTCCTCTTTATCAATTTAAACATCCTTAAAAAATGAGGGAAAAATCTTCGGATATTTCTCTTCGGAAGTGGAATTTTTCTACTGACAGGAAGCACTTCTCATACGCCACCTACAGCGTGTAACATAAACTATTCAGCAGTGCCAGCTGAGGAAAAACTGTGTTAGTTTTTTTCTTGTTCGCAAGAGGCTAATTGAACACGTGGTGAGGTGACCCCGAGGGATGACTGCAGAAAGTTACTATTAACGACAAAATTGATGTTCCCAGAGGATAGTTGGCAACTGATGTCTGCTGTTTTCGACGTCTGACAGTTTCTTGCTTGCTAATTAACAAAACAGGATGCTGGGAGAGGCAGAAACGGAATTTTTTTTCCTTCCTGGAATATTTCTGCCCTTGCAGTCATCTTCCCAATAGATTGCCCGAATTGTGCCTTCGCAATGAACATTTCACGTAACATCCCTCAGGTTATATTCGACCTTTTCAGACGGTAATCATGACCAGATTACTGGTAGAACGTAGAGATAAATGAGAAAAAGAAACAGATAGATAGAGTCTAATTTGTCATTCTTTCTGAAGACTGTCCGAGTGTCTTTGTTTCACTTTCTCTCTTTGTTTACCAGTTTCTTATTAGGACCTACATTCCCTCAAGAACCGATTTCCTTCGTTGTTTGCACTACCTAAGTACATTCGACCCTGTTTTCAAAGTACTGGTCCCACTTTGACCTCGGGTGATGATCTACTTTTGGTACAGAGCATCAAGAGTTCTGGCTAGTGGCCAAATGTTTGTTGGACACGATGATGCTGGATAATTTATATGAATGTAGGCGATAAACTGCAATGGGCATTGGACCCGTAATTGGGTGTGATGAAGCAATAACTCTTCAGAGAGCAAGCACCCTGACCGACATTTTTGAATGACCAAACGAGGGAAAACTTCATAACATTTTTTTAGGAGTATTAGCGACTAAGGCCATATTGCTCCGTGTATACACTGAGTGGACAGATATCATGGGATACCTACCTAGTAACGGGTAGGCCCACCTTTCCCCCGGATAAGGGCGGCCACACAGCAAGGCATTGAGTCCACTAGTTTACGAAAGCGTTCCACAGGTATTTCCATCCATGCGTGCTGCATTTTTAATAATCGCTGTCCATAATTCCGTTGCATTCCTGGGTGGAGGATCCAAAGCAGGCGATTCTACCACCTCGAGGGCAGCAAATGTTTCATTACTCTTCTTAATTAAAATCCTTGAACAAATTTATTCTAAAAGCAAATGATTTCATCATTATCTAAATGTATTCTGTGATCAGTTTGCTAGTATGTTGACAAAAACATCGGAATTTCTAGAGAAAACACTCTGGCTAATCTCCTGCGAGGGTGACTATCTTGGCCATGGTGTAAAACAATCCAATATTTCTTTGCGTCATTAAAAGGATTCAAACTCGAGCCCTTTCCAAAGGCTGTGAGAATACGATGGCCATAACTACTTGTAGCATAAATCCACGAAATCTTTTTTCATTGTTCCAGAATCTAGAAACTATGGGCAACGTTGAGAGATTCTTTCCTTTGGAGAAACGCCACTGTCTCTCCAAACCATAAGGGAGAAGATAAAGAAGAGAGCAATTAATCGCTGCTAGGACCTCTCGTTTCTTATGTTCCTAAAAGATTCTGATGAGAGAATACAGGGAAGATATCAAAGTCTGTTGAAGGGCAAAGGTTGGGAGGGTAGTTAATGATCATAAGCGTTTGAAACTAATGAGTTAATTCCGAAAAAAAAAAAACGAATCTTTAGAAAGAATGTATTATTAAAATCATTGAATATAACATGGGGCTCCATGAACTTGTTAAACGTCTGTTTTCAACGCTGAAAACATTCTTGAAATTCCTCCAAACGTCTCCTTAAGATAGTGAAGATAGATCCTTTGTAATAATCGTTCCATCACTTCTAAATGCGATTGTTGTGAAGAATTCAATTGAACAGAAGAGACCCATGAAAACAAGATCGGTTTTCAATGCACTTGCGTATTCCACTTTGTTTTAAATTTTTTTTTTTTGAGTAGTTACTGAGATAAATCATCCCCTGTTCAGATGTCTCTGACTGACTTCAGAAGTTAAAAATGAAGCTGAAAGAGAAACAGTTCCATACCAATGAAAAGAATGTGAAAGTCTGGAGGAGATGACGTTGGAGGTATTTCAAGAATGCTTTCAACGATTAAAAAAGACGTAACAAGTTTCGAAACAATTCACGAGGATTAGTTTGAATGATTTTCATCATAAATTCTTTCCCTGAACTTTTATCATTTTTATCTCATTACTTTTCATTACTTTTCAGATGCACTGTATAGATTAGGAAGGACATATCCCCACCGGTGAATAAGAAAAGAACCAGAGTGTAACCATAAAATCTCAAGGACTGAGAGTAGACTAAATAAAGTTAACCTTCTGGCAGATCGTTGTGGAACATTGGAATAAGTTGTCTGCAAAGGTGTCCAGTGTAGATCTTCTTGCGATTGCGTACCAAGTTTCTTAGTTTTGTAATACGATGAGTGTTTGAAAAAGTTCCATAAAGTAAGTGTACTGGAACTTTACAATCAACAGAAATTCGTCTACTGTCAACAAGTATCTTCTGTATTCTCAACCTTCAACCAGTGCGCGGTACTGAGTACTACAGATTCCAATACTTTTCGGGGTCAACATAAAAAATGGCGAATTGCTCTTAAGCGTCTCCAAGCTGACTTATTTCATGCTGACAATTTCTCAGGCAAAGATTCAAATGTTCTGGTAGCCACGTCTAGATAGGATGTTTTATGGTGAAAGCAAAACACTGTAGTCCAGACAAGGCCATATTAATCAACTTGATTCACAAATAGCCTGCTTTCCTTTTTCTCCATTCTTTTCTACGAGCGCAGTTCCTTGACTAGTCGATGCTCCGGTCAGAAAGTGCTACCTACTGTTAGGAAATGTCCATTTGGGCATTGTGTTATCTTCTTCTCCTCTGGAGTGAGTTATAGACGAAGGCTACCGCGAGAGAGAGAGATGGGATGATGTTTTGTACTTCACTAGTTGTATCTGCGTGGCGACTTGATCCAATTCATCAACGTGATAGAAGGACAGCTTGGATCGTCTGTGTTGTCTGTATTACATCAAGAGAGATGGGCAACGAATTTATTAAGTTTCCACAATCCAAGCTCAAAGCCATTCATCTAGTTGCCAAAATAAACCATTACGTCCTTCGCACGTGTTTCTAACCGCGCCAGTTTGTTTATTTTGGCAAGAAGAAAGTATTTCAATACACCTTCTTAATTCAAACTTTAAAATATATATCGTGGTACTGCTGATGCAAGAGTGAAGCAGATGATGCAAGACCGGTGAAATGTTGCATCAGCACTGCAAACACGTCTCCCTTTAAGTGGATCATCTATAAAGGCACCATAAGCTACGATTTACAATCTTTTATCCTTTCTGCTGATGATCTTTAGCTTAAACTCAATTGTGGGAGATCTTTTAGTGATAATCTCGCTACCAGATACTGAAACCATATTGTTTGATCCCTGAAAACTGACAAAGCCACGCTTATTAAACTAAATTTGCCCTTGCACCTGATCTATCGATTTCCGCTCGCGGGTTATGTTATTCTGAAAGCATGAGGGAGATTTCCTTTTAATAATTCACATTACCTCAAAAACTAAACTTAAATGTTAAACGCGAATGAATTTTGTTAGAAGATTTTAATGGCGTCTTATCTTGTTTTTAAAGAAATTCAATATCGGATAAGTTTATTCGAAGCCTAAAATATTCGCTGGGAGACAAAAGTAAAAGTAACCTTGCATCGATAAATTCGCCATCGCTCAATAAACGGTTTTTGATGGCTTCACTGCAACCACTTCTGGATCGTAAGTCCCATACTTTGTGCAGCATCTGAATTTGCTAAATGATTGTTCATAAGTTATTGTTCCAAGAAGAAAATTATCAGAGGAATTTCTATTTGTTGAATAGATTCACCTGAACTCGTTAGCAATGATGTTTCCACTTTACTGAGGGGATTTACCTCGATAATGGTATTTTGTTAAAGTAATCTCCTCCGTGCAATAGTGCACATTATGAGAAATATCCATATTTTTGAAAAAAAAACACGCTCGAAAACTGCGCTAGAAAAAAATCTTAACAGTAAAATTTAGCCATACCATTAAAAAATATCTTTCAGACTCATTTTGTCAGAAGATTCGTAATAAAGTCTTACTTACATTGCTCAAAAGACTGGCTTTAGACTCAGAAAATTCTTAAAATTTCAGTCATACTGGATTTTGAGTCTTAAAAATGGTCTTTAAGACAAAATCCAAAAGATTCTTAAAGATTTAGTCATACTAATAAAAAAATTGGTTTTTAGACTCAAAAACTAGAAAATTTTTTCAAATAAAAATTAAGTCACGCTGCTCAAAAACTGGTTTTAGACTAAATTCTTAGTAAAACTATTTTTTAAACTCAAAATCAAAGAAATTTTTAATCAAAAATTGAGCTAAATTTTTGGCAATAAAAATTAGCGCAAAAATGGTCTTTAAGACAAAATACAGAAGATTCTTAAAGGTTTAATCATGTTACTAAAAAGAATGTTTTTAGTCTCAAAAAAGTAGAAAATTTTTAAAAATAATGATTTAGTCATGCTACTCAAAAACTGGTTTTCAAATTTTTAGAAAAAAATTTAAAGGAAAAATTATTTATATTCAAAATCTAGGAAATTTTTAATCAAAAATTGAGCTAAATTTTTGACAAAAATTAGCTCAAAAATCGGTTTTTAGATTCAAACGACAGGTGATTTTTAAAGATAAAATTTAGTCAGACTGCTCAAAAACTGGTTTTTAGATTCAATTGTTGGAAAATTCTTAACAGTAAAAATTTTGAATCATACTGCTAAATATGGCTGAATTTTAGAGTCAAAATTCTTAGTTAAAATTGGAGGAAAACTGGTTTATAAACCTAAAGCCATAAATTTAAAAAAAAAAATAAAACGAGTTGAATTTAACAGTAAAAATTTATCTCGAAAAAAACAATTTTTAGACTCAAATTGCGGAAAAATCTTAACAGTAAAATTTTCAGTCATACTGCTAGAAAAACTGGCTCTTAGAAAAAACTCACTAATAATTTTTTGTTCAGTATTACATTAAGAAAATCATAACAGAAATTTGGCCCAACTTTACAATTCGCACGAATCTTTAAAATTAAGATTTTTCAGAAGCATTCAGTCTAATTTTTGAAAAATTCTCCAAGTATTCAAGGTTTTTTTAAATTAATCAAAAGGTAGGACATTAATCTCAACAACAGAGCGCTTTTTTGAGAATTAGACATTTGATTATGACCAGATTATGGATTACGGTGACAATGTACTATGGTTGACAAAAAAATAGAGGTTACCCACTTACCCTATGTGCTTGTTGATCAAATAACTGATGAAACTGAGCACACATGTGCATAGTTCTGACTGAATCTTATTATAGGTATGCATGGGATAATTTACAAATTTCAGAAATGGGTTTCTTTACCCATAAGTCAAAACATAATACTGATGCGTCATAAATTAAGTTCTTTTGTTATTTTTAGGCGCATTGCGTTTACCACATCCATCAATCCGTATGTAATAACTCGACTCCCAGTACACCGGTTTTCATGATATTTTTTATAGGAGGAAGAATCAGCCAATATGGCGGATGCATATGAAACTTGGAATACGTTTTTTGTTAGCAGTTTCCTAAACGCATAAAACCACGAATTATCATAATATATTAATCAGAGCAGAAAAGTAAAATGCGTTATATTTCAATTGCTATTAAAATTCAAAAGAAAATAAGTGAAGTGCATTACAAAAATGCTGACCGCATACGTACGTGTCGCTATTCACTTATTTCGGCATCCCAATTTTTATTAAAATCATCCAGGAAAGGGTGTATTATCCAAAAAGATTTGGAATAATCCATAATCTATGAAAATTAAGTATTGGGGGATTGATATACGCTGAAGATAAATGATAAAATTAAGTCTGCACTTCATTACGCAGCCTAAGCAGGAAAATCAACCTAGACTCGCCTCTGTCCCTCAACAGATCTCGTTTTTAAAGGAGTTCAGAGTTTTAAACTTTCAGAGAAAAATACATAAACTTATTCGCTTTATAAGCAATCTATCTATTCCGGCCCATCAATAAGAGATGCGTCGAATTTAAGATTTTTTGTAAGCCATTACAAACAGCAATATGTTCCGCTGCTAGGTCTGGATGCGAAGAGTCATCCAACCAGAGTGAAGATCCCTTTTTTACGACACACGCATTAATGTCGTCTTCAGCAGTTTAGGTCATTTCTTTCGCTGCCATAACAGGGTCATTTGACGATACTTTGTGGGCGAATTACCTACCACTGTGGTTTATTAAACCTTTCCCATCTCATGGAATCCCCATGTTGGCACACCATTAAAATCGGATGCCAGTGTGGTGAAGTCGAAGGATGCTAAAGGGACTCTACACCCATGATAGTGATAACTTATTGCACGTGGATCTTCACGACCGGTTATAAAAAGACGTGAACGCGCCCTTCTGACTGAAACATGTATTTATGAAACCACTTCATAGTCTTTGATTAAGGGCAATGACAAATGGAAGAGACATCGCGTTCATCAAGAAGAGAAAAGGAGAAAATTTGGCGGTATGATTTATTGCGATTTCTAACTTGTGGCATCTGAATTTCAAAAGAAATCCTGCTTAATTACAGCAGTGACTCTCAATATTGAATCTAGCCACCAATCTGGATTAAATCAAGCTATAATCCTATTTAAATTAATTAATATTTAGAATTAATCAAAAAGTTACCACTTACTCCTTTCCATCGCATTTGGGTGCGCCTGCGCTACTCTCCCTCTGGTGGTGAGTTCAGTAAGCTTAAAGGGCACTAATATACAAACTCTGAGGTACTGGCTGTAGTTTAGTCCATCTAACTGCACATAAAATCCAGTATATTAAATCTTTAGTAGCTGAAAACACGAGTTGTTCGAACTATCCTCGTATATCCTAATAATTTGGACAGGTAGTGCGCATAAAAATAAAAATGGACTATCGAGCCCGTGTTTTTTTATGGGATTTATTAGTTTTTATTTCTACAGCGTAAAAGAATCCCAAATAGCTTGGCCGACCTTTCCACCGCTAAGAAAAGTACTCACTTGCGAGTGATTTATCCGCAGTTACGACAATTTTCTGTTTGGCGACAGCGGTTAATCACACTTATAGCAATTTACGATGTTCATCTGTAAATCCCCCAGTTTGCTTGCACTAAATTTCCAAGGTAGTCGTGGTCCATAGATTAGGCTGGACTTAGAGCAATCTCTTTTGCCCTTATTTTACAATCAGTAAGGTTGAGAACAGAAACAAATGCCATCGATTATTTACAAGTGGAGATAAATTACTTCGGGGATTTTAGACAATATAGTTCGGGATATTGGAAAATTAAATGTGGTTGTTTGTGTTTCGAAGACCAGACTCAATTTTTAATGCCACGCATTGCTCTTATCCGCAGACGCCAATTACAATAGCTCGCTAATTTTTTGGCCAGTGAGTGTACTTCTGTTGTCTCTTGAACTTACAGAAGTTGGTACGTCATTGATCGAAAATGCTTCTGTTTATCCATCGAAACAGAAGCATTTTCTCTCAATGACCTACTTTGATTTTTCATGAAAAAAGATTTTAATTTCCAGGCTATTGCTGTATGGTTTATTGATTGAATATCTGACTGTTCAATATTATTACAACTGCTCATTTATTGTGATTAAATCAAATCAGTACTATTTAATCGCATTTCCCTGGTTGATTTGTAATTTCCTCTGTTTCCGATGTCCAATTTTTTCTGATTTATAATTTTTTTTTAAATTTGTGGTTTCGATTTTTTAGTTACGATATTGATTTAATAATTTTTTTTCCGATTTACGACTTTTTAAATTTTTGATCTAGAATTTTTTTCGTTTTATGATATACATTTTTATTTTTCAATTTTTCCTGGTTTTAAAATTGCGATCTAGATTTTTTTTATTTACAATTTGATTTTTTTTAAATATCGATTTATGACTTTAAAATTTTCGATATAGAGTTTATGTCCGATTTTTTTAAATTTACGAACAAGATTTTATTTCGATTTTTTTTTTAATTTATGAACTCGATTTTATTTCCGATTTATATTTAAATTTTCTAAATTTGATTTATGATAATTTTATCGATTCCAGGCTTCTCTTTCTGTCGAGTTCTTTTAATGCAATTTTATCTTTCTCCTAGTTTTTAATATAATGTCAACATTATATTAATGAATTTCGAATTTGGGTAGATTTTATTACCACTAAATCATTTCTGGGTGTTTTGACTCGTCGATTGAACTCAGTCGACTTCCACCTCGTGATACTTCAGAATGACTTCACTGCCCAACCGTAATTACATCTAATTTTCCAATATTCCCTAATTATCTCACTGCCGCTTGAATTATTCTTGGTTACCTCATACACTCGTATATAAACCGCTCTCTATTAACGTTGCAATGTGTGTACATTCCCCTTATCCATAACACTCGAAACGTACTTTTCAATTACCTGTTGGCGTGTAATATTGATTAAGGTTTGTAACTTAATCATCATCCGTATTGCCAGACATTTGCTATACAATCGGAATAATTGGAAAACACCATTGGAAGGGCCTCGTGGGACATTGCACAAAATGTGGTTTATTGTCGCGAGAAATTAATACTTGAATATTGAACGTTTTCCTTTGAACTTTGATTTTTTTCTTTATTTTATTTCTTTTATTGTTTTTTTTTTCTTTTTGAACCAGCTTTCCGATAAATGTTTAATTTTAAACATCTGAAGTGCAATTTTCGTTTAAAAATAGCTGATGAACATTCAGAATCAATTTTTTTTTTCCCAAACGTTTTGTCGGCTGCTTTTAAATTGACCAAAAAAAAAAACAAAAAAACATCATGCCTCGAGATTTTTGGCGCTTATTTAACTAATTACTCGTCTATTTTTAAACATAATGTCAATTTCGTTGCAAAAAATTGTTAATTTCGTTGCAAAAAATTGTTAATTTCGTTACAAAAAAAAAGTCAATTTCGTTACAAAAAATAAATGTCAATTTCGTTACAAAAAATAAATGTCAATTTCGTTACAAAAAATAAATGTCAATTTCGTTCCAAAAAATAAATGTCAATTTCGTTACAAAAAAAATAAATGTCAATTTCGTTACAAAAAAAATAAATGTCAATTTCGTTACAAAAAAAGAGTCAATTTCGTTGCAAAAAAAAAAAAAAGTCAATTTCGTTACAAAAAAAAAAAAGTCAATTTCGTTACAAAAAAAGTCAATTTCGTTACAAAAATCAGTCATGCTTCGTTTAAAAACAATCGATGGAACATTAAAAACAAAATCAGCATTTTTTTTTATTTTCTAGACATTTTGTCGACTGCTTTTAAATTTTTTAAAATCAAATAATGCGTCACGTCTGGAGACTCTTGGTGCATGCTTATTTATACAATTTCGTTTCTGTTTTAAACATTAAATGAAACATTTAAAATAAAAACAGTTTTTTAAAATTTATTTCTAAATGTTTTGAAGGCTGTTTTTAACCTAAAAAAAATTGACAAAAAATTGCACGATGCCTCGAGACTCTTGGCGCATGCGTATTTATCCAATTACGTGTCTGTTTTAAACATCAAATGTGATTTTCGTTTAGAAACATTCAACGAAACGTTTAAAATAAAAACATTGGGTTTTTTTTATTTATTTCTAAATGTTTCGAAGGCTGTTTTTAAACTTAAGAACTCGACAAAAAATGCGTCATGCCTCGAGACTTTCGCGCACCATCAAAACGAGAAAAATTCATTCAACCGCGCATGCTCATTTAACCTATTACGTGTCTAACCGCAATCAAGAGGATCCGTACCTTCCTGTTTAGGTCAGCATTCTTTAAAGATTCCAGACTTAAGTTTTTATACCTTTTGAAAAGCTGCGTTTCAGAATGGTCCGAGGCGATCGACCTGTCACTACACGGAGTGGTTACAGTCGACTGAAAATGTCGCTGCAGTTGACGGCTGTGGCCAATGTTTAGCTAAAAACAGAACGTGTTAGCACCGCAAGCGAAATATCGCTCAGACAGATGGGACATCTCCAGAACAGGAAATCAATCAAGATTTTAGGTTGCAGTCATTTGTGGTGAACTGTATCCCCAACTGCGGTCTTTTATTCCTGCGGCCTAAACCCAAATAGAACGAAAGAAGAATAATTTTATCTTCAGGGGCTGACAGGGAATTTCTAGAAGTCTTATTTGTGACTGCAACTCTAAATTTCATTGGTAAAAATCATTTGGACCATAATTTATGTAATATATGAGAAAGATCTTGCTGATTCATTCACGAAAGAGAGGAATTTTATGAAATGGGCGTTTCTGAGATTAAAAATAGTAAAGCAGAAGTTTTTAGTGGTAGTACTTGAGATATACGTTTGATGAATACAATACAGGGTGGTCCCTTATTCTGAGGACTTTGTAAACCTGAGGAAGGTGTGGCAGCATTCATATTTTAAATATATTTCAAGGTAGCAGAGATAATGGAAGTATTGAAAGAATTGCCTTTTTATTATCACTACAGGTCATCATGCAGCAGGGTCTGTCCCTTCTCATGATAGTTACTGATTAATATACATCACCCGACCCCTAATATCTGGACACTTGCATATCTATATGGAAACATCAAACCATTAGCCTTTATGGCAGCCTAGATTTTCCCCGGAATACTCTCCACCACTTTTTTTTTCTAAATGTCCTCAACGCGTGCAGTATGTCATGGCGCATTTTTCTGCTGATACAGACATGGGCCTTCGCCAACATCCTGCTGCAACGTACACTCCCACCTAAAAGTTTAGAACAGTGTTTCATTTTTCTTAATTTTCAGTTTCATTAAAATAGGACCAACTTGTTTACAACTTTTTGTTAAAATATTTTATATTATGTATAACATTCAAAGAACTTAAATAATATTTAAGAAATTTCTAGAATATTAGCATTAGCATTAGCATTAGTAGAGGCATTTGATGCAAGAAAGCAAGCTTATGCAGCATCAGCCAAAAAAAAAAAGTAACATAAATAAATAAAAATAACCACTTCCACTTCACCCCTCTGTTCGTTCGAAATACCTGTCCAGCTGAGCCTTAAACTTATTTAGGCTATCAACTTTCACGACAAGGGATGGAAGTCTGTTCCACCCACCAACCACCCGCTGGCTAAAGGCAAATTTCCGCACATCTATCCTACATCTGTCTTTCCTCAATTTGAATTTATGCCCTCTCAGGTGATTTTTCTGAGCTAGAGGAAGAATCCCATCAGCATTGAGCATGCTCAAACCATTCAAGGCTTTGTACACCTCTATCAGATCACCCCGCCGGTGCCTAGTTTCCAGACACTGTAATTTGCAAAACTTAAGCCTTTCTTCGTAAGAGAACCCCTTTGTCCCATTCACCAATCTAGTTCACCAATCTTTGTCCCATTCACCAATCTAATATTCCAGGATATTGATGATCATGGTGGTGGTTCCGTCATGATCTGAAGCTACTTTTACTTTTCTGTAGTGGGTGCATCGTCAGAATTGAAGGAACTTTAAAAAAGAGAGAAGAGTATAAAATCATTGCTGAACAAGACGCAATATCCTCTGGATTTCGACTTTGTGGACGAAATTTACATCAAGACAATAACCCGAAGCACATCTTTAAGCTGTGTAGGGCTTTTCTAGCAACTAAACAGGATGGGTTATTGCAAATTACGATGTGGCCACTGCAATCTCCTGACTTAAACCCAATAGAGCTTTTATGGAGTAATCTAGGCAGTCAAGTCCGTGAGGTTCGTTCATCTTCACAAAATATATGGAAAACCTTGCAGATCGCTTGGAATAACGTTAGCCAAGGCACCATTATAAGATCAATCGCCAGAGGACACATTGTGCAGGTCATAAAATCTCGGTGTATTATTTAATGAAAAATCAAATTTGTTAGTATTAATCATGTCAATATTTTTGCTGTAAGTTTTTCAATGCTTCACAAAAAAATCTTAAAATAGTTTATATTAAACTTTACACTATCAAAGCAAATTTAAAAAATAAATAAATAACGAAAAAATATTGTCATACGCTGTATTCCAACCTCTTAGATGGTGATGTAGGTAAAACATTGCCCAAGACGGCTAGGTAGACCTCAGCATTCATGGTTTGGTCCAAAACAATCAATGGTCCCATCCATTAGCTGGGGTAATTAGTGGCTTATGAGCAGCGTCCTGCGCACTGTACTAGTGCTATGCATCCCAATCATCACTGAGTGCCTGTATATGCTGCGATATCGTCGACCAACCTTCCAAGAGGAGGGTATTTTGAATGGCTCTCCAATCACGTTTTGTAAACTACTGTGGGTTTCTGAGATGTTTCTTGACAGTTCCAGCACCAGTCCTGTTCCATTTTCAGATCGCATTACCAATCATCTACCCAAGAATCTTCAGTGCAGACCGATTTTTCATGTGGTGCGCTATAATCATTCAGCGTTGATGGACACTTAATGTTTGGGTAGGACTTAACCAACTATCAATGGGATATCTGGCTATTCTATGGTATTTTGTGCTTCTACACCACCATAAAAAAGATGGAAACTTTACAATCAACCCTGTAAAGCAGCCATATTGATTTTATATGACACGGATAAATATTTAATCATTCCACGTTTAAAATCATTCGCGCTATTTTGCTTTCTGTCCTCTCCATTCGCGTCGCTCAATATCTTTCTCTGTCTATCTGATTCGTTATATGGCTATCTATCTTTTCCACTCTTACTTGCTCCATCTTTTCCTGTGAACCGCGGCATAGACCATCCAAATGTGACTTTCTGTTGACCTACTCGTAATGGGGACTGCATATTGCGTCGAAGGAAACATCCCCCAAAACAAATCATTTGTCAGGAAATGATTCCGGGTTAATAATGCTTCAATGACGAAAGCCAGCCTTGTTTACAAACACCCGCATCCTCATACAGGAAGTGTTCCAGCAATGGTTGGCAGCGCACATTTTCACGGAATTTGCCATCTTTCCGATCAGGTTCCCGTAAGCCGCTAGGGTGATGGATGAACATGTCAAGTGTAGAGACAGGCCAACATGGCACATTTTTACATAACACGGATGACTTTCGTCGTACGAAACTACGTTTTTATATCAAGTGACACTGTCGGAGGGTGTTGTGCGGAGTAAAGAATGTTTGATCTAATTTAAAATGTCCTCCTCAGAAATCCGGAGAAGTAAATGGAAAGGAAGAGTGCGCACGCATCTTTAAATAGCGTGCAGATATTCTCAAAGAAAACTCCCTTCCTTCTGAGGGGTGCGTGTGGTTATTTGAATACAACAGGGGCAATCGTAGGACACTTTGATACCTAGCAAAGAAAAAGAAGTGGCATTGAGTCGAACTTGGTGGATTAAATCACTTGACCAAACCGGGATTATTCTTTTGTACTCTTTAAGGGTTTACCAGCTATTGTCAGTAAACCAAACCTCTTCAGATGGTTGTAAACTTGGTTTTATGATACGTAGACGTTTAACCAATATTACTTACCAATCCAGTAAACAGCAATAGACCATTTCAATCCTTGAAAGAAAATTGCTGAAGAACGATGGAACTTGTTAAAACATGTTTTAACAAGTTCCATCATTTATTCAGTATCTAGTTGGGCCACTCTTTGTCCTTACAACCGGTTGTATGGATTCTACTAGACGTCTAAGGGAACGTAGCTTCAGATTTGACCATTCTTCCATCAGGATATTCGTCAGCTGCTGTATTGCGGTCGCTATAGAGTTGTGACACCAAATTGCCTTTTCAACATTTCTCAGAAATTTTATTGGACTCAGATCTTGAAAATTAAGAGGCAATGGTAGATGTTGGAAATCTTGGGAATGCTTCTCAAACCATTCAGAGGAAATTTTTGGGAGGTAGGTAATTGCATAGTCGACTTGAAAAATTCCATCGCGATTAGCGCAAAAATGAATCATTGCAGGGTGAATTTGGGCCAATACAACAAAAAAAAGACATTCATTCCAGATGGAGCGGACCCAATCCGTACCAACAGATCATACCCCATCTCATGATACCATCTGCAGCCGCTTGAGTGGTGGACTCGAGACAGTTTGTGTGCATGGCTTCAGGAGGCCCAAGTCACACTTTCGCCCTACCATTGGTGTAAAAAAGTAATTCAAGACTCGTCAGACTGCATGATCTTTTTTTCCATTGTTCCACAATCCAATCTTGGCATTGGTGGTAACACTTCAGTCAATCTTTTGATTTTTAACAGAAACTGGTTTTTGTATATGCACACGAATTCAAGTCCCAGATTCTTAAATTTCTGCTGCATATTTTGGTTAGAGACGGGTTTTTCTTTGCCTTAGGTCAATTTTTCAATCACCTGCTGCACATTCTATACTGACGCACAATTCGCTTTAAATTCCAACTGTCTTATTCCTGGAGTACCGACTTGCTGCTGAATTTCTTCCTTTTAGAGCCACATCTTCTTTCATCTTCCACTCATTGTGTAGTTTAACAGATGGCTTCTTTCGATACACCAATGATCTCCTTTGTTTTCAAATTGTGGCTCCAATTAAACGTGCTCCAACAATAACGCCTTTCTGAGAATCCCAAAGATCATCTGCCTTCCCCATCGAGTTAAGAATCCCCAGGAAAGCGAACAGTATGTTTGCAACAGCAAGGAACTTGTGATCATCCTTTGAACTCCATGAGTTTAATCATCTGTTGACGCCAATTGCAAAAGGTATTTCATTTTTTGGCCAGTGAGTGTATTTCTTCATCCTTTTGTTATTTTTGCTTTTAATTTGATGCTGCTTCAATTGCTGAATAAATGCACCATTCAGTTGTCCAAAGTTGCCCCTTTTTCAATTCCTCTTCAGCTATTTCGAGGAAGCAGAAAAATTAAGCGCATATTTACATTCGGAACGTGTGCAACACGAGAAATACTTGAACTATTGTTCGCCAAATCCTTACGCCATTGCAGTCAATCTCCGTTTTTCTCTCACTCTCATCCAACGCTGCTACTCCACACGAACAAAATGTTCGGAAAATCTCTCCAGATTTCTAGGGCTAACAAAGCACAAACGCTACCCGCCCAAAGGATTTACACAAGGCTTACCTGCCCGGAATTCTAATTCTGCGTGGTTGGCGACATTGCCATTGTCTTGTCGGGGCCACTTCTTTTATTGACGACGCACTGGCAGTAATGTTGTCCGGCTCGCGCTTGTAGGTCATAACAGAAAAGTCCGTGTCACTTCAGCGGCGCTTCTGTTTGTACTCAAACAACTGTTTTGTCTGCTGTCCCCCCTTCTGGAGTTCTTCTACGTGTGGTGAAGTGACAATGACAACTTAGTCCCCATCACAACCACCCTCTTTCTTGATAAACTGGTCGCTGAATTAGTTTCTCTGCCCGGACTGTGTGCGCTGGTCTCTCCATCAGCGTTCGCAGTTATTGGCGAGGATGTCTACGGGAAGATGACATGTAAGTGGGTCTTTCCTCCTGTGATTGCTTTTATTTTTTTTTTTCATTATTTGTTGAGTCTTCCACTAGTTCGTTTGAAGCTTTCTGGAAGATTTGCCAAGGAAAAATGACGCAGGGAAGCAAGTTATACAGCACCAGCGTCATATATTGCACATTCCAGCCACTAATTTCTCCAAATCTTTAAACTTATTCCAACTACCCACCTCCACAACGTCAGAGAAGTTTGATCCAACGATCAACTACCGGCTTGCTCAATAAACTTCCGCAAATCTATCCAGTAACCATCCTTCCTCAATTTGAATTTATTCCCTTCGTGTGTAATCGAGCAAGAAGATGCCAACATCATTGATCATACGCGATCCATTCAAAGCCTTAAACACCTCTGATCTCCCCACTAAGGCCTAGTCTTTCCTGGTAAGACACCGTTTTGTTCCCTTCGATAATCTTGCTAGTCTGCATCCACATTTTTTTAAATGAGCTTCCAGATCCTGTCTTATTGGAGTAGCATACCCTGATTGTCGTTAATCACCTGTTCTCCTTTAATGGAAGGAGAGTTAATGACAATTTGCATGCAGAGCAGCAAACGGTGTGCTTATAGCAATATCGGTAATGATTGAAAACAATTATGGTCCAACACCGATCCCTGTGGAACTCCACCCATGAAGAGCAGTGGCCATTAATAACAAGTGCCTCCTGCCACTCAGCCATCTCTTTTACCAATGTGTACAGCAGTCTTTCATGTGGAACACCGTTAGAAACTTTACTGAAATCTAAATATACGATGTCCAAATTATTTTTCGCATCCAGTTCCTTTGTGACCACCTCATTGTAGCGTGGTCTTTGCAAACCAGGATGATATGAGCTCTATAAAGCCTACCCATTATTTTCCCTGCAAGAGACGTCCAAATCACAGGTCTGCAATTACTCACTTTGCCCCTCCCTTGTGAAGAGAAGAGAATTTAAGCATCTCTACTCTGATGGGAACTCCACTGAATCCAACGATGTCTTTATATTTATGGCCAAAGGTTTCTTTTCCTCTTTTCCTATTACTTTTAACTGAACAGCACCAGTTATCACAAAATCATTTAGCTCCCAGTTATAATTTGGTGTACTTCTGATGTCCCTAAGAATTTCATCAAGCGTAAATATAGATGCAAAATATTTGCAGTTTGTCAGCAGCCTGAACGCGACAGCTTTCTTCTACTACTAATTTAACCAAGAAATCCTTATCTACTCCTCCCTAGTTGTTGTAGGGTTTTGGGAGCATCAGCAAAGAGGACCATGTCGTATACTGTCTGTAAATTGCACGTTCTCTGGTCGATTTTCTATTTGCTGGATGAAAAATCCATACTACCCTCGCCTGAGCCCGACTAACTCGGCCACATTGTAAAAAGATCAAAATTTCTCCGGTTATCGGCGGGATGGTGGAATTCTATAGGTGGTTGAGAGTCATTCGTCAGCTACCCTACACTCTCTCAATTCCATATATATTTAACCCACATTTTGTGGTCCCAATAGGTGCTGTTCATGCAGAAATATTCCGGGAAGAAAAACTTTTTCTCTCGAGTCTCCAAACTACTTGTAACGCATCTTCAGAACGCGGTTATAAGCGCCATTCTTGTTTACATCAAAACGGTGTCAGCGGTTCCGTGACTGTAAACAGACAGCAATAAAAAGAGGTTCTCAAACTACGCTTTAAGAAATCCCCAAAACGAACAAAGAAACTGATTATGTGCCGAAGGCAGAACTGACCATGCGTGATCTCCAAAGAGTACTTGGCACAAGTACAAACGCCTGGCCGCCCGTGCTGCAATGACGGCGTGTAGGAGGAGGCAAAATTGACTTCCTCACGACGGACACTGAGCGGCTTAAGTCGACGTTTCATACGAGGGAAGGATGACAAAACATCACAAACACTTAAGGAAGCGAACCATCACCGCCAACCTCAGTAAGAAGTATCGTGACGGAAGACTTGCGCAGCTAGGTCGACGTTACACAACAATCTTGCAGGAAGGGGAAAGGGGGTGTTGGAGTACAACTGACGGCAGCGTTTCACCCTCAATGGTCACAAGATTACGCCGGCCCAGTGTCGAGCTGAATTAGTTGCTTCAGTGGGTCGTGGTTATAGCGTTCTGTTCGGCTGCCTCCCGAATTCGTGCTAGGGGGGAACAGTGTGGTAAACGGATTGCAGACATCCCCTATTACCACCTGATTACGCGCATGTAGACATATTTCGCAGTGTAAACGACTTCTGTGAGATAACTCACTGTCTTCGTAGACCAAGTGAATGCCCATGCGTGATCAATGGTTGCCTATCTTCACGTATTATTAGAAGTACACAGCGAGGCTCTGTCCCTTGGGGAATGCATCGCGGATGTTGGAGATAATCAACTCGAAGAGAATGGAATCAGTTCGCAGGGAGTAAAGGATGTTACGCTACCTTATTCGTATATTCTTACAAAGATACTGCTCACCAACAGTGCAAATATTGATGTAGTTCCACAGTTAACAAATTAACTTTGAAAACATCTTTGGAGCATCCAAAGATAATCTGCATTCAGGCAATTTATGCAAGTTCCAGCGTCAATTTTGAAGTTGTTTTTGTAATAAGATCAAAAATTAGGAGTATTAGCGACAGTGGCCATATTGCTCTGTTTGCAAATTGCGTAGTTCTGTGGCCAATTTTCCATTTGTTGGATGAAAAACCACGTTATCATTGCCTGAGACCGACTAACTCGGCCACTTTGTGTAAAAGGCCCATAAATTCCTCACGTCAACAGGACTCGACTCGGGTCTTTTCCACCCGGTGTGGAGAGGACGGCGATTCTACCACCTGAGCTGTCCACGAGGGCCCCCAAATTGAGGTAACAAAATAGTTTTCCACCTAACCACCTTAATCATCTAACTTGAGATCGCTCAAACATTTTTTATCACGATATTGCTGACCTTCACCACTTGTAGTTTCGGTTGCATCTGTCCATCTTGAAACAAAATTTAATGGGCAATCTTTGTTCTGTCACTCAATACATACACTGGCCAAAAAATTACGAATCTTTGTATTTAAGGTAGTCATAGACAGAAGAAATGCAAATAGATGCACAGAAAACTGTGATAAGGGATGATCAAGTGTTGCCTTGTTGCACTTCTTCTGTAAACATTCAGTGAATGGTTTACACACCCAGATCTGAATGTTTTCAATGGAGAATCACTGAAAGGTTTGATTTTTTCAAAAAGAGATGTATTTTGGCACTGCAGTTGTCCACAGACTTTGGAATCGGTATACAAGCTTTGTCAACTCTTTTGCCATCCTATATTTGTTAAAATCTGCCCAACAGAAACAAAATTCTTATCTTACAGGACATTATTGCCCAACTACACAGCGCTAGACTGGTTGATGGCCATCTGGAAAAGGACACCAATACCCGTAACTGCAAAGCCAGTGCGACCTCCTGACCTCAGCCTATGGAACATGATCAGAATCCTTTATGGAAACGTATTGCTTCTTCCAACTACTTTTAGGACGCTCCAGGAGCTTCAGTGGTATCACTGCCACCTGCGCTTCTTAGCCTCATTTCTTATTGACCAACAACTGACGTTCTGTCCACGATTTTCCTCTTTCAATAAAATTATGTTGAAACGAAAGGTCTCTAGTCAATCAGGGATCGAGATATTTGAGAATTCTAGGACTGTCTCGATACTTTTGGCAATATAGTGTATATATACAATATCTAAGTCTGTTTACCATAAAGGAACATTTTATTCCACTGTAACTGAATTAAGTTCGCCAAAGAAGAAGTTTTCGAATATTTTCAGAGGGCAGAAGCACGTACAGATCCTTAAATCCATTCATCACCCGGCAAAACTGCCCCACTGTCTTTCTGCCGAAATAAATTGATCCCTTAATGCAAGGCGACTAGAGGAACACCACCATGATTTTGACCATGTTCCGTTTATCTCCCTTAATGGACATTTGACCTCAAAGATGTTTACACTGCTTATCGGAACACCCCAGTCAATTACTATACTTCAAAATGCCACTCGTGTTTACTTCATAAACTGAGGGAAAGAACTTGGAAAAGATACGTCACTTCCGGTTTCAAGAATCAACTTCCGATAAGCAGTGATTCCAGTTGGAAAAAAGCTCGTGTATTTTAAGAAATGGTTTAGAGTTTTGCGCTGGTGACCTGGCAGAGCTTTAAAGTTTCCCTTTTAAAAGGCAAAGCCAGGCAGGCGCTGTAGCCTTTTAAAATGTTCGTGTTTAGGGTAATTAGCGATCATTAACATTATCTCTCACCCAGTTCCCCTCTATCGCTAACTGGAGGTTGATGATTAAAATGAAACCCTGTTCACGATGGAAGTCTAAATCAAAGGAATTCTTTTAATCGACTTCTTAGCAACCAGAAGAGAAAAGAAAAACTGTAATTTCGAGTAATTTCCGGATTACTCGAAATTTCGAGTAATCCGGAAATTACTCGAAATTTAGCGCCTACATAATTTGTTTTATTTGTGATAGCTGTTTGAAGATTACTTCCTATTTAGGTTTTCTTTTATAGTACGTATTACTCGAACTATAAATGCGTAAAAAACCCTGTCTTCACATTACCCGCATGTCCGTTCGCATGTAAAAAAAACCAACTCTTAATGGGCTGATTTCGATGAAATTTTATATTTAAGTCGTCTGGAGACATTAATCCAGCCATCCTAAATTCTATTAAAATCTGTCCAATAGAAATCGATTTTTTTCCCTAAAAGTTCTAGCAGTATTCGTATTAGTTGGAAATTTCGAGTAACTTCCGGATAACTCGAAATTTTACAGAAACGTAACCAACATAATTTATTTTACCTGTCATTGGTGTTTGAAGATTATTTCTTGTTATGTTTTCAAAAGTTTTTTCTTTTGAAGATTTAAAGCCCAGCACACTCCGAAATTGTTTTTATCCCGGTACTCCGGAATTTTTCATATAGACAAATTGACATAAGATGATAAAACCATACTTTAGTCATCCATTCTGTAGTACTGTGTAGTTTCAAGAAAAAAAAAAGGCGTGCATTTTTAAAAAATGGCTTTGTGTGGCCATGCGCAAATGAAACTTTGGAGAAATCTAGTAACCTTTGTGTGGAGTTCATTATTTCTCAGACTAACTTCCTTCAAGACAAGTTTGCAAAGATAAAGAGCAGACAGTTAACGAAGCAGTTATCATTAAAATCAATTAATAATTTCCGTTAGAATACTCTTTCTTTGTTCCCGGACTCGATTCATTGCTTGACTTTGTGTCTCCACTTCCGGAAAATCCACTAAGCACAAAGACATAATTCTTAGAAAGTGTCTAGAAAATACATTAGAATATTTAACTGCAGGGTACGTTGGAGCATACGAAAGATTCAAAATACCCAAGAGCATTCAAGATGGTCCTTAAAATATTTTTAAAAAATATATTCGAAAGGTTAAGGGTCACAGAAACTTAAATCCGGTCCTAATTATTGACATTCATTTGGAAAACTCAAAATCCAAAATGGCTGAAAACTTTAAATGTTTTATAAGAGGATTAAACTATTCAGACATTGAAAATGTGTGAATAGTTTAAAATTCGAATTCCAGAGCATTGTACATGATTCACTAACAGCTTGGGGTGAGCATGAGTTAGTGTAATATCTCAATAAATCACTTTCGGGTTAATTAACCTGCCAAAACTCAAATATGTCCATCATTAACGCTAGAAACGATTACTTCTGCACCTTTACAGTTATTATAAACTTAATTACTTTCTCGACTATTATACACTTCTTTATCTCCATTTCGCCTTTGTGGGGAATTGTCAGATGTTTTCTCTGACACGAGAGTAATTGAAATACTCAAATTAATAATTCGAATTTGATTTCGAAGGTTAATTTTCCACATTATCTGGCGCTCTCGATTCGAATTCGTTTAAAAATGAATATAGGACAGAGATGGGTGCTTTGCAGCGGAATTTATACGCATTTGGAAGATTGTGGTGATAGCTGCATAGTTCGAAAGCCGGTTAGGAACGATATATTGTTTATTTTAAAGAACTGTTGCGTTAGTAATGTTGATGAACACAAAAATGAAGATTTTTGGGGTTTCTTACCTCGAGCCGAACATGGTGATCTTTGACTTTCAGAAAGATGTTATTGTGAGCACGTTGAGCGCAGCCTAAAGACCCACTTCCATCCGAATTGCAGGAGTCAGAATCTGGGATTTGGTTTTTGTCTGTACGAATGCCTTCTTTCTGCAAACAATCGAAAGATTCGACTAGAGTGGTGCTGCCAACGCACATGAGGTCTGACGAGTCTTGATTAATACTTTTTGAACCAATAGTCGGGTGAAAGAGTGGATTGAACCTCACGAAGCTGTGCATCTAGACTGTCTCGTAACCACCACTCAGGCGGCTGGTATCACGGTGCGGATTGGGTCCACTCATGCCGTTAGATTGTCGTGATGGAAGAATGGTCAAATCTAGGGCAGGGCTACTAGCCGAGTTGGGATGTAAATCCGGACATGGTAAACAGCGATCATAACGCGATTTCGTTTTATGTTGCCCCTGAGCCGGTACGAAGGAATTCTCTATGGACAAGATAAACTGGGAAAAAATTGGAAATTACTTGAAATGTATTTACAATGATGACAATGCAATATCTTTGAACGATTTTAACGCTGAGAAATTGGTAGCTCATGTTGAATATCATCTTTATCAGGCAACGCTACAGACTACAATTAGAAAACAATTTAGAGTGGCCCCGGTTCCTTGGTGGTCTCCGGTTTTGACTGAGCGAAGATCTCAGGTAAACAGAGCCAGGAGAGTGCTGCAGCGAAGTAGACATTTGTCAGTGGAGGATGTACAATTGCTCAGTGAAAATTATAAATCATTGCGTAGAGAGTACCATAGGGAAATCGTCCGTGCTAAGATTGAGAGTTGGCAGAGTCTGCTCAAAGAGGTGGGTAATTCAGATCCTTGGGGACTGATTTATAGAATATCTGGTGATAAACTTCTACATGGAGAAATTTATAACACTGTTGTGGCCAATGGGGAGGAAACTGACAACTGGTATGATACCGTTGAGCACATCGTCAGGGAACTTTTTCCCGAGGACAGGTCAGAGTTGGACACAGAAGATCAATCTACAATCCGGCTGGATAATGCTGAGTATGTCGGTTCGTCGGAAATATGTCTTTTTTCCCTCCTGGAACTTGGAGTAGCCATTGCTAAATTGAATGTTAAGAAATGCCCAGGTCTTGACTTGACAGAGAACAAAGTTTTGATAAAATTTTTTGACCTTTGTCCGCATATATTGTTAAAAATGTATAACAAATGTTTGATCGAGAGAAAGTTTCCGAGATCTTGGAAGATTGCTCTGCTTAAGATCCTGCATAAGCCTGGTAAGCCTAAGGGGGATCCTCGATCATACAGACCTATTTCTCTTTTGGCTAATCTTGGCAAGTTGTTTGAAAGGTTGCTGGCTCCTCGAATTGTTGATATGCTGAATGAAGGTCATGTTACCTCGGATTGTCAATTTGGTTTTAAACGGGGTCACTCAACTGAGGAAGCTATTTTGACATTAATCAATTACATAAAATCCTCTCCTGAGAAGTATGTCATGGTTGTGTTTGTGGACTTTGAGGGTGCTTTTGATTCTGTGTGGTGGGAGAGTGTGTTAACATCCTTAAGAATGTCTCGATGTGACAGATACATATATGGAGTAATTCGTTCTTACTTGTGTGATAAGCTGGTGAGGGTCTGTGCAAAACATCTGACGTTTGGAAAATATATCAGTCGAGGGTGCCCGCAGGGATCTGTTTTGGGTCCTATATTTTGGAACACAGTTTTGGATCAGTGGCTGAATAGGCCTAGTGCCTCAAGATGCCTGCAGGTGGCGTACACGGATGTCCTGGTTGTTGGAGTTCCTGGTGGGTCTAGATTGATGCTGGAGCAGAGAATACGTGATGTTCTGGAGGACCTTTCTGAGTGGGCCTTCTTAAACAAATTAAAAATTTCATCTAAGAAAACTAACTTCATGGTGTTTAAAAGACATTTTGATTATAACCGTCCGCCCAGAGTATTGTTAAATGGAAGACAAATTCCTTTTGTGTCTAGCACTAAATACCTAGGAGTTATTCTGGATGATAGGTTGGGATTCCATTTGCACGTATCACACCTCAACGATAAAATCAAGAAATTCACGTCTTCGGTGATTAGAATCTCCAAAAAAGAATGGGGACTTAACAAACGAACGATGTCACTGTATTACAAAACTATCTTCCTGTCAATTGTTGCTTATGCGGCTGGTGTGTGGTCGGGATCAGTGATTAAAGTAAAAATAAAAAACAAACTCATGTCATTACAAAGATCTATGTTGTTGGCCCTATTGCATGCCCCGAGGACGGTATCTGCGGATGCGCTACAGGTAATTGCTGGATCTATTCCTCTTGATCTCTACATTGCATATCGTGGAATGTTATATGCTATGAGAAAGGAAATCCCTGCTAATTATTTGGACATTTCCATCAACCTGGATGCCAGTGTTAAGGAGGAGAAACATAGAATCTGGATTGAACTAATAGAGATTTGGAGGAATCGGTGGATTTCGTCGGAGGTGGGAGGAATAACTAGGAACATTATTCCTGCTGCGGACTTTGCTACTTCTAAAACAGTTTCGTCATGGTTTTGTCCTTCAATGTTCACCAACTATGTGCTGACAGGACATGGGTCCTTTCGAGACAAATTATGTTCTCTAAGAGATCAATTATGAGGAACCTATCAGAAAATGGACTGGCAGTGTATGTTGGGAGTTTTGCTTGATTGCATCTGGGCTTGGGGGCCTCAGACCTGGAAGCTTTATGTCAATAGTATTGCACTTTCTCTTTTGGGTGTAGAAACAGGTTAATGTTTCTAAGTATTATTATTAAGTTAATGTCATTCTAAGTGTATGTATTTGCTATTTACATGTAAATATTTGTATAATGTTGCTTTTGTCTCAACAAGTATACATTGTTCTTAGTTGGAAATTTTTTTTTTTTCGCTGGCCTCCAACTTTGGGCAGCCTTGGGGGCGGGATTGCTGGCACCTACCAGTATATCACTACTTCCGGTAGGTGCGGGATTTGTGCATTACAGCACACTCCGAGAATGGTTGATCCAGGTGTTGGTTAATCCCTGGTGGCGAAATGGCCTGAAATAACACTCTTTTTCAAGCCTGTTTTGCAGACGTTCTGAGATTTTACAGGAGTAAAAGGTGGAGATAGGAGCCACCCTTCTTATCAGGACACACACAATCAAATGTACAGAAAGACTACAGTATATATAAGAGTATGTATATAAAATCTGTATATAAATATTGTATATAAATTGATTAATGTATATTAGAGAATGTATATACAGTTGTGTGTTAATAAAAAAAAAAAAAAAAAAGCCCTCAGAGCACCTAGTAGAATCCATTCCAAGACGTATATGGACTGTAATTCGGGCAAAAAGTGACTACTCAATACTGAAATAAAGGCTTCCTGGGATCATCAATTATTGGCAGCAGGGGAGTTTAACATATGTACTGATGCAGACAGTGTCTACCACCAATCAGTGGCTGTTGTGTGAGAAAACCAATGGTATTAAGAGTCATTACTGGTTTTGTCTCACAGTAGCCAATAATTGGCTAAAGGATCAAAAGATTCGACTGGAGTAGTGGCCAACGCGGAGAGTGGAACAGCGGAAAAAGGTCATGCGATCTGACGAGTTGATTTATACTATTTGACCCAATGGTAGAGTGAAAGAGTTGCTTGAATCTCATGAACAATGTATTGTGAACCACTCAGGTGGTATCATGGTACGGATTATGTCCACTCACCTTTGATTGTCGTCATGGAAGAATGGACAAATCTAGGGCTAGTCGCCCTCAGAGTATCCAGTAGAATCCATGCCATGACGTGTACAAACTGCAATTCGCGTAAAAAGTGCACTCAATACTGAAATAAATGCTTCTCATTTTTTGGTCAATGAGTTTGGTTTGGGATCATCATTATTGGCAGCAGCAGCAGAATTAACCTATGTACAGTGGCAGACAGTGTCTACCACTATCAATCGGTGGTGTTGTGTGAGAAATCCATGGTATTAAGACGTCATATTACTATTTTTGTCTCACAGTTCATTAAGCAATGGAAAGATTCGACTGGAAGGGTGTCGCCAACGCGAAGAGTGGACAGTGGAACAGAGGAAAACGATCGCGCGATCTGACGAGTCTTGATTTATACTTTATGAACAAATGGAAGGATGAAAGAGCGGCTTGAACCTGACGAAGCCATGCGTCCAGACTGTCTCGTGTCCACCACCACTCAGGCAGCTGGAGGTGGTATCATGGTACGAGGAACGTTCTGTTGGTACGTATTAGATTTTCGTAATGGAAGAATGGTCAAATTAGGGAGAGTAGCCCTCAGGGAGCCTAGTGGAATTTGGGCAAAAAGTGGCCCTACTCAATACTGAAATAACACCTTCCAATTGTTTGGTCAATGAGTTTGGTCTGAGATCATCATTATTCGCAGCAGGGTAGTTTAACCTATGTACCGACGCAGACAGTGTCTACCACCACCAATCAGTGGCTGTTTTGTGAGCAATGGTATTAAGAAGCAGCCAATAACTGGTGACCGTCGATACCTAGGTGAACTTCACTGCTACCAATAATGATGATACTCACAGGAATTGAACTGCAAGGTGCATTAATTCCTAATTTACACTGCTGTACATTGAAAGAATAAAATATTCTATTAAAATTCTGTTAAAAGAGCATTGAGCAATAATTTCTTCCACCTGGGCGCAGTTTCATGGTCATTGCTGGCCATTAGAGCAATTACTTAATATTAAACGCAGAATGGTGTTTGCAAAACGAAGTTTCCTCGAAGAAATTGCGAAGACATTTTCCGATTTCGTCGACCATTAAGAAAGAAAGATATTTACTTACAAGACATCTATTAAAGATTCGTTAGAATACAGTTCTCGACTACAAGAAAGCGAGTAAAGACTTCATTTTCTTAATTGCTACTATTAAGGGTTCTTGTAAGATGATGGCCCGCGTGGAGGAGTGTCAAAGAAGAAATATTAGCCTCTTTAGGGGTTGTTAGTTGCAGGTTAAGGTGTTAAGTTCGTACAGGAAATGATTATTTCTCTCTCAACTGCTAATGTCTTGAAGAGGCTTTAGAAGAGAGCGAGCGTAGAAATAGCCCATTAACTCTAACGAGGTGGATGCTCCACTCGCATATGATGCGAAAAATTCTATTTAAATATTCGCTCGTTTTTGATGCGGTGGGTGGGTCTTGGGGGGGGGCGGAATCGAAGGTTTAATTAAGTCTATAAGCGGGGTAGACGTGGCGGGGATTTCCTTATTAAAGTGAAGTATTAGGAGCTCGCTTGAACGAAGAGGAAAAACAGGAAAGTTGGAATTGAAAGAGAATCAATCTAGTGTAAGACGAAAAGTGTGTTAAGGAGGGAATCAATTCGGTGCAGACACTTTGCGTCCCCGTTAACAACGCTGGGTAAAGTGGCTCTCGAAGTTCTGGACCGCTCCGTTTCGTTGGTGGGTTGGAGGTGGTGGGGTGGGGGATTGAGAATGGCGTTCGTTGTCCGACCATTAGGGTGTCCGGAGATCTGCTAATGCGAGCTTTATCGTCGGTGGGAATTTTCTGTTGTTTCAAAAGGGTGGTCACGAAGTGTGCACGCGGGGGGACTGAAAAAGTTTGTTCAAACTGCGATTGTCGACTTTTATGCATAATTTCGCAATTGAGAGAGAGAAAGAGAGTAAAAGAGCTGAAAGTTTGGCAAGAAAATTAAACACCAGATTTAAGGGTGCGGATGAAGAAACCATTATCTTTTTCTTACTATCACTCCTTTTTCACTACCACCACTCACCATTTAACTATCATTCCCTCATCATCCACCACATCTTTCCTCTCATCCCATCACTCAACATAACCATCACTCTTTCTGTCCTCACTATTTCATTATCATTCTCTCACAACAACTCACCCTTCCACAATCATTTCAATCCTATCACCATCCCATCCATAATCATTACGTTATTCTCACTATCACTACATTACCTTTCATCATCCAGTACCTCTCTCACTATCCTACTCTCACTTAACATCTACCACCCACACTTTTAATCTCTCGCTGCCATCCATCCACTCTCTCACCATGACTCATCCTATAATGCACCACCTATAATTTTCTGTGATTTATTGATCACTCTTTTGGAATCACTATCGCTCACCTTTTGCCGTTTTTATCCCACAATCACTCACCATTTCACTATTCTATATCATTATATTCATCATTATATCATTATAATCATCACAGTATTCTCTATCATTATATTCTTTCATCATTCACCATCCAACTCCACTTAACATCATCATCATCACTACACTTAATCCCTCGCTGCCATCCACTCTTTCACCATCATCCTCTCACCGTCACTCATCCTTTGACTATATTTTATTCTTAGACTATCATTTTATCACCACCCATTGTCACACCCCACTTTCATCTCACAATCACTCTTTCACTTTCTTTCCCCACTATCATTCTCTAAGCATCACTCATCCATTCACAGTCCTCTACCACAATCACTCTCCAGCTTAAAATCATTACAATTCTTCTCTCAGCACTCACGGGTGGTACAATGATTATAATCACCGTCCTCCCCACAAATATGGAAGAGACCTGTGTTCGAATCCAGGTTAATGACTCGAATTTTTATGGCCTTTTTCACAACGTGGCCGAGTTAGTCGATCTCAGAAAGGATTGCATGGTTTTCCCTCCCACAAACTCACTCAATACCGTAGTCTGCATTTCCTAAAGAGCCTTACTGTCTTTTGAACATCTGGTGATTACCACAGAAACAGTGGCATGGAAAAAGTGACCCTACTCAATACTGAAATAAAGGCTTCCAATTGTTTGATCTGTTAATGAGAAGGAATGGTCAAGGAGTTCTTGACCATTCCTTCTCATCCGACAGGGGCTCAGTTGGATTGTGCAGTGGTAACTGGGTATCTTCTCTACAATTTTGGCTTTTTGCCATGGTGCTTTATCCTATTGGAAGAACCTTCACAGATGGATACATCGAAGCCACAGAGATATGCACTTGGATGAGAAAAGAAAATTCAATACCATTACACTGATTGCACTGATGGCACCTGATAGGATGGGACGGTGGACTGGTTCATATTCTGATCGTCTCATTTCACGAAAAAAGGGTCGGTCACCCTAATGAAGGGACCACTCGGTCTATATATTATTAATATTCACCAATGTATCCAAATACAAAAGATTTACCGTTATAGAACATAACACCATCAGGTATTTACAACTTTGTTTCCCAATTTCTCCCAAAAATTTAATTCGTACCAAGAAACCACAAAAAATCAAAAATGGTAAGTAGATCGGTATCTGTAGATTAAAACTTGGTAACTTTTTAATGAATTTTTCTTTTAAAGATAAAAATAAATACAAATTACTCTTTGATCTGTTTACGAATTAACTGGGACCACTTTAAAATTCCAGAAGAGCAATTACCCGTATGACTTCTAGATTTACTTAGCAACGAGATGAATCCAACGTTTTCAATTCTAAACAAAAGGCCCTCAGGAAATCGAACAAATTCAAATTGGCCGAAGTATTTTTGGAGGACAAATAGACTGCAATTCTTTCTTCACTCTTTTAAGTTCTAGAAAACAAATTAATTAAATGAAAACAAAAGTCTTAATTAAATTGTATCCAAGTTGGAGTTTTTAGAGTTCTTTTTGGTTGGTTTTTATTACGGGATTTGCTGGAAGCAGTGTTTAATAGAAGATTTCATTGAGGACTCGATAAATTGTTGACTCATTTGGAAAAATAAAATGAAAGAAGGCTCTTTTGTTAAATGGGAAGCAATAAAACCCAATGGAAAGGTTAATTGCATCGGATCCTATTGTGGACTTTAATGTTTGTTTTCTAGACTTCGACAGCAATACAGTTAATGGATTTTCGAAACTATACTTGAGAAATGGCAGGAAGTTTGTCTTTAAAAGAAAAATCTATATAAATCCATTTAAAATTGAAAAAAAAAATCAATTTTTTAAACAATTAATGGAATATTAAAAACTAAAATTTAATACCAATTTAAATGCATTAATATGAAAAATATCTTTTTTCAAACTTATTAATTTAATTTTAAATGAAAACTAATGTTCGTTCGTCCGTCCGCATGCAATGACTCGACTCCTAGTGGTTGGAATGGATAAAAAATGCATTTTTGTAAACAGTCATTTATGATCCCTTTTAAAATTATTCTAATGAAATTTAAATTAATTTTCTTAAAGTAATGAATATTAAGTATTATTAAACAATTTTTCCTGTTCCAGCAAAATTAAAAGAATTAAAATCTTATATTTTCTTCTAAAATATAAGATTTTAATTCTTTTAATTTTAATCAGTAACCATAGTAACTAATAAGTATGCAAATGTCTATAAAATGCGTTATTTCAACAGTCCCAAAGTTTAATATGAAGAGTTTGCTATTTTAACCATCTGTGAAACTTAAATCATTTCTTGGTCATAAACCGAACTGGACAATACTACGCGAATCTGAGGAATCGTCTTGGGACCTCCAGAACTAAGCACCCCTAAATGGACCAAACCCCGATTGTCATAGTGAAAATCCCTGGCAGTGTTCACAAAACTCAGTCCATTATAACATGATCACCAACAGGCTTCAATCCTCAAGGTTTCGTCAATTTTGTGTAAAGAATTTCATATAAATCATATACCTTTGGTACGTGGACTGATATCTTTCGTAGCCTAGACACAGACCTCTCATTCGCACGCCTCTCGGGATATAGATAATGGACAGGACATCCCTCTCGAAGGTAGTAATCTCTAAGGATACTATAAAGTTGACATCTCCAAAGAGGATGTCGCTTCTTGTCCCAAAGGGTGGAACGGTTCATCTACACAGACCTATCTAATTGACACGCCCTTCGGGATATAAATAATGGATAGGATATCCCCCCCCCGGAAGATAATTTTGAAGGATACTATAAAGTAGACCTTTCCAAAGTGGATGCAGCTTCCTATTTCATAGAATGACTAACAACAAAAACCGAATCTACCATTAAATTTAAATTGCTCTCTTTGTAGAAGGCCGAGAGCCAGCGTGATCTTGGAAGACTAATAATCATTTAAATGGACGAAATTATCCATTTTTTAACCACCGATTAAACAAGTTCCATTAAACCAACAATTTAAGTTAATTATTGAATACATCTAAAATTATGTTCCTCCTTGGAAGAATAATCTCTTATCTTTTCTGTTTATAATATCGAATGAATTTAAATTGGTCTCGAAATATAAAATGTTCAATCAATGAGTTCTTCCTTCAATGAGTTCCCGCATGCATATCAAATAAGTCCAATTCTCCAGTCTAACATCGCACCATCTTCCAAAAACAAAAGACAAGAAAAATTGGATTTTTCCTCTAGGATACAAGCAAATAGAACTTTTATTCAACTCGTACAGGATGCTGGAAGTAGTTGGGTAAATATCGGGGACCGAGACAAGTGAAGAAATCAATTGCGCTAAATAACCGGTGTCTAAGAATAAAAGAAAATATTCGTTAAAGATGCTATGGAAAAGGAAAAGAAGAAAAAATCTTGCAGTGGAGTTAGTTTAAAAATGCAGATATGGATTAAGAAAGAAGAGAGTACATCAATCAATTATTATAAACAGAATATTTGTTAAGAAAACGCCTGCCATAGCTGTAAGAAAATTGGGTTTCCGGATAGACGTCTACAGTCTGAAGAAAGAAAGAAAGAATATTGGAACGCAAATGACAAAAACACACAGCGCAAGAAATATTGAAAAGAAAAATTATTTTGTTTGCAAAAAATGGGAGAAATCTTTTGCTCGACTTTGAGAATGAAGAAAATGCATGTCGCAGGACATATTGAAGAAACGAAGGTGAAAAATGCTGCCTTTTAAATAAGACAAAGATTTGCACAGAAGAAGAAAACGAAATCGTTGCCCAACAACGAGTATAACTATTTTTTCTTCTTTCTATCGGTTAAGAAAGTAGGCGCATCGAAATGCAAATTACTTTGAGATAATAAGTGACATTACAAGAAAATCTCTGGTAAAGAATTCAAATACAAAATGGAAACAAAGCGCCTGTTTTTTGGTTTTTGTTTTCGAGTGAAAGACTAGAGGAGAATTTGCATTTAATGCGGGCATTAAGACATCTAACTTCTCGTATCTCTCTGAGCATCATTAAAACGAATCTCGCATTATCCTTAACAAGTGAGGACATGGAGTTGCCACACTAAGTTGATCCTCATTTGCACAAAAAATAATTAAAGATATTTTTAAGATGACATTAAGTTATAAAATCCCCATGCGAAGATGTCCATGTTGTTTTCAATCTGGTACGTTTTATTTGTTGTTAATGGATGAACCATTCTTTAGAAGTGTGCCCAGGACCGATGTGCATATTGTGCGGGCTGAAAAACCCTGAATAACCAACAGGAAACCTTGCTCCCTTCATCACCTGAGATCTGTTGACTGCAGCCTCGAGGACTGAAAATCCTAGTAATTAAGATGACCATTACGCCCGAAGCCTCTACTTCTGGATTGCGTGCATCCTCAAGGTCATTCTATGCCATCATTTCCTCACTATTGTATGTTATAGAGCCACAGCCAGCAGAAACTGCAATGTCCTCAGATAGCCACTAGACTAACTAATCCAGTCGAATGATACCTGACGTACAAACTGCCAAAATTGCAATCTCTTGAAGTATCTATAAGTGTAACCAAAGTAATGGATTGTTTATGAGGGACTCTGCCAGAAATATTTTCCCCCAAAGTCCTAAGGAATATTCAGCAGTGGAATTCTTTAAAGGACTTGGAGAAAGCCTCAATTTCGAAGAAAATACTGACGTTATCAAGTCAAACCTGTAACTCCTCCAATGTGTCGTCCCTATGCAGAGGTTGGCTGTCATCTTCGCGATAGACGTACATCAGGTAGAAGCCCTAAACATATCCTCACTACTCTGATCATAGCACTCTCGGAGGTTTGCCAACAAAGATTTCATTCTTTTCCCATTGATCTTGCTCTGGATTATCATCTGTAACATCTTATATTTGTCACATGACCTCATAATTCTTAATCTTATCGGTCCCTGACACTGTTAGCACCACATCTCAAAAGGATTTAACTTATTCTGGGTCTTTTTTGTCAGTGTCTAGGCCTCAGCTCCATAAAGGACAGAAAAGACAGTCGGTATTCTCGTTCTTAAAGGAAGCGTAAGATCACTACAGAATAGAAGATTCTTCATTTTAAGGAAGGCTGCGCGTGCTTGTTCAATTGTTGAGCGTACATCGATAGAATGGTCCCAGTCCTCGCTCAGCAACTCCATGTAATTCATAAGAGATGGTACTGAAACCACATAACCTAATAACTGTCCTCCTCCAACTACTTCCATCCTCTCTTTCCATTGATAATTTCCAAATCAAACTATTTTTCCCTTTCTGCTATTTGAATACCAATCTGAGTTTAATTACTCAAGAAATCTTTGCTCTTTTATGTCCAAAAAATGCTTGAGCTCTTTAACTGCTGAACCGACCAAAAAAGGTTTGATGAGAAATTTTTGACTTCAAAGAATCTTCCAAGGATTGAAGGTGGACAAAAATTCTTATTCCTTCTTGTAGGTATTCTGGATGCATCACATCATCTGCCCCATCTAAACCTAACGGTGACAGCCATCAGAATTCAGATGATGGATAATTTCATCACCCTCTTTCGAAGTAACTGGAAAACGAGATTATTCAATTAATCTCGTTTTCCAGTTGCTCGTTATTCAGATTAATTCCTGGGTTCAAAACCCATCTAAAAGGATGTGTGGAAAGCCAGGAAGATAATACATACAATGGCCCTCAAAGTTTACCAGAAGCTCGTAAAGGCTTCTGGTGCCATTAATTTTGGTAAGATAGTGTATACTAAATGGAGTTGTGTTTCAGACAATTTTTCGTGGATATTAAAGCTAAATTGTTTTCCTAATCTCCTTCCCAGATGCAAATCCCATTTCTAATAGAAGATGAAAAACCCATGCATAGTAGAGTAACTTTAAAATTTATTACCAACCCGATTTTGAAGACAAGTTTATTACTGGAGACCATGGAAGAGTCAAATTTGAAATTTGCTAAAATATTTACAACAAAGACGCGCATAATTTATTAATTGCAATAATGGGGTGACGACCAGCGCTGAAAATGCAATCGCATTTTCCTTAAAGAATACCGAATGATAAATCCTGTTGTAGAAAAATCTATTTTGAGTTGGTTGTTTACAATCCTCAATTTCACCAACCAACTCTAATATTAATAATTCATCATTGTTTGGTAGATAAATAAGCAAAGTATTTGCATATATAATGTCTCCAATTTTAAGCGCATCAATTCTTAATGTAAGCTTGCACGACGAGTTCATTCCAAGATGGAGCTTTAAGGAGATGTTTTTTTTATTACCCAGAGGAATTGCGCTGATTATTTACTTTGACTCCTACGCTTCTGTTGTCTAAAAATCAAAAGATGTATCATTTGGCCATATGCAACACCTCTGATGCTAAGTAATCGTAATTTATGCATTAATTAAGACTAACTAATCATTAACGTCCAATTATCACTTTTAGACCGCAAATATTCAGAGAATCTTTTTTCAAGCTAAATTTTTAATCGATGGTCTCATCTGATGAGGAAGGAAGCCGTCTGATAGGATGCTTGTGCTTCAACTTTGCTCATTTTTAAGTGGCAAAATTCGGAAGTGAAGACAGCCTGTTGTAGAGGCGGCAGAAGCCCAGATTTCTACAGAATGAATTAGAGGTGTTGACTTGCAATTCATTGTAGGAGAATCACCCGTAATACGGGTCTATCGGGGTGTTGGTAGATCTTGGAGGAAAAAAGGAGCAGCCAATCTTGTGGACTCTAGGATTGGTGTGTTTCCAATGATGCAGCGGTTCCCAACCGGTGGTTCGCGAACCCCCAGGAATGGGGAACAATATCCCGTGGTAGGCCGGATTTGCGATTTCTACTGAGTCAACAGTTTGGAAGAAAAGTAACGCCAAGAGAAAAAAGAGAAAACCAAGTTTTTTAGATGCAGTGGAAGCAATATTTGTAATGTGCTTTATGCCAGGAGAGATTAGAAGTCGGGGTAATCCCCAAGATCTTGCCTAGAACTCACAGCGTCATGGAAGATAAACATAGGAGCAGAAGAGTCCTTTTTGCGAGATACCGGACAGGACTGGGTTTTAGAAGGACTGAGATTAACTTATCTTTGCCCCACTAGAGAATTACCTGAAGATCGGCATTTATGGATTTGGTAGCGGATATTCGAGAAGTTGAGCAGGGCAAGGTTTCCCAAACTGGAAGGTGGAATGCAATGTGCTATCATCGGCAAAACGATCGATAGGATTTCCAGTCAAAGGAAGAAGGTCATTAATATACAAGAGGAAATGGGGGACACCGGCATTATTGGAGAAGTTAGAAGACAGAGAGCCATCTACCATCACCCTCAGTGAGCGATTAGAGAAAAACTGGATAACCAATTACTGGATAACCAATTACAAAAAACAGTTGGCAAACCATAAGATGGAAGCTGGTTTAGAAGACCTTTATGCCAAACACGATAGAAAGCCTTTGAGATGTCAAGAGCAACTACTTATGTTTCACCGAACCTTTCCATTGAATTAGTCCATAAATGGGTAACATAAGCCAGAATAACACCATTGGATCGACACTGACGGAATCCATACTGGCGATCATTGATCAGATGGAAGGTTTCTAGGTAGTTTAAGAGTTGGCAGTTAATTGATTTCTCCATTACTTTAGAAAGAGTAGAAGTAATTGCAATTGGACAATAATTGGATAGGAGGGATTTGTCACCCTTTTTAGGAACTGGCTGGATATGAGCAAATTTCCAAGCAGAAGGAAAAACACCTTTGGAATAAGAAAGTGAAAAAAGGCGGCAAAGAATAGGAGTAAGTTCAGGAGCACAGGTTTTGAGAACAAGTGGAGAAATACCACCAGGACCTGGAGCTTTCTTAGCATCAAGATTCATCAAAATCCTTCTGATATCCTTTTGACGGAAGACCACAGGAGGCATTGAATGGAGCGTGTTAGGAATGGTGGGAGGTGTTTTACCAAGATCATTAATACATGAGCTGGAAGAAAAATGGGATGCTAGCAGGTCAGCTTTATCCTTGGCTGAAGTGACAACAGAACCATCTGGTTTGGACAGAGGTGGGAGCAGAGATGGGCAAAAATTGCAGCCAATAGTTTTGGCAAGAGACCAAAATAGTCTGCTACCATTAGGACAAGAAGCAAGTTTTCTGCTCTTAGCCTGTTCGAAATCTAGTTTGGACTGATTAATAACTGCTTTACAAAGTACAAGTGATGCTTAATAATTTTTATTATTAGGCTATGTTACTTATAAAAACGTACACTGGTGTGCAAAATTTAAGGACCAGTCAGGTTTTCACCTGTAGCTTCTCATAGGAGCGGCCTGGATACGGGAAAAGCATACTAAAGGAACCTCTTGAAGTACAGAAATGGTGCAGGAAACAACACCGACACAACAACAGAAACAAAACGGTACAGAAGGACTTTATTCAAAAATGCAACATAGCACTGGCTGCCATGATACAGATGCATCACTGCCAAAGATGGAACAAAGGGAAGAAGTGGTCTTCAGTACATCAGCATTTATCTTTTTGAACAGACGAAGTCAATCATCCCCTTAAAACTAAGAAAATAGTCTTTTGCATTTTTCCCTAAAAGGTCTTTCAATTTTTATCGTAGTGGCTATTTGAAAGCTTTGGAAATGCAAAAATTGAATCTCTTAGAAGTAAACTACAATTCGTAAAAAAAATAAAGGTGACCCATTAGAGCCCAGAGCGATAGAACTTTTGATATTGAAAACATCAAATCCAACTCTGCGCTGTCGAAATATTATAATGGAGAGGCAGTCACTGATATCGGGTTCAAAAGGAAGATAAGTAGCCGCGAAAGAAGGAAGAAATTGTAAATTTTGGGAAATATATTCGCAAATATACCCATTTAACACCTTTAATAGAGTGGTGAGCAGACATCTACATAATATCACACAGAGTTCAGTTCTGAATGGAGATGCTCAGCGTATTTGTTGAAGCAGCGAGATTTGTGATAGTTCGATGGATTCTAAGAGGCACCTTTTGAGTTCCAGTAAAAGAGCAGATTCCATTCAACAGATGTAGGACGCCAGCGCAGAATACTCGTTGGATTGCGAATGTTTGGAGCAGCTAGAAGGAAGTTTATTTCTTGGAATAACAGAAGTGATTTTAATAGAAAGAAAAATAAAACAATGCCTAGTGGATGAGATAAACACCAGTAATTTTATTACTAATCGTAGTTTGATAATAAACCCAGAGAGAATAACTGTTGTTAATTCTTGTTAATAAATGCACTACTGTACCAAAAGTTAGAGCTCACGGTGTAGGCAGCATGGATTTGTCCAAAACATTGAGTTGGTATTGGCGGTTTTTGGTAATAGGGGTGATCGAATACTTTTGATAGGATAGTATGTTATTATACACACCGTGTGTGGGTAGGGCGTCACTAACCCTCAACGGATTTGTTGTTGTAGGGTTTTAGGAGAATCAGCGACTAAGGCCGTATTACTCCATGTATATTTTTGTAAATTGTAATCTATTTTTTGTTTGCTGAATGAAAAACCATGCTATCCTCGCCTGAGACCGATTAACTCAGCCATGTTGGGGAAAAGGCTCATAAAAACTCCTCACGTCATCGATGGGTCTGGAACTCAAGTCTTTTCCACCAACTGCGCTACCCACGAGGGCACTGTCAACGAGTGTCTGGACAGTAATGCAGCATCCATAGCTAAATAAACATGGCCTAAAAGGGAACGATGGTTGGGAACAGCAACGACATTTCGAAAGATAAAACAAATGAACGAAATCCGAAAAGGCACTTCAATCCTATTTCAGGAACTGTAACAAAATTATTGAAAACAGCGAGAAGCTCTTGTCTTACGAATCCCATGATGGACGGTATTACTGCTAGAAACGTTGATATTCGCCAATGACCACGTATGTTGCGCGACTCCTTAATGGGAAATATAATTAATGAAGCAGACATCGCTTGGATGTTCGACTTGGAATGAATAATAATCCTCCAATGAGGTTAGGTGGAGTCTGGTACAAATTTTTACGATATTGGCAATCTTTAGCCGCTCTGTTTGCTACTATGAAAATTACCTGATTACGGTTGATAAGATCAAAATCATGGGACCACTTAGCGGAAACTGAAGGCGGAAGAAAGCCCATCAAATTAACTGCCATTAGCGCTCCCTAACGGCTAATGACCCGCTTTATTAAAATAATAAATAATATGGCTATCGGAGAGATGGCGAATGTGGGCGATGGATTGGACATTAATATAAAGCTTATTTATTGTTATGGCCTTGAGACCGAACTAAATCAGCCTTAGAAGAAGGGCGAGTATGAAATGCTAGAGAGAAAGGAAGGCTCCTTTATAAGATCTCCTGGAGATTCACATTTATTTTCCCTTTGTCTCCCACACAATCTCCTCTTAGATTTAATTAAAACAGTCCAATGTGTTTGATAAATCGCGAGGAGGGAGATAAAACATCTATCATGAAAGGAATTTTTACAAGTCGGAGTGAACTGCTAAGCCACAGTACACCAGTCAGCAAAAAGTAAGGGTAACCGGAATGAATATGACGAACGGCCAAGCGCTCTAACTCCAGGAAACTATTATTGGCAAGAGTTTTCGAGAAAAATTATACTACATAATATACTCAGTGACCATAAAACTATAAACCTTTATTTAATATCTAGTAGGATCACCCTTTACTTGAATTACAGACCGTACACGTCGTGGCTTAGATTCAACTAGGTGTCTGAAGGAGTCTAGCTTCAGATTTGACCATTCTTCCATCGAGATATTGGTCAGCTGCTGTATTGTGGTTGGTAGAGAACTACCCTTTCCAATGTTGGACGTTGGAATTCTTGGGAATGTTCCTCGAACCATTTGAATGCAATTTTTGTATGATGGACATTGCGTTGTAACCATGAAAGAATCCATCTCAATCCGGTTAAAAATGAAGCATTTCAGTGGAGGTAACCTCGGCCTTTTAATGCTGAGTGGACCCAGTCAGTACCAACAGAACATATACCATACCACGATGCCATCTGCAGCATCGTGGCATACCGCGTTACAAAAGTTTCTAATTTTTTGGCCAGTGAGTGTACTACAATCACAGTGCTGTACTATTGTATCTTACTGCTGTCTTTTGAATCCACCTATTTGGATATCTAAAAAGAGCTTTTACTGCTGGACGTTTGATTAAGTCTTTCAGCTCCATTTGTACGAATTTCAAAATTTCTTAAGACCAATATCTTGGACTAAAAGTGTTGAATTCAAGCGGCTACCTCTGAAGCATTTTCAAGCATGCAGTGTTTCAGTTAAATACGGTCTGTGTGATCATGATCATATCTGAGAGCGCTTTCATCCCTTTTAAGAAAGTCGCTGTATCTGAGATGCTGGAAGAAAAATTTCCTGAATGTTGCAACAGAAGCCAGTAACAAAAACATGAAATACGAAGCGAATTATAAACTTTGCGTTATGCGCTGATGATGCAGAAAATGAAGGCTTATCCAACCCTGCACTCCGGGTATCCTTTCGCTTTCTAACCAAGGAGAACTATAAGTATACTAGACAATCAGAACGCTGGCCACGTCGGCAGTATTTATCGGAGCAGTAAGAACACCACCTCGAGGTCATAATTCTTCTCGATACCAACATTGGATGCCCTTAGCAGTCTTTAGGAGTCTCTGGTTTATTTCATTTTGACCCCTAGAAGAAAGGCCGACTGCTAACGCCAGGTGTTTATTTCCTGTCTCAGAAGGTACGGTCAGGGAGCACATGGCTAAAAATGACATGGCAGCTGGTGAAACACAGCCATGACTTGTTCTTCAAGTAGGCACACTCTAAGGATTTCAAGAGCAGAAAAAAGAAAAAAAACAGAAGAGGAGGAGGACAAGGCGGATTTCCTCTGTTTTCTTAACACTTTACGTTTCTAGTGTGTATTTTTACGAAGCACACACCCAAGTGTCGTGAAGATTCGCAAGTCGTAAACTTTGGCAAACATTTCTTTTTATTTTCACCCTTAAATCGATATTCCACAGGCAAATCTTCGAAGAAAGTGAAATCGTCCTGCGGGGAGTCTGGAGGGTCCGGAAAAATCACTCGAAGCAGTTTATAAACATTACGTTTGTCTTTTCTCTAAATGTTTCTTACTGGCCTAAAGCAGAGTGATTTTAGTTTTTCGTGCAGTTGTGGTGGAAACATTTCATATATATATACTGATGCCTTACACTTTTGATGCTTCAGTGTATTTGGTGGCTGTAATGATTCACGAACATAGCATTTGAAATCTACAGTAACGGTCATCACCAACGTGATTTATTTGAAAGCCACAAATTTTGCTGTGAATGTGACATCCACTTGAAACCCAGAACAACCTTTTCATGTGATTGAAAGGAATCAACAACATCCATGAGCATATTGCTCATTACCTGAAGCAGTTTACGAAAACAAGATCTGAAAACGACAACAATCTTGCACGAGAGCTTGACATATATTTTGAAAACTACAATCTTGCACGAAAGCGTGATGTATTTTTGAAAACTAAAACAGCCTTGCAATAGAGTGTGACGTATTTTTGAAAACTGCAACAATCTTGCTCGTGAGCGTGACAAAAACCTAACTACAACAATCTTGCACGAGAGCGTCACGTATATTTTGAAAACTACAACAATCTTGCACGAGAGCGTCACGTATATTTTGAAATCTACAACTATCTTGCACGAGAGCGTCACGTATATTTTGAAATCTACAACTATCTTGCACGAGAGCATCACGTATGTTTTGAAAACTACAACAATGTTGCTCGTGAGCATGACGTACTTTTGAAAACTACAGCAATCTGCTCGTGATCTTGACGTAAATTTGAAAACTACAACAATGTTGCTCGTGAGCATGATGTATTTTTGAAAAAAAGTATAGCAATCTGCTCGTGAGCTTGACGTACATTAAGCTACAATAACCTTATCAAGTACAGTTAACCATCAATACGTATATGTAGTCACGTGACAATTGCGCAATGGATTTATTTTTCCTCCTTATATTCCTTACGTAATCGTCACGTGACTTATTTCCCAAAAATTAAACTCGTGTCTTCTTTCGTGCCATGCTGGGTAAGGAAACAAATCCCAATAACTTCTTTTAGGACATTTCAACGCCAAAATCTGCTGCTACCATGGAAACATTCTTTGATTCCTGGAATGACGAAGCGAATAGCAATCAGATCGGTATTACACGTTGCTTTTAATTACCCTGATGGGACTCTTTTGCCACGAAGTCTGTGTGTATATAAAGCACTCAAGGACACTGTTGATAGGCAGAGTGTGCGCTTAGAAGCTATTTCATTAAGTTGTGTTTAAATACCTAATTAGCAGAGTCGGGTCACTTATGTCATCGATAATTAAATTTAGATCACCTCTTCGCATATAAATTTCGCGCATACTCCTATAAATGAGTTAGCATTGGCGGCTGAGTAAAGGGGCATTGGGATTATGACGTTCGCTCGTAGTGTGGTGGCAAGTTACGTTAGATTTGAGCAAATGAAGTTTAATTAAAGCTGAACTTCCAAAACTGGAAAGACTTCGCATCATCAACAGCAAATGATGGAGAAACTGAAATTGTGTTGTCTGAATACAGCGAGAAGTATCGGGGCATCTATTCACCTGCGCTTGACTCGCGCATCCTTGACATCGTAACTTACCCATCCTTAACTCGTATGGTGGATCCATTGCGGTACTCTGCACGCAGAAAACGGAATTTTAAGACCTTTACTAAAACCTTGGAGGGAATTGAAGAAACTGGGATTTGGTGATCGTGTGCCTATAAGAAAGCGACTTCTGTAAAAAATCTAGAGATTCGACTGTAATGGTGCCCCCAAAGCCACGACTGGACTGTAGAACCGTGGAAAAAGATCACTTGATCAGACGAGTCTCGATATATTCTTTTTTTCACCAATAGTAGGATGAAAGCGTGGTGTGAACCTCAGAAGCGATGATCCATACTGCCTCGTGTCCACCGCTGAGGTGGCTGTAGATGGTATCATTGTACGAAGCATATTCGGTTGGTACAGATTGAGTCCGCTCATACAGTTAGGTTATGTTACCCCCAATGAATATATTTCTGTAGTATTGGACCAATTTATCCGATTGATTCTTTCAAAAAGACAACGCAGCTATCCACCCTGCAAAAATTGAATCTGAATGGGTCGAAGAGCATTTCTAAGTCCTGGAAATATAAATGATTACGATATGCGAGGCGTGGCAATAAAGTTCACAAGAACACAAAGCGAAGGAAGTCAAAAATGGTTTTGAATGAGATGATGTTCAGTTTGGCGTTTTCTTTTTTCTTCATATGCTCAGCATCCTGAAATCTTTCTTTTGAGAGCAGTTTTCTTGGGAGAGGAAGTCTGCTGGTGCTAGATTGGGAGAGTAAGATGGACGGTTGATCTGTACATGTTCGTCAGAAATGTCTTCACACGTGTGTGGAATGGGCGAGGGCGTTGTCGTGCAACAAGACCAAGTCTTTTTCTCGAAATTGAGGCCACACCCGTGATATGCGCCTCAATAGGCTTTGAAGCACCTGACTAGAACGCAGCATTTCCTCTGTCCCCTTCAGTCTTGTCCTTGTGAATAACATTCCGTTTGTCGAAAAACATGATCAACTGTTTTTATCCTGGACTTCTGTAAACGACACTTTTTGGGCTTTGGTCATGATTTAAGTACACTGAATGCGCTGACACTGTCTCTGGGTCATAATGAAACAACACACTCATCTCCACTTACAGTACAGTAGAGGAAATTTTACAAGTCTGGATGAAGTCTTCGCATGACGACACTGTTGCTTTTGCTCATTCATGGGGCTATGTAGCACAAATTTTGCACAGACCCTCCTTTTCTCTAAATCTGGATGCAGAAATCGACAAATTGTCTCATTCATTTCCAACTCATCGGCCATCATTCTGAGGGTCAAACAACGATCTCTTATCACAATTTCCCTAACTTTTGCAACAATGTTCTCTTTCGAGAGGTTGACGGACGCTCACTTCTTGGGTCATCGCGAACATCCTCACGTCCATTTTTGAAACGCTCATATCACGTCTTTTGCATCGTCCATTCTTTAAAATCGCCCAGTCGAAAAGAGGACCGACTCCACCTCATTTCAGGACTCAGTTCGAGTAATAAATACTGGCTGCTACAGATATATCGTGTTCCTCCAGCACTTTTATAGCTTCTCCTTTGCGCACGTCTATCCAGAGAGTATTTCAATATTCTCTAAAGGACAGTTGTTGACAGCAAAATGTGTCCCTCTGAGTAAAATTGGCATCCGTGGATCAGATGAAATCAATTTTATACATTGTGGATATTTAGAGAGACGTGACTTTTGCTGTCCCAGTGTACTTAATGCGCAATTATCCTCCGATCTGTCGTACCTTGACTTGACGTGACATTTTGGATCCGTCTTCTACACCCCATCGACATTTACCTCAAAGATTACAGAGAAATGTGGTGATAGCCCGGAACAGCAAGCTGGCGGAGAACCCGGCAATAAGTTATAAGACAGAAGATAATCTCAGTGGGAGTGCCTTACTATCCGTTATCTGCTGGAACTATTTACAACAGCTTTTACGATCTGCACTTGGCATCATTCTAACCACCGCAGGAAGCATTCAAGATAATGGCTCGCCTTTATACTCGATGTGATATGTTTAAAAGGAGTCCTGTCAAAGACACCATCGCATCTCTAAATCACCCCATCCGGCCAACAACGCCGCGATTTCCACTTGCAAAACTCGGATTTGGAAAAAAGAAAGAAAGGGGGGAAAAAATCCAGGTCAAAAGAGTGAACAAACGATTCGATATAGTGTCGCCATCTATCGATGCATTTTGGAGTAAAACTGGCAATTGGTGAAGCCTTAGTTATTTCGAAGTTTAATGAATATATTTTTAAAAGTAATTAAATATTTAATTCAGAATTAGTAGTTCTAATTGTTTTTCTCTTTATTAGATTTCTCTTATCAAAAAATGTACGAAAGTTAAATGATTTTAGCGACAAAACTTTTTACATCAACATTACATTTTCGCCCGTCTGGCAAATCCTCTTCAGATAAGTGTAATAATCTCGTTCTCAGAGCTTTTTTTTCTCTTTAGTACCTTGACAGTTCATCGCTCCAGTGAGTTTCAGTTAAGGTAAGCTGATTTTTCAGTCTGTTACAGTCCGGAGAGAAAAGGATGGCTGCTTAGGAGTCTGCGTAGGAGACGGCAACTTTTTTCTTTCTATTCTCGCCAGCACATTGAGCTCAGATAGAGAAAATTGCCTTATTGTTTACGTGTTATCTTCCATATACAGGAAGTAGGAATATTAAAGAGTGGTTCAGCTATCGATTTTGGCTTCTCTTTCAACTCTGTACAGTTCCTCTGGAAATTATTCGCGGTGCCCCTTCCTTTTCATTTGATAGAATCCCCTGTTTACGGTGTACTGCTCCCGAGGAACAGAAGGAGAGTGGAAGGGAGTAAGGGTTTTCGGGAGAATAAGCAATGGATTGCTAACCTGGAGAAACAAAAGTGGTATCGTGCTTTGACTGATGAGTTCCCAGACTTAACGCTAGCACTGTGAGAGGTGTGCTTCTCTGACTACGAACGCCGGAGAGATTTTTGATGTCTTGAATGGATGAAAGATGCGCGATAGACTGTCCTTTACACGATCACAAAGAGGAAATATGGCTTATTTTGTTTATGAGTTCCACACTTGTAAATCCAACCTCTTTTCCTTTATGTACTTACAAGTGTACCCAACTTCAATGGAGTGCATCCAATTGTTGTCACTCAATAAAAATTGCATTACCTAAAAGCGAAAGAATGATGAATATTTTTAAAAATGACTTGTGTTTTGAGGTTGATTCGTCTTGTATGGCAGCTGCCAGAGGGCGGATTCGGCTGGGGGAATGTTTTATTATTAGTAGTAGTGGCAAGTGATGTAAGAAAGCGAGCTTATACAGCATCAATCGAAAAGGAAAAAACATCTAACAGTTTCCGCATCACTTGTCCATCTCCTACAATAATTTTTCTACTTCTTTGAATTTATTCAAACTACCCACTTAGATAACAACAGGTGGAAGTTTGTTCCGGCAATCAACCACCCGCTGGCTGAAGACAAACTTCTGCACATCTATTCTGCAACCAGCCTTCCTCAATTTGAATTTGTGGACCCTCATGTGCGTCGTCTGAGCAAGAGAAAGAATCCCATCAGCATTGAGAGCTTGTTCGATCCATTCAAATCCTTAAACAGTTCAATCAGATCACCTCATAGGTGCCGTCTCCAGAGACGAAGCCTTTCTTGGTAAGAGCACCCTTTGTTCCACTCACCAATCTCATTGCCCTTCTCCGAGCGGAGATGGGAGAAATCCCAGGTGCCGTCCGACACGAACATACCTTATGCCCTTCTCCGTACTCTTTCTAGCAGCTTCACATCCTTCCTGAAATCAGGACTCTGGACCTGTATGCAGAACAGAAGATGTGGCCTGACCATTGCCTTATACAATGGGATAAACACAACCTTATCCCTGCTAGCAAAATTCCTGTTTTCAGTTGGATTGATCCTTACAAAAACAAATCCTTATCATTAACAAAACAAATCTTTACAAAACAAATCCTTGAATGACAAAATAAATCCATATTGAAAAAAAAAACATCCTTTTCAATGACAAAAATCCTTATTGAAAAAACCAATCCTTATTGAAAAAGCAAATCGTTAACATTCATTGACAAAACAAATCAATCCTTATTGAAAAAAACAAATCAATCCTTATTGAAAAAAACAAATCCTTATTAACAAAAATCTTTTCCAATGACAAAACATATCCTTGACATTCACTGACAAAACGAATCCTTATTCAAAAAAACAAATTCTTATTGAAGAAACAAATCCCTACTGAAAAAAAACAATCCTTATTAACAAAAATCCTTTTCAATGACAACAAACCTATGTCATTCATTGACAAAAGAAATCCTTATTCAAAAAAACAAATCCTTCACATTCATTGAAAAAAACAAATCAATCCTTATTGAAAAAAACAAATCCTTATTAACAAAAATCTTTTCCAATGACAAAACAAATCCTTGACATTCACTGACAAAACATATCCTTGACATTCACTGACAAAACGAATCCTTATTGAAAAAAACAAATTCTTATTGAAGAAACAAATCCCTACTGAAAAAAAACAATCCTTATTAACAAAAATCCTTTTCAATGACAACAAACCTATGTCATTCATTGACAAAAGAAATCCTTATTCAAAAAAACAAATCCTTCACATTCATTGAAAAAACAAATCAATCCTTATTGAAAAAAACCAACTCCTTATTAACAAAAATCCTTTTCAATGACAAAACAAATCCTTGACATTCGCATTCACTGACAAAACGAATCCAAAACAAATCCTTATTGAAAAAAGCAATCCTTATTAACAAAAGTCCTTTTCAATGACAACAAACCCATGTCATTCATTGACAAAACAAATCCATATTCAAAAAAACAAATCCTTGACATTCATTGACAAAACAAATCCTTATTGAAAAAACAAATCCATATCATTGGTAAAAAACAAATCTTTCTTTGGTAAAAAAAATCCTTTTCAATGACAAAACAAATCTGTCATTCATTGACAAAAATCCTTGACAGTGACAAAACAAATCCTTATCATTGACAAAACCCCATGAGCTGTCTGACAGCCTGTCTGCATTGCTCAGAATACTTCATATCCGACTTCACAATTATCCTCAGCTCTTCTTCATTCTCCTCAGTGTGGTTCTATATAGAAAACGACAATGGGCCCAGCATTGAATCCTGGGGGAACTCTTCTAATAATATTAGTCCAAGAAGAGCAATATCCATTGATCCAAACCGCTCATGCATTTGGGGACCAGAAATGTTGGTGTCACGTATGAGCTACTGGGAGAGGAGCTAATTTCTTTAATTAATAATATTTTAATTATTTTGAGCTTGTTTTAAACATTTTAAAATTTATTAGTACCTATTATGAGGGTATTGTGTTAAAACACGCGCAGCGGGTCAATATCCCAAATATCGACAGATTCAGCGGTGGACAGAAGTACAGTTCAATCCTTAATGTCTATCTCACGAAATAAAAAAAGAAAGAAAAAGTTACCTTCCAACTCACAAAACAAAACTGCGCACAATGGCAGAAGTAATTAACCGCGTTACAAAAACGAACACAGTATCTAATACTAGTAATGGGGGAGGAGGGTTGGCAATCTCTCATCACCAAGTAATTAATTTTGTCCGTCTATGAAAAACCATTTGCTACTGACAGAAAGTTATGAAAAATAATATTCTCTCTCTCTCTCCGTTCATCTGTCTATTTATCAGCCCCAGACAGAGAATACGCATGCAGAAGTAGAGTTTTAGGGGTTACAAAAAAATTGCAGTCGATTAATGAGAGTTTGGAGTCGGTTAGGGTTAGAGAGAATTCTGAAATCTTTTTGAAAGTCAATGAACTTGGGAAAATTTCGAAGCTGATTTCTGATTATCAGGTAGTTTTAAGTGAAGACCTAAAAGGGTGTTAACTGCCACCTCCAGCCCTAAATTTTTGTAAATCTTTTGTAAATTTTGCGCACTAGTGTTGTTGCACCCAACTTTTGTAGAGCAGTGTACACAATGCAATCAAGTTTGTGGTCATTCCATCCGCGATGTTTAGTGTGACCATCTTTGCGCAGAGGAAGCATCACCTGGTTGTACGTGCGAATATAGAGCAGCCCTTGGGCGGCGAAAAGATGTAGGGCCGGAAATCGAATTGGCGAACTCTATTCCACCAGCGACAAAATTGGCCAAGAGGAGTCATAACTTCAGTCTAGTGGCAGTTGACGCGTTCATAGGAAAAGAAGCAATCTGTCGACATAAACGCGTGGAACGTGAATCCGCGAGATTAAAACTGGCAGCCAACAAACGATTCATAGCTCAAATACTGTTTTAGCTAAGATATAGTAAGATCGAGTAATTGCTCAAAATAAGCTGAAGATTGTTAGCAGCAAAAGTTTTTGATACGCTAAACCCCCCAAAAAGTATTGTATCTTTCAAATAAAACTCGTATCTGTTCCAAACGATGATTGAAATTTAAAAACAAGGAACTTCTGGCGCCATCTGTAGGATGAATCACTCGTAAAAAAAAAAATTGCTTAATACATATTTATACCTTGATCGATTCTGGATAATTAAATTCGCGAAATTAAAGCATGATGGGCCCGCGTCTAACAGGGGCCTTTTAAATAAATTTCGCTAACTTAAAGCAACCTTAACTTTGTTTCTGACATGTTTATAATTACTTGTTGTTTCTAAGCCTTATTTACACCGCTTAAAACATGATTTGTTGAACGCACGTGGCTTTTCCCGTTCTACGCTGAATCCTCTGTCTCACTTGTCATAGATCTTTATCAGAACTCCTTGTAGACTCGAGAAGTTTACCTTACCTTTCATACCGACATCCTTTTCCTCATGCAATCATCGGGGCAGCAGAGCGTGATAAGCAAAGATCAAAACGCGAAGACCACACCACAGCAGGGGTTGACATTTACAAGCGCTGATCCAGCGTTTCGGAGCAGCATGATGGTGTTACTTGGTACCAGATGCCGAAGACACATCGAATCTTCTATATTAGGAACGAAATAAAATTGGCGTACAGGTAGGAATTTATCGCGAAGAGAAATTCTAACAGGAAAAGTAGTTAGGGATCTTCGTACTAATTTAAAATGTTGGCTGGATACCATTTTATTTCGAGTTGAAGCAGAAGTTGGTGCAATTTTTATCTCTCGTTAATCTTCCTACTTTTTAAAATTCAAATTGCGAGAGATTTATGAATTTTTAATGAAATTGTCGGCCTTGCCAGAGTTCCCATATATCTGGAAACAACTAGAAGTCACACGGGCTGACCACGGTGATTATGAAATCTCACTTGATAAAATAGCGATAATATTTCTGATTATCAGGTAGTTTTAAGTGAAGACCTAAAAGGGTGTTAACTGCCACCTCCGGCCCTCAATTCACCGAACTTTTTAATCAAACCTATCTCTCCTGATGGTTCCAGATACAGGCACCAGGTGGCTGTACCGCACAGGCCCATCTGTTGACATGTGCAGTGTTAGTTACTGTATCTAAAACATCCACTTAATATCAAGGATACACATGTGTTCCCCTAACAAAGAGCAACAAAAGTCCTCGGTCTTTTCAATCCTCCCACTTTAATCTCTGTGTAGTTACGTAATCCCAGAGTATACAAAAGGCGCTCTCTCTTTCTGCTAGTAAAGGGTTTTTGCCTCATCACCCGAACTTACGTGGCTAATCCCCCAACGCTGTGTAAACATTCCCCCCCGACTGTCATAAATCAAAGGCTTCCGAAAGAAAGGGGGAGAGTGCTAATACAAGCGTTGATTCTCCGAATATAGTGCCCATCCAGGCATCACCACCGCCATCTGCTGCTACACGACTCTCTGCTATCCACAATCAAGAGATGACACCGAAAAGGGAAGGAAGGAAAGATGACTATGTCCACGCGATTAATAGTCAATCCAGACAAAAGCCACGAGGAATACGGTGATGCTCTTCGTAATCATATCTCAATTTCCTTCCCTCCCTCCCCCTCCAACGACAAAGCTACTGCTGGCGATAGCAGACGCACTAAATAACAGTTGAATCACTGGGTCTCGCTGGGACATTACAGCTACGTAGATCTGCTGACATCAATACCGATCAGCGGACTCCAGCAACGGACTGTTCAAAGTACACGCAGTCGTTGGTCCATGATAAGGTCATCCTTTTTACACACAAAGACATAAAACGGGGGTGGTTGTCCCGGAAGAGCTGGCCATCCCATCCACGTCCCAAAAAAAGAGGTTCCATTCGAAGTCCAATTTCTGCGTGCTTTACGTAAATGACCCTTGAAAAAAATAAATAAATATTGTGTTCTGTCGGGCGAGGCAAACTCTATTATTCCCAGTAAAACAAAATGCAAAGCGTGATTCAGTTTCTCGCTCTAAGTTCTCCACCCCCTCCCCCTAGTGTGATTTATTCAAGCGCGGCCAATAGGGGGTTGTGCAGCGTCGAAGGAGGAAAGTATTGACAGTGTTCGATGAACTTTAGGCCTACGTTGTTGGAGATTTATAGCTGAAATGTGCTGTGTGCAAAATGAGATTTCTTTTATCTTTGGGCAGAGCTATAAACGTGGCCATTATTGGAGAGAATAAAAAATATAAAAAGGGTCATTTAGGGTGTTTGGGATTTCAGTTGGGGGGGGAAATGGACCAACAAATACGAGGCAGGAAGAATGAGCAGAGTAGATTAGACGAGTGCGCAGGCGCAGGTTGCAAATTTTCAAAATATGTCACTTTCACCAATTCGAAATTAATTTTTTAATGTTTTTTTTTGATTTAGTGAAATTGAAATTTTCCGGGTTTTTTTTTTTTTAATTAGTGAATTTTTTTTTTGAATTGACGTTCTGCAGTTTTCTTTTTTTTAATTGGTGAAATTGACATTTTGCAGATTTTTTTAATTGGTTAAAGTGACATTTTCTTTTTTTTTAATTGATATTTTGCAGATTTTTTTAATTCGTGAAATTGAAATTTTGCAGACTTTTTTCGAATTGGTGAAATTGACATTTTGCAGTTTTTTTTTTTTCGAATTGGTGAAATTGACATTTTGCAATTTTTTTTTTCGAATTGGTGAAATTGACATTTTGCAATTTTTTTTTTCGAATTGGTGAAATTGACATTTTGCAATTTTTTTTTTCGAATTTGTGAAATTGACATTTTGCAATTTTTTTTTCCGAATTTGTGAAATTGACATTTCGCAGATTGTTCTTTATTTTTTTTAAATTTTATTGCTGACTGTTTTAGAGGCGATCGATGAGATTTAAACAAGTTCAAGAAAACCTTGAAGGCAACTTCGGTAAGGGATAGCAATAGAACGAAAAGAGAAGCTTATCGAACCACAAAAGACAAGGTGTTCGGAAACTTCATTGTGATACAAGTTTGAAAAGGGATACTTAAGTGGAAAAGTCGAGATCTTAGCGCTAGAGATTTATTGACTGTAGACGAACATCGTGTGATAAAGTTTTATCAGTTGCAGGCTAAGAGTGTCTAAAACTTTGCACAGGCGCCAGCACTATTGTTTTTCTCCCTCCACCCCCACAAAGGAAGGAGGGGGATATTACAGAGCCTGTCACTCGCTTCTAACCTAGTTTTGCACAACTGACATTTAATATTAATAAATCGTCAGACGGTGTTGATTTCTTAATCAAATAAAAAGTCCGGATCGATCTTGAACCACCCTCAAACTATGGCAACAAATGATCTCTTCTAGCATTATATAGCAGTCCAAGATGATGGTGAATCGCCATCTTGTTTTTTCCCTGATGGGGTCCAATAAAGGAGAAAGAGCGATTGTAAATTGGAAAAATTATCTTTTAAGGAATTCTCTCGAAAGCATAACTAGAAGACGTCCCTTCCACTCTTACAGGCTGTGTGTGCATGGTTTATATTTTTGAAAGAGTGCACTAACCCCCTTCCGTTTGCAGGCATTCGTCCGTCCGCATGTAACAACATGGATTTTCATAAAATTTTATATTTGTTTTTTTCCCTGGATACCTCCCTGCTGACCTCTAGGTTTCCGTGATTTTATGCAGTGTTGCCCATCGATTTCGGATTACTCAATTTCGATTTGACTAAATATTTTGGTGAGGCAGTGTAGTAATAGGGTATTACGAAATGGCACGTTATTTGTAAAATGAAATTTGTCTAATCCTACCAAATTTCATTAAAATCGGATCAATAGAATATATATAATTATTTATTGGTTCAACCATCCTCATGCAATAACTCGACTTCCAGGAGATGGATTTTCATGAATCTTCTTTAGATTTCAATTTTTGGTCTGTATGTGATACACTGAACTGTCTTACAAAATACTGATGTCATACAAAGGGGATTATGGGGAGGCTGGTAAGGATGGATACCTCCCTGCTGACCTCTAGGTTTCCGTGATTTTACGCAGTGTTGCCCATCGATTTCGGATTACTCAATTTCGATTTGACTAAATATTTTGGTGAGGCAGTGTAGTAATAGGGTATTACGAAATGGTACGTTAATTTAAATCTCTCTTAGTTTGTATGCAAAAAAAAAGTATTTTATTCCAAGGCACTTAGGACAACAGACTATTCATCTTTCTTTCTTTCTTTTTTTTTTTTTTTTTTTTGTGCTCACGGAACCATTTTCAATAAAATCAATTAGCGCAATTTTTCCTATGCATTTTAACTTTTTCCATAGGCTTACTTAAAGTACCAAAAAATAAAGAATCGCGAATTACCATTTCGGTTTTTATTTATTTATTTTTAAACTAAGCTGCTCTTAAAAATACTCCATTTTATTACGCGTATTTTTACAATCAAATCCGCGTTTTACTAAAACTCAAAATGTTATTCGATTTCAACAAGGTTGCTAATAAAGAAGCTTAAGAGATTTCTCGTTTAAAGAAGTAGAGATTTACTTTGGATGCAACCTTCCATTAAAAATCGTTTCCATAGCGACCGTGAAAAGTCTCCTTTAACGACTATAGTTTATCTTTTCAAGAATATTAATGAGTAAGACAAATAATACGTGACTTTGCACGTGCAGTTCGTTTAATGGGTAAAAATGTGCGGGCGGTATGGCAAACAAAAAAAAAAAAAAAAATCATAAGAAACGCAGAAGTGAACGCTGTGAAAACATGGCGCCTCGAGCTTTGGCATGATTGGACGGTTAACAATAAGCTTGAAATCAATGTCTGCACGTGCAGATATTTAATTTGCGATTCTGATAACAATCTAGAAGGTCAACAATGAAAGAGAAATCTACACGAAGATGTTAACAGTTACATATATAGCAGTAGACAAAATAATGGAATCAATCGAACACATTGCAAGTGCTAATTTGAAACAGAAAATTCGGAATTGATTTGAGGAATTCTTGGAATGCACGGAAATAAGGATAGTAATATGCGTCAAGCTTTTATTCAGTTTTCAGGGGAAGCTCTAGGATCACCATTAGGCCCATTTTTGTTTTTCATTAATATACTTCCATCAAATTATACTCTCATCATCTTTACAAGCCAATTTATTAATATAAAGGTAACAACGTAATGATTGGATCTAGTACCCATATAAACCAAGGCACTGCCCGTTTATCACTGAAAATATCCGTGATTTTATGAAGTGATGCCCTCCGTTTTTTTTTTTTTTTTTTTTTAGAAAACCAAAAAGAAGTCAGTCCTCATGAGAATTCTTTCTGGTTTACTTTCTGCTTGTTGCAGCAAGTTTTTTCCATCAATAACGCTATTTATAAAGCTTGACACTACGTGCGGCTATACATGTGTCACCACTCTTATTCTAGAGGGGATTCTCATTGGAAGATTATCGACAATCCGACTTCTTAAATGAAATGGTACCACCTACTTTTCTCATCATTAAGATGACAAACTGTAGAAGTGCATTGTGGATAACCCACAATGCAGTGGTATGTGGGGAGGTGTATAATTCAAATATTTAATCGGAAACGGTATCAGAATTAAATTTAAATAAAATATTAAAAAACCACTTTTATTTATTAAAAACAAATATTAAAAGTCAGTAGAAGCAAAATATGTAAATATGTATATTAAGAAATATAAGCAGCAAATATAAATACAAATATATTAAAATAAAAAAAAAACTTAGATTCTATATTATTAAAATTAAGCCTCTTTTCTATTCCTATGACAGCGTTCAATACTTTATATTTCAAAATGAGTTTTAAAATTTATATACTTTGTATAAGTCCAAGTAAGATTTTTAGTGTTCCCGAGCATCTATAAGTTCGAAGTCGCGTGCAGTAGAACTATTGCCACCAATATGCCGGCCCTACATACAGAAATCTGAAATTGTTCAATATTTAAAGAGACCGTGTGTACGAATTATTTCTTCTCTTTAATATTTTCGCCTGTTAATGACAATTAGCAATTTTTGTGATTACCAAACATTGGAAATCAACAATTAATATAAATAGCAATTTTTCGTCTGCTAAAAGTAATTAAAGCGGAATTTTTTTGCTATTGCCAACAAACGAAATTCACAAGAAAAGAATAAGCAGAAGAAATTTACAAAAAATATGCAGAATACATAAAAAACCAAAAGAAAAATTTTACAAAAAAAGAGCAGAAGAATTTTAAAAAAAAAGAGAAGAATTTTACAAAAAAAAAAGCAAAAGAAAGAATTTTACAAAAAAAAAAAAAGCAGAAGAAAGAATTTTACAAAAAAAAAAAGCAGAAGAAAGAATTTTACAAAAAAAAAAAAAGCAGAAGAAAGAATTTTACAAAAAAAAAAAAGCAGAAGAAAGAATTTTACAAAAAAAAAAATCGGAAAGAAATTTTCAAAATAAGCAAAAGAATTTTACAAAAAAAAGCAGAATTTTACAAAAAAAAAGCAGAATTTTACAAAAAAAAGCAGAATTTTACAAAAAAAGCACAAGAAAGAATTTTACAAAAATAAAGGCAGAAGAATTTTACAAAAATAAAGGGAGAAGAATTTTACAAAAATAAAGGGAGAAGAATTTTACAAAAATAAAGGGAGAAGAATTTTACAAAAATAAAGGGAGAAGAATTTTACAAAAATAAAGGGAGAAGAATTTTACAAAAACAAGCAGAAGAATTTTACAAAAATAAGCAGAAGAAAGAAATTTACAAAAAAAAAAAGCAGAAATTTGCAGAAAACAGCTCAATTAAAACTACGCTAACTGGTATGAGAACAGGTACAAAGAAAATACCAAAAACCAGAGGGCGCTTTATAATGTGGTGATGATTTTGGTAGCTAGAATTTATTTCCTAAAACAAGTGTTCTGTTAATAACACACGCAGACATAGAACAAGTAAATTGCACTCTTCGATCAGACTATTGAGAGAGAGATCGAATAGAAAAAAAAAAACATGCTTCGTAAATTACTGGACTGTTTCTCAGCTTCCTGTGTATTTTGTTCATTTCCTGCAGGCGCTTCTGTCAGGGCCGAACCGTAATGTGATTTATTACTGCGCCTTAGCAATGTCAAGAGATGTTGAGAAAGATAGAGACAAGAAGAAAGCTGCATCTACTGTTGCTAGCAAATCTTCGGGACGGAGTCGTAGAGCGTCTCTAAAAGGAAAAAGGGCGGACGAACTTGCAGGAAATTTCCCCTCACAAAGAGAACACGGTTTTAACATTACACGCACATCGGAAGTGGCTCACTTACAGCGAGGGTAAGGAGGCGCAGTGGATGAAGGGAAGAAAACTTTATGCTAGCCACGCTAAGTGCCTCTCGTTTCCTTCTCCACTTTAGGCTTAACTAATGTTAGGCCTAAGGATCCAGTTTCCGTGTTTACTAGGCAGCGGATAACTTTCCGCAAGGAGGGGCATTCGTAAGACTACCGGAGCGCGCCGTTGTGTAGAGACGGGTGTACTTCAATTTGGGTTGGACGCCCGTGCAGCCCCGCATCGGTATTTTGCTGATGTATTCTGACAGCCCGTCGGTATGATTTACTTCTCTTGAGAGTTCAAAAACAGGAAAAAATAAATAAAATAACGTCCTCGTGTTCAACGTGCATACAGCAGCAGACGAAATTTACAACAAAAAAGCAGACGAAATTGGCAACAAGAAAAAGCAGACGAAATTTACAACAAAAAAGCAGACGAAATTTACAACGAGCAAAAGCAGACGAAATTGATTAAAAAGTCAATTAAAACTGAGCTAGCTGGTTTGAGAACAGGTGTAATGCGAGTACCAACAGTCAGAGGGCGCTTTACAATGTAGTGATAATTGCGATATCTGGAATCTGTTTCCCAAAGGAAGCTTAGCAATGTTGGCGTTATTAGAAATATTCTTCTCGGGCTCAAATTACAACATCCATCACGTTATGACATCAGATAGCTGAGAATGGGACTCACAATATGCACTCGCCAGTTATCTTCGAGCGAAAGACATTACATTCGCCATCGTACGTATGCGCAGCGCTGTTTTATCTCAGTTTGGTGTTTCGGATTTATTGCCTGCGAAAGGCACAAAGTGGGGCGGGCAGGCGCTGTAGGAAGTACTGATTTGGATGTCGAATACTGCTGAAATTTGCCTTCCGGGATTTGAAGGAACACGCTGCCAAGACTTATCGTTTCCTGACGTGGTTCGCGAGAGACGTACACTGGCAGCTCGCAGAAATAGGAGCAACGCGCAAAATACGTTTGACAATAGAGGAAATGGAGAAGGAAAACTACGTAAGGGGCGTTTGTTTTTGCTCCAAGGCAACCAAGTCTGTGATGCGCCAGAAACAATCGGCTTGCCTACTTTACCGGATGAAAATCCAGAGTTTTGATGGGGGGGGGAATGTACCCGCTAAATTCTCAATGCAGACCGACTAACTCGGCCACGATGTGCCAAAAGTTCAAAATTGTTTCCACTTCAACTGGATTCGAACTGAAAAGGGGTGGGATAGAGAAGAGAAAGAGCAAAATCAAAATATAAACAGAAAAGAAAATGAAAATTAGAGACGATAGAATGAGAAAAAAAGGGAATGACAGGGGAAGCAAGAGAAGAGGAAAAAAGAAAGGAAGAGATAAAGGAAAAAGAGGAAAGGAGAAGAAAAGAGAAAAGGAAAATAGAAAAGACAGGAAAAAAGAGGCAGAGAGAAAGAAGAAAGAAAGAAGCAAAAAACCATAAAGAGAAAAAAAAATATGAAAGAAAAGAAATAAGTGAGAAACTAACAAGAAAGGAAAAAGAGAAAAAGCTGGAAGAAAGAGAAACAGAAGAGAGAAAGGGACTCTACCCTTTTGCAGATAACCGAATCTCCTGACATGGATATTTTTCGGTTCCCACTTGCTGCAACAATAAAAATAAAACTTCAATCTGCACCTGCGCTGAACTTATTACGACCTAATATAAAACGTCCCCCAACACCAGGTTACATTCGAAAACAGGGGTTCTTAACCTCTTTGTATATTTGCCTCCTTTACAGTTTCACCCTGCCACCTCAGCTCCCTTAATCTAACCTCAAAATTTGTAAAATGAAATTCGTACTCATAAAATTGGTGTCACCAGCCTTTCCCATGGTACACCTTTGACTCGGTTGCAGATAGTCCTCAGCGATCAAGAAATCTGATAGATTTCAGGGTTATTCTATTCTCCTCCAAGTCCCCTAGTCAAATCCACCCATAAACGACCATTGTCATCAATGCTAAAGAGCCCTAACCGATATTGGATGTGGTTCGCTAATATTTTGGAAAGGTAGTGTACTAGCTTTCTATAATTAGCTTTAAATTATCATCTTCATCAACTTAGACAATCGGATAATACACCTAAATAGCTTCTCCAATAAAAATTAGCCTTAAATTCGCACTTCTGTGTTATAGCCTTTAAACGACCTCCAAGTGACCTTAAATGAGCACTTTCATAAATTTATAGGTTCAAATAACAGCCTTTGATAACCACCTTAGGAACCATAGCCTTATATTAACATTTAACACTTTCAGATAATTGAAAGGATAACCTTAAAAGTCTATTGCGAGATGTGTTGTCCGAGTTTAAGGCCAACGTTCCTTCTCGGTATTTTAGCCTTAAACGTGGAGGGAAAATATCCCCCCCCCAATCCTTTTCCTACTTCTAAAATCCCATTCTAGTTTTTCCTGTTCCTAACAACACCAACCACACCTAGACCATTAGCAGAAGTACAGATCGAAGGGAAATACAGAAGGCACGCTTTTCTTTTGTGTTTGTGTAAAGGGGGGTGGAAGAGAGAAGAAGGGCAGGGACAGCAGACGGGGTGGATTATCCGCTATTCATCTCTCTATCCATCCGTTCATGAGCGAATGGTGTAGACACAGATAAGAAGCAATTGAGAAACATGAGTTATGTGGTAATCCCGAGTGCGAACATCGCGCGCTCTATCTGGGATGGATTGTAAACCACTCAATCCCGGCAAGAGATAAAACGCTGCTCTTTAGGGATCACTCATTGTTGCGCTACGTGCTACAACAAAGCAAACTAAGCGGTACGAAAATTCCCGACGCTGGCGTACATGCGTCAGCTGCACGTGGTAGATGACCATGTCAACAGTTCCACCCTCTGCTGTTCATTAGCGTGTTCTGTCACTTAAGTCGAGCCAAATAAATGCGCCATTAATTTTAGACTCGCATAATTGGTTTAAGGAGGAAACGGGACCACTGAAGTGGGACAGACGCTTCCAGCAGGTGTACACCGTCGGCTCGCGCCTCATTAGGAAGATTTGGCGACGAAAGGGAGTGCGACATGTGTGTGTGTTTAAGTCGTTACTTGTCTAAAAGACAATGAGTCATTCGAACTAACCATCCAATCACTAACAGGGACAGTTCGGGGACTGATTCCCTCATCCTTCTTTTAGCTGTGAAAGAACAAGTAGGTTGGTGTGTGTGATTTTAACAATTTCTCAGCACGTTCTATCTAGGGGAAGAATTTTTTTTCACCTACTGTTTAAAAATACTACATTGACGCTGGGCTGTTAATTGCAACTCTAATGAACCTGTTGGCAAACAGTAAGGAAAGAGCCAATTAGTGCTTGCCATCGAAATTGTTCCACCTACAAAGAATCGGATTTAGTTAAATTTGTTCGTGACATATATGGTCGTAAACGATTGGAATGCCGAACTGATCGACACGGCAATGTTACACTGACCTCAAAAACTGCTTTATCGAAAACCCCACTATCAACCCCTAGGTTTGGTTGGAAGGACTGGCTTCTTCATGGTTGTATTGGAAGATAAGTCATGTCCAGCAGTTACAATTTTTCTGAAGGTCCCTTGAGCTCCTTTATCGCGACTCTCACATGGAACCAAGTCGGGGTAGTAAGGTGGGGGGAGGGAGAGAGAGAGAGAGAGAGAGAGAGAGAGAGAGAGAGAGAGAGAGAGAGAGAGAGAGAGAGAGAGAGAGAATGGATCCAACATTCCCAAGTAAAATGCTTCGTCCACCCTTCTCCCGAAGGAAAAAGCTCCTTATGAAGAATTCCTTTGATGTCTAAAAACAAATCATCATCGCTTTATTACTTTGGGCTTGACCATCCGAGGTATCTTTGGTCTTTAAGACTTGGGTGGTTTCCATTACCGACCTGGTAACTTTCTTTCTGGGTCACACTGCAACAGACCTTTTCTGGAACATGTTCTGGCATGTCGGTACAAACCAAGAGCATCTTTCTTTTTTGTTTGTTTGTTGCCCAGACTCAGATATTCTTTAGCCATTTATCATGCTGAGTTTGGGACATTGCCAGACTCTTCACGTCTCCCTTCTGCAGAACTTTTGCCCTACTCAAGAATGCGTGATCTGGGCCTTCGGTATCAGTCCCTTAAAGCTAATTCAACTTGAACACTTCCAACAATGTAACTTATTGCTGGAAGTGCTTGGTAACCCTTCTTGTCAGACTTCGCACATTCAGGATGTTGACACTAATTCGTGTGTTCCAAGGAGTGTCTGCCATTTTTATCATGTCACGAGGTGAGAAAACCACAAAGGAAAAAATGCGTCCAATTTTAAAATTAGGAGAAAAGTTTTACATTTAAATATCAAATACATTAACATTGATTGATGTCTCTGATGTCAATAGTAATTAACACTAATTAATTAACCAAAGTTTTTAGAATAATTAAATTAACATTAACACAATTTTAAAATTAGGAGGAAAGTTTTACATTTAAACATCAAATACATTAACATTGATTAATTAATGCTGTCTTTGATATTAATGGTTAATAACAAATCAATTTTAATCAAACTTATTAGCATAATTCAATTACCTCACCAAAAATCAGGAGGAAAGCTTTACGTTTAAACATCAAATATATTAACATTAATTGATGTCTCTGATGTCATTAGCTATTAACATTAACCAAAGTTATTAACAATTAAATTAAGTTTTAAAATTAGGAGGAAAGTTTTGCGTTTAAACGTCATATACATTAACATTAATTAGTTGTCTGTGATGTTAATAGTTATCAACATTAACCAAAGTTATTAACACAATTTTGAAATTAGGAAGATTTACGTTTAAACATCAAATACATTAAGATTAATTAATGTTCTGATGTTAATGTCATTAACATTAATCAAAGTTATTAGCGTAAATAAATTAATTTTAAAATTACGAGGAAATTTACATTTAAACATCTAATACATTAATATTAATTGATGTTCTTTGAGGTAAATGGTTATTAACATTAAAATTAATTAATATTAACCAAAGTTAACAATTAAATTAAGTTTTTAAAATTAGGAGGAAAGTTACGTTTAAACATATACATTAACATTGTCTGATGTTAATTGTTATTAACATTAATATTAACATAATTAAATTAACAATTTTGAAATCAAATACATTAACGTTGTCGGATGAAAATGGTCATTAACATTAATCAAAGTTATTAGCATAAAAATTAACACAATTTTAAAATTAGGAGGAAACTTTTACGTTTAAACTTTTATACATTAATTAATGCTGTCTTTGAGGTAAATGGTTATTAACATTAATGTTAACTGAAGTTAACATAATTAAATTAAAACAATTCTAAAATTAGGAGGAAAGTTATGTTCAAACATCAAATACATTAACATTAATTAATGTTGTCTAATATTAATTGTTATTAATATTAAAATTAATTAATATTAACCAAAGTTAGTTTTTAAAATTAGGAAGAAAGGTTTAAGTTTAATCAAATACATTAACATTCTGATATTAACATATTTAATCAATTTTAACCAACGTTATTTGAAATTAGGAGGAAAGTTTTGCGATTAAAAATCTAATACATTAACAGTAATTAATGTTGTCCCTGATGTTAAGTCTAACGTTAAAGTTAACAAATAAATTAACTGAATTTAAAAATAGGAGGAAACTTGTTTAAACATCTAATACATTAATATTAACTCAAGTTATTAACATAATTAAATCAATACAATCCTAAAATTAGGAGTTCAGTTTAAATATCAAATACATTAACCTTAATTAATATTAACCAAATTAACATAAATTAACAGTTTTAAAATTAGGAGGAAAGTTTTACGTTTAAACATCAAATTCATTAATATTAATTGATGTTGACTGATGTTAATGGTATTAACATTAACGAAAGTTAATGTTAATTAATATTAACCAAAGTTATTAACATAATGTTATAACTTTGGGTAACTCTGTTGTATAGACTAATTGCTGCGATAATTCTTGTTGAGCAGTGGTATTTGAACGCAGAAACTTTTCTTCGAGGGGGGACGCCTACGATTGGGGAGCTCACCTGGAAACGCTCCGTAATTCGGCGCAGTATATTCGCCACTCTAAAGGGAATACTTAATCTTTTGGTAGCTATTTGCGGAGACGGACCTACAGGTAATAAAAGATCGCGCGCATCAGTCTCCACACAAAACAGCAGGGAGGATTAGAGGCACGAGCACAAATGGAAGGAAGTAAAGCTTTATAAGCGTTGCAGGGGCGAAGTCATCGTTCAAACGAACGCGCATTTGCGAGTCATGCATCTGTCTACATTAACAGAATCGCGAAAAAGTTACAAAGATCAAATGAACCACCACGAACTTTTCCTTCGGGGATTTGTGTCCCTGGAAACTCTCCTCCGACATCATAAAGAAAAACAGAAAGTAAAACAAAACGCTCCGCTATGTCATCAACCGGAGAAAGTTTAGAAAGGTTTAGATGCGTGCGCGTTCGTGGTTTTTTTTTTTTTTTGTCACGTGACTCGCTGTTTGTCTTTTAGGGAAACTTTATTCTTCTGCCTTTCCAATTAAGAGTTTCATTAGCGGGTAATAATTGCAGGATAGATCAGGTGGATTTTTTTACTGCTAATTTCGGGATGAAAAACGAGGAATTTGAGTTAATTCATGACGATTGCAATCATATGGTGTGTTCCACGTCTAGTTTAATACATTCATTACGCACAGATTATATAAAATCCTATATGATGGTAACCTCCAAAGAGATTTTTCTTAAGCGGAGTACCTCGGGGCTCATCATTAGACCCTTTTTTTAGCTAATTTATGTTTTTAAATAATTAATTTTTTTTAGCTAAAAAATTTTAGCTAATTTTTTTAGTTGATTTATGCATTTAAGCCGAAGTCTCGTTAATTTGCAAGTGGCAAAGTAGGAGGGTTGTTTGAAAAGTAAGGTGATGGATATTTATTGGGAGAGGTGTGCCTTCTATGGTCGTGAAGCATAGCATGAATGATGCCATATTCAACGTGTTACAGGAAGTTGTTTTTTGAGGATATGCCCTTAGGACCCAGACTACTAATCACATTGTTCCGATTCCTATTATCCGGGATCTTTATCATTTTTCTTTAAAAAACGTTCATGGATCGCTTAAGGCCTTTGAGATTCCCTGCAGTCTCCGACGGGTTTCGAACCCAGTATCTTTCAAAAGAGTGAAAAATCCACTATATTTCGCTTTAATTTATTATATAGTCTCAAATATCTTCTCTGATGATGAATTGGCATAATGCATCCAGAAACGTAGGCTGCATTTTTTTTAAAATTAGTTATTGGATAATAATATTAAGTTGGTCCAGCTTACATTATTACCCTATACTACCACTAGGGACATAAAATTAATCTACGTGGCCCAAAGTTCTTCCTCGCCTTTGAAAAGTAAGGTGCACCTTACTTTTCAAACAACCCTCGCATGTTAAAAAATGTGTTTACCAGGTGGTAGGAGGGGTAGTCTTCCACATTGCTGGGAATGTATCTAGAGGGATTATATATTGTCAGGAAGTGGTCTTGTGATTAGTTTTGCGGGGCCCCCACAAATAGCAAAATGAGTCTTGCTCGCAAAGAATTCATCTTATGTTTATCGACCCACAAAAAGCGTAAGATGATGCGAAGAAATTAAAATAATGGCCCCGCATTGCGAACAGTTGGAATAAATGAAAATTTTAATTAATATAATTCAGTAAATGCATACCAATACTTGGAGTAGAATATAAATAAGTAATAAACTATCTGAAGAATGTAATTTGAAATGGGCCTGCGAAGGGATGTCATCCCCAATGCTTTTATATCAGCGCTACAAAATGAATGGCATTCTCAGAAGAAAATAAGACACTTGATGACAAACGTCTTGTTGGTTCATAAAAAAGATTCTTAATTTATTGGCAACAGCCATTTATTCAGATTTATATAAAAAGAAAAACGTGTCTTATCAGAAATATTCGCAGACAATTAAATACACGCATTCTCAAAGATATTGGAATGTCAGATATAACGTATGAGTCCACTTTTGGCTTGAAGTATCCAGTTGTGAGCTCTTTTATTCAGCGTGCCATCTCATCCCAAATTGAGATTATGATTCTCGGACGGCCAGGCCAACTGGGAACCCCATACCCAAGCAGTTGATGGCTGGACAGAGACGTAAAATTCTGGGTGTCTTCTGAAGTTCCGGCTATAGTCTAACAACCATATCATCCCAACCATCTTTGATTCATCTACCTCCTACTTGGTAGAGAGGGCTTGGTGGTGTCCTTTCACTGTGGAAGACTGAAACAGTCTGTTAGCATTGCACTGACAATGAGTCCTCTTGTATGGCAATAAAAACAGTCTTCGGATTATTGTGGACCTTCGTATCAGGAAAAAGGAACACAGAAATGCACTCAGTGATCACTGAATTATGACCACCTACCTAATACCGTGTTGGGCCACCATTCGCACGGATAATGCCTACGCCTGACCTTCCCAAAACAACATACAGGTGTTCAATTGGAGTAAGGTTAAACGAACTGAGCCCAATTAGATGAGTGATATCTTCATTGAGCCTAGAACAGAAAAAATTAACATGATAGGGTGCAAATGGCCTCCTAAGAGCTGCTGGTAGACCTCGCCCGTGTAACGTTTGTCTATATGTACCAGGGCCATAGATCTTGTCACCAAAACATGCCCAATATTAAGCAACCACCGCCACCTCCCTGGATAGTGGGCACCATGAGCGATGGATTCATGGACTCGTGTTTTTGCTCTAGGCACGAAGGTGCCCGTCGTCGTGTTAAAGTGTAAAGTGTGTTTAGGGTCAAACGGCAACAGGGGTTTCCCCCATCTCCGCGTTGCTTTCATTGTGAGTGAACCAGTTCGCTGGGAAATGCCAGAGATTTAAAAGTGTATGGATATTGTATATGTGTAATGTCATGTAACGTTCCAGTTCCCAAATGTTTCAGGTGTCTGCAATTTGGGCACACATCGCACACCTGCAACCAACGGGTCCCAACGTGTGGTCACTGTACCCAGCAGGGACACGAGTTCAAAGACTGCCCTAAAAGGGAGGAACCAGCAGCTTGTGCAAACTGCAAACGGTCTAAAATACCCCACCTGCACTCCGTCAGGGATGCAAACTGCCCTGTATATATAAAATTTAAGGGAATATACCAAGACAGAACCAATTATGGATAGACGGTCCACCCAACCACCAACACAGAAGAAGCTGAATTTCTTGCAGATTAATGCACAGCATGCCAGAGCAGTGGTTGAACAAATTAAATTAAAAACAGAGGAAGAAAATATTGACATAATTATGCTCCAGGAGCCTTATGCCTACAAGGGTAAGGTCACAGGTTATCCAGCTTCATACAAAATCATTCAAGGTACTACAGATGCACCACGGGCCGCAATCCTAGTCAGTAACACTGAAATCTCTGTAACTAAAGTAGCTCCACTTTGTACATCCTTTAGTGCCTGTGCTCAAGTCCTTACTGCCATGGGATCCTTACATCTGCTCTCACTCTATAGCAGACCTGGTGAAGACATCTCAATTGCGATCGCCATAATACAAACAGCACTTGACCTTCTACCAGGGGGTAAGCTACTCATAGCCATGGACGCGAATTGTCGCTCCCCCCTGTGGCATAGTCAAACACCTGATCGTACGGTCACTCGAAATGGGGAGGAACTTGAAAACTTCATCCTTGCCTCCAGACTACAAGTACTCAACCAGCCTGGAAATCTCCCCACATACAGTAGCACCCTCTGGGAAAGTACCATCGACATCACCCTGACCACGCCGACTATTTCTGGAAAGTTCAGCAAGTGGAAGGTTAATGAAGCATGGACCACTTCTGACCACAGAGCAATCACCTATTCTCTTGGCCGCTCCGTGGATCGTATTCCCCCAATACCAAGGGATGTAGTGCGATTCTGCACAAAGAAAGCTGACTGGCCACGCTTTCAAGCCGAACTTGTAAGAAGACTTCATGAAGATTCTTCACAACTGAATCACATCACCTCTGAGGACTGTGCAGTTTCCCTCTCCAAGACCATTAAAGAGGCCTGTGCTATGGCAATCCCCAAGAGAAGGCCCTTCAAAAACGCAGTCCCTTGGTGGAATGCTGAACTACAAGATATGAGGAAGAGAGTCCACCAAGCTCGTAAAACTTTTCAGAGAGCCCGTGCTCACCTCCCACCCTTAGAGGTCGAAGCCGCAAAAGACAGTTACCGATTCTTAAGGAACAGTTACACTACCATGATTAGACGCTGCAAAAAAGCCTCATGGCAGAATTTGGTCTCGATCACTGGAAATGATAACCCCTGGGGAGTTGTCTATCGTATCGTTGTGAACAAACTCCCTAGAGGTGAAGTCCTCAGTACAACTGTAAAGCCTGATGGTTCTTCCACCTTCACGTGGGAGGACTCTGTCCATAACATGCTAAATGCCCTCTTTCCAACAGATGATGCACAGCTAACTGAGGAGCAACTACAGATTGTTACCGCTAACGATTCTTATACAACAGAAAATACAGAAGAACCATTTACAAATGATGATCTAAAAGCTGCACTGGACAAAACTAAAGAAAAAAAAACTCCTGGCAATGACCTCCTCGAGGTGGATGTTATCAAGAAATTTGCAACCTACTTCCCAAACACCATGCTCGCCACTTTCAACAGATGCCTAATGGAAGGCCACTTTCCTGCTATCTGGAAGGAGGCATGCCTTAAACTCATCTTGAAGAACCCAGACAAACCACCTGAAGAGCCAAAATCTTACAGGCCAATTGCTCTCTTGCCAGTCCTAGGCAAACTTCTAGAAAGGCTTCTCCTCAGCAGGTTGTCAAAATGCTACTCTAAAGAAAACCTCATTTCTCCACTACAGTACGGTTTCAAAGCTGGTTGCAGCACTGAAGATGCTCTTCTGAAATTAATATCTACTGTTTCAAGCACTCAAGGCAAGTATGTGCTAGCCATCACAGTTGACTTTGCTGGAGCGTTTGATCGGCTGTGGTGGCCAAGTATTCTCAGAAGACTCCGACAAGCCAAAGCACCGCTCAACCTTTATAGCTGTGTCAAGGAGTACCTGAGACACCGCACTGTCCATGTTAGTACCAGGTACAAGTCTGTCACTAGCCAGGTCTCCCGAGGCTGTCCCCAGGGCTCGGTCCTGGGGCCTTTCTTTTGGTCCATCGTCCTGGACGAGTTCCTTGGGATGGACTTGGGGATGACTCAACCCCTTGCGTTTGCTGACGATTTGGTTTTGGTGGTGCATGGTGACACAAGAGCTGATTTAGAGGAGAGAGCAAATTGTGCACTAACTAAGCTCCAGGATTGGACAGCCATTCACCGACTAAAGATCTCGGGAGAGAAAACCAAATCTATATTGCTGAAGGGAACGCTCCAACTACGAAGACCACCGGTTATCAAAATTGACAACACCTCCATAAAATTATACCCTGAAATCAAGTATTTAGGAATCGTCTTAGATATGAAGCTAAATTTCCATCCTCACTTGAAATATATGTCACAGAAAATAAAAAAATACTCGGCCATGATCATCCGTATAAGCCGTGCAGACTGGGGCCTAAAGCGCCGGGCTCTGGCCCTCATCTATAATGCCATATTTGTGCCAATAGCTTGCTATGGAGCCTCAGTATGGTGTACTAGGGCCTCCCTCGACCGAAATCGCCGTAAACTAGACTCCATACAGCGTTCTATGCTCCTTGCCGTAACAAGGGCGTGCCGTACAGTAAGCACCCCAGCTCTGCAGGTGCTAGCTGGATGTATACCCCTACACCTAGAGGTAATAAGAAGAGGATTATATCAACGATTGAAGAAGAGTATTCCCACCGAAACAGCAGGCATCACTCTTAACCTTGATAACAACCCCAAACAGGAAAGGAAGAGAATCTCTGAAATTATGTACAGGACCTGGCAAGAGACATGGGACACCACCAACAAAGGATTGATAACCAAAAAGTTCATCCCCTCTGTGAACCTCATCAGTCCAAAGCCTCCTCCCTGGTACTCACCAGGCCTCCATACTACATTTCTATTTACAGGCCACGGACCCTTTAAAGCGAAGCTAACATCCCTAGGTATAGAAGAAGATCCACTGTGTCACTGCGGGGCTGAAGAAACGTGGGATTACGTGATGTATGATTGCCATGAATATGATGAGTTCCGGCTAAGGTTTGCCACTAAAATGCAAGAAAATCCCCGGAATTGTGAACACCTGATTATGATGGACGAGCAGCGCTACGCCGCCTTTACAGAGTTTGCGCAGTCTGTCTTCACTGCTAGACGGGTTAGGCACCCAAACAGCACCCATTGAAGATCAAAGTAAGAAACTTCCTGGATATGACAGTCCTCTCAGGAGAAGGGAAAAAAAAAAAAAAAAAAAACTCCTTCCTTCCTTCGTCCCAGGAGTGACAGAACCTACACCAGCACAGCTCAGCTGCTGCCTTTAGGCCTCCCTAGCCACGCTCCCTTGCGTGGTCCTTTGTTTCCACTCCCTGGCGGGAGGGGGAGTTCATCCCTGGTGTCCTTCCCCCTCGCCACCCCTCTTTTTCACTCTGGTGGGGCATGGGCCTGCTCCACTGACTTGGGGTCATCTTCCCTATGGACCCCGTAACTCTGTCTTTTCCCCCCAGTCTTCAGTCTCCCTCCCCTTCTCTAACTTTCAACTAGTGTTTGAATCAACTCCAAATTGTTTGAGCCCTACATCCAAAAACTTAACAACATCAAATCGCCCGACTAGTACTCCCTTTGTTTTTTGGCTGACCCCTATCTATAGTGTGTTTTTTTTTTTTTTTTTTTTTTAGGTCCTTGCCACTGAAATCTCAGGAAATTAGGTGGCAGGACCTGCCAGAGTAAATAACTAAGTAGTGTACCTGGTCTGCCTCCACGGGGCGGAGTGGGGCAACTTTGGGTCCCATTAGGGGCCCAGCGGCTAAATGACCAGAGGAACAACGGTACACGACACTACACATGTACAAAATCCATACACTTTTAAACCTCTGGCATTGACAGTGTTCTGTTTCACACCCACAATGTATAGCATGCGGAGATGGGGGAAACCCCTGGTGCCGTTTGACACTAAACACACTCTACTCTACACTCTACTCTACTACCGTTGTTCATCTGGTCGTTTAGCCGCTGGACCCCTACTGAGGCCCAACGTTGCCCCACTTTCGCCCCGTGGAGGCAGACCAGGAAACACCAGTAGACTAAGATTTACTCTGGCAGGTCCTGCCGCTTAATTTCCTGAGATTTCGGCGGCTAGGACCTAAAAAAAAATATATATATATATAAAAATAAAAAATAAAAAAATAATAAAATAAAAAGAGGAAATGAAAGTTAAAAAATAAACTAAGATATATATATATATATATTTTTTTTTTTTTTTAATTTTTTTTATTTTGGTAAATTCTATGGGGAATAACGCTAAATTTTTGAAACGCCGAGTGTATGGGCGAAAAACGTAATTTGGAGATGATTAAATCAATTCCGATGTGTAGGGCATTCGCTTGCGTATGTGCAGGTAGAGTGGGTGGGGAGACTGAAGTCTGGGGGGGAAAAGACAGAAGTATGGAGTCGAGAGAGGAGGCAACTCCAAGTCACAGTGGGGCATGCCCATGCCCCACCAGAAGGGAAAGTGGGAATGGTGAGAGGGGGATGAGACAGTAAGACCGTCTCCCCCCCACCGGGGATATGGGTATTAAAGATGAAGGAGGCTAGGGTGCCCTCTTCAATTCGCCAAATGGCGTTTGGCAGCTGTGCTGCGTTAAGTCTCTTTTCTTCAATATTGAGCCGGTTTCAGTCCAGTCGCTCATGGGGTAAGCTCCGTCCTTGTGTTTTTCACTCACTTGTCTCAAGGTTTTTCTCTGTAGTAACTCTGTTGGATAGTATTTTATGGTCTTGTACAGTTTAACTTGTGGTGATATTTCTTCAGACACGATTTATGGTAATTAGCAGTTTTCTCCTCTCGAAGAGGTCCTGCGCATATTGAGAAAGTGCTCTGTATTCCTCTTCTGTGTCAATGAAGTGGGATTCCAGTCCTTTCGGAAGGTAGTGTATCTTTGTGATCAGGATGCCTCTGAGATCTTCGTATTCTGGGCAGTCGTAGACCAAGTGGTTCCAGTTCTCGATCTCCCCACATGTGCAGTTGGGGTCCTCAACAAGGCAGAACCCGAGCAGCTTCTCCTTAAAGGGACCATGACCAGTAAGGAGCGAAGTCAAATGCTTCCCCGGAAAGTAGCAGGCTGGTTGCTTGGGATATATTTTGCTGAGGTTGGGAAGGAATTTTCTTGTGATTTCTCCTTTTGTTGTATCGGTCCATCTTTGTTGCCACTCCCGAAGTAGGTAAGCCTGTAATCGGACTTTTTCTGTTTTTGTACTACTCGCTGGGTCAATTATGAAATCCTGGAAGGTGGCAGCAACCCCCCCTGGCATGCAGGAAGAGCAAGCCAGCTTTTACAGTCTCCAAATCGAGGGGGAGCGCTCCAGCAAGCACCTGCAACGCTGGTGTGCTTACTGTTCTGCATGCTCGTGTGGTTGTTAGTAAAATGGTCCTTTGTATCGTATCCAGAGTTCTCCTATTGACTGCAAGCGTCGTTTTGCTGTACCACACTGCAGCAGCATAAGTTATCGCAGGGATGAAGGTTGCCTTATAATACAACATTAGTGCTGTTTTTTTTAATCCCCAGTCTTTTCTCGTAACCCTCGCCACCAGTGCCGAGTAACGTCTTATCTTCGTCCTTATATATTGTAGGTGAGGTTGAAAGGATAAGTTTTTGTCTAGGATAACTCCTAGATATTTCATTTGGTTGGCAAGTTTAATGGTCACACCTTCTATTTTAATTTGGGGTGGGCGCCGTATTTGCAGGGTTCCTTTTATTTTAGTAGAATAGATGTGGTTTTCGTCGGTGAAATTTTTAACTGGTTTCTTGTAGCCCAATTTTGTATTTTCTGCAGAGCTTGGTTTGCGGTAGTTTCCAGTTGGGCTCTTGAGTCAGCCTCAATGGTAAGAATAAGGTCGTCTGCAAAGGCCTGGGCTCCGATCAGCCCCAGGTCCAGGTTCAGGAGCTCGTCGAGAACCATATTCCAAAGGAGTGGCCCCAAGACAGACCCCTGCGGGCAGCCCCTGTATACAGATCTTGTGACTTTTTGGTAGTTGGCATTTATTTCTACTTTCCTGCAAGATAGGTAGTCCTCCATTACCTTGTATAGGTTGATAGGGACTGCAGCCACCCTTAGTCTGGCTAGGACGCTCGGCCACCAAAGTGAGTCGAACGCCCCAGCAAAATCAATTGAAATGACTAGCAGGTATTTTTTTCTGCATTCCTGTGCCTTCCGAAGCAGGTTTCCAAGTGCATCCACTGTGGAGGAACCCGGCTTAAATCCGAACTGATTCCTAGCCGCCAGGTTTGTCCTCTCATAGTGGTTTTTGATTCGCTTGTGCAGCAAGCTAGACTCATCTGACCAGCACACTCATTTTCAATTCTCCAATGTCCAATTGTTTTTGATACCACCACAGCATTCGCCGTCAACGATGAGGTCTCTTAGGACGTCTGCTGTGGAAACCCACACGCCTGAGTGTGGTGCATCGTCATTTGGGCTATTGTTCTTGCATTCCCCATATTGTATTGAGATGTCAGCTGTAACACAGTGACCTGCCACTGACCCATAAAACGAACTGCCCCTTCGCTCACCACGAACCATCCATCTTGCATAGACCTTTACAGTTCTATCGGCGAGAGGCAGTTTGACCCATTCGACACCATTCTTTGTACACCACAATCATGCCTTTTTGAAAGTCCATGATATTCTTACTACGTCCCATAACTGCTCCCTTATCGCTTTGACTTGCACAACCAGATGCAAATTACCACTGCTCTGGCGTAAGAAGCATTTAGCCCATTACGGATGGTGTGGTCATAATTCAGTGATCACTGAATGTGTAATCAAAAGGAGTAAAAACGAAGACAACGATTCACTACACCAGAAAAGTCTCCGGACACCCCTGTTTTTATAGCTCAGTGGATATTCCTAGATCAACAAGCAACCCAGACCGATACATAAGGAGAGCGTAGGAACCACACGCCACCCAAAGTGGCGTGTGGTTCCTACCACAGTCCAGAAACGGACAGAAAGACAACGGGAGGTCATTACACGCGACCAAACGTACTCGGAATCTCGTTAAACATCCTGAAAAACATCAAGGAATTTAAGGCATCAACAGGGGTTGAGGTCTGTAAGAACTATGTACGGACCTTAAAGCAATGGAAATCGGGTCTATCGAATAAGATTCTCGCTACAATCAATGGGTGGTTTAGGTGTAGAGGATGACTGGAAGACGCCATCTCCTGGAGCGTATTGGGCCAACAATGAAGTTCAGCCAAGTTGGGATTATGATGTGAGGCTGTTTTCGTATAGTATGGCCTAGAACTTTTGGAGATTGTGCGGGAAACCATCAACGCCAATGCCTACCATAACATTTTAGATAACTTTTTGAATAATTGGTACATGGACGTGAATGTGCAAAAATCAGGATGACCAGCGCAGACTGCGCATATGAACCCTATAGAAGGAACTGGAATTTGGATGAGAGTCAAATGAACATGTCTCGCATTGGTAGATCAACTGGTCACAGTTCTAGAGGGAAAATGGAGGGCTATCCCCCACTGCAGTCTATAGTCCCTTTGAGGAAGGCCTCACCAGGAAAGTGGAGTGTTAACGGCCAAAGGAGGTATCGGCAAGCTACTGAAGTGAATAGCAGTGACGTCATCGAAGTATGTCCCTCATATATTTTGGGGGTAATGTATCTTCTGTAAATATTTGTGTTTTCTGTAAGAAAAAGCACGTAACTCTAGATCGGCCAGGATATGAAAGAAAGCCCACAAAAAATTCTCTTCTGATGGGATTCGGACCAAGGAAATTTTCACTTGGTATTGAAAAAAATATCTGATTAATTAGGATTGGTAATATTTTATCCGTGGTTGCATTATGAATGTTGATTATTTATTTGCAGTTTCATGAAGAGTGGAGTTGCAGATAAATGATGATCTAATTCCGAGTTGAGATCGTTGGACAACTCGTAATTCACAGAAATAACCACGCGTCCAAAACCCCAAGTAAGACAAGCAACTCATACAAACGAATGGCGATCATTGCCAAGAATAAATTATACAATAAGGAAGGGGCTTCAGAGATGGTGATGATGATGAGGGAAAACAAGAAATCCCAACAAGAGCACGAGGATATTTTCGCAAACATTTCAAGGGAGAAGAACACTTAAACAGGAACTTACTAAAGGCTAACTTGCATGTAAGGAAATCCTTTATGAGATAAACTAACAAATGATAATGTTCTTTCAAAACTCATCTGTGGTACGGAGGAGATGAAGATAAAAAGGGAATAAATAATTCATAGTCTGGTAATGGTCACATGGAGTATCTCCATTGAGCAGAATATAACAAGAACGGACAACTCGCTAGACACCTCATAATAGGACTACCAAATGTACAGTGCGCGAATATTCCAGAAGAAAAAGAAAAGAGAAAAAATGGAGCATCGAGGGAAAAAGAGCAGCATCTAGTCTAATCCTACCAAAGGTAAAAGTGCCATCCTAATTTAAACTAATGCTTAAGGAGAGTTTTTTCTCAGACAGCTACTTCCCGATTACATTCACTGATTAGCTTTTTTGCTATCCCCCCTTCCCTTCTTATAGTTGAGGAAAAAAATCTTATTATCTCAGTGGCGTGTGGAGAATTGCAAAAAGTCAAAACCATGCAGCCAAGGCGGTAGGGAAGTGAGCTTCTAATCTAGCTGCAGAGCACCGGGAGTCTTAAAGGTGTTATAGACTTAATTATTATTTAAACTTCGAGCCTAAACTTCTATTTGGATTTTTCTATTTAATTGACCATAAAACAGGACTCTTTGTGCCTTGGACACCGGCAATACAAACACAGCTGCAACTAATGGCTTTGTTTACATCTTACATTCATTCCCTTGATTTGCTCAATTTCTTAAGACTTGAAGAGGAGAGAAAGAAAAAAACTGAAGCATTTAAAATTTTTTTTAGATGTAAAAACGAGACCGGCCACCATTCATAGATGACGATTTTTCCCCTCATTTCCTCATAATTCGATTTTCGTTCAGTTCTTAAAGCACTTATTTTTACTAAGCAAAAGTTTACAATTGCATTTCCATGGAAACGGCGCTATCCATATAGATAGCTTCATTTTTTATCTCTAAATTCTCTCTCTGCATTCTTCTGTTTCCTGGCGTCAATATCATTCAGTTTTTTCATAACTTAATCATATTTTCCTTTCAGTCTATTGGAAACACGGATTTTACAAATTTACTTTTTTTTTCGTGAAATATAAGCTTAAGTTTGTTCCTAAAAGACTTAGTGTCATCGATAAAAGAACTCTATTTTAAAATTCAGTATCTGATGAAATAGAAGGTACACGGTGATGAAATGATTTAAAGTGTTGAAAGCTTAACTTTGATGAATAATTCTCTATACATTTCAAAACTGGCATTTGAAGGTTTCGTTTTTTGCCTCAGAAACTGCCTCACTGATGGCGTGATGTGAGCCGGCGCATTATCCGGCCACAATCTGCGCTTTTTCCATATTTTCCCTCAAAATTGGCAGTTTGTCCTTCCATAACGAATTCTGATTGAACAATACCCATTTTATTAATGTTTCTTCACTTTTTGTTGCCGGATTCAGGAGTTTACCTCAATTGAGAAGCCTAAATTCAATGTCTTAATGGCGAGAGATAAAAGACCAAAGCTTCTTTTTTTATTTTAGTCTCATCTAGATGAATAAACTAGGTTGGGGAGGAGTAGTTTTTCTCCTCTAAAACTCGAATTAGAGTACTGATGAATAACATCATTAGGCGCTTATTCTGAGAAATAAGCGCCTAATAATTCATAAACGATACAGGAATTTGTGTTAGAAGAGACAGTTGAAGATTTCACGTTTTATCTGACTGCGCTTTGGACAGATGGACTTTGGAGATTGCCTACTAATGGATGTACCCCATTCTCTGTGTGATATTCTAAATCATATCTGTAATATTTTAAATATATGGCGTGGTTGCCAGAATTTGGCAGGTTGCCTGGTACAATAAATGCTCAGACCTGGAATGTAGGATATTAAGTCTTTATCGAATTATAAATAAACAATAATTAGTGCTCCTACAGTAACTTTTAAAATAGGTGACGACTTTGCAATCACCTGCACGTATATCGAAAGACAGAAGAGCGAGTCAGAAGCAATCTCCTTGCTCCTACAAAGAGAATCGTTCCTGCAGGAAAGAAAGGACATTGTGTAATCGGGAATTTCTTTCATTCCACAAGCAAGCTTTTTACACACGTATTTTCCCCGGCGATAGTGAAACAACCCTAATTGCTGAGTGCTATTGTAAACTCAAAGTTCCACGCTCTCCAGATAAGCAAATTGAACAGCCTTAGAGTGAAAGGCACGCAACAGTTAGAACGATAATAGGCGAATTACCGGGGAAACTATATCCCCTGAGAAAGTTCGTTTAACCCACACTCTCCTAACTTACTTATCAAGACAATTTCAGCAAGAGGTAGCAAATTAGCGCCTGTTCTTATAGGTAAGTGTCGAGCTGAGTTCTGTTAGTTGCAGTAATGGATGTTGTGGCCAGAAAGTTCGCTTTAATGGGGTCGTGAGGACCTAGGGGACAGGGTTAATTAGATGGTCAAGAAAAAAGGTGTGTTTTAAAAGTTTCTCATCACCAGAGTGCCAAGTGCAGTGCACCAATACGCTGTCACAACGTAATAAAGACTCTAGTGGCTAAGAAACCTCTTTCTCCACGTAGAGCAAACGGGGTGGTCGTTAAATGGGGACTAATTAGTGTGGATGTTTACCACCACCCCTACAATGTTGGAAGCTGTTTGTAGCACGTGGAGACGCGGTGTTTCTAATTATCGGAAAGTGCTTCCACGAAGGCAGCTGACTTTTATAGTCAGTCTTGATGTTGTTACAACTGGATACTATTAAATCACCAAGAAATAGACTTTGGAGATAATGAGCTCATCATTTAGAGATGAGATCATGGTATCTGCTTTAAAGCAGGGTATGTAAGAATCTAAAGAGAAACCCCATCGTAATAGACCTCACTAAGATGGACTAAGCATTTTACTTTGACTCTGAGAATTTTTATCTTTCTGAAGTACATCGCTAACTGCTCAAACAATTAGCGAAGGAAATCGAAGTTCACTTATTGGATGTGTCACAAGATGTGTTTATTGCAGCTAGAGCTTCCCTATCTACTAACGCTAAGTATGTTTATATTATATTCACCCGATAGCCAAAAATCGAATCATGCAAGCGCGTTATTGAAATCTTATTTTCGAGGAGAAACGGTAGCTGATAAACACTGTTCCCGGATAGAGTATATCTCTGCTCCAATTATCACTTTATAATATAAGGCTTTAATGAAGTTGAGGGAATGTTATAGTTAATTCATACTACTCTCAAGAAAATTATATTACCTCGAAGTATGATCCTCTCGGGAATTGAAATCATTCACGAATTGGAGTCAACTTAAGTATCCATCGTGGAGTTTCGTTTAAAATCCAATTACACGAAGCTTATTTTCTTTAAGAAATAAACTATTAGCGAAAGAAAAATAAACGTCACATTTTATTGAGAAAATAATCTCAATTTTAGATAATGAATTTAAAGATCCAAATGTAGAATATACATAAGTAATCGAAATTGAATTCAGAGGAGACAGAATATGTAAAATGATTATGCAAAACTTCTAACCCATCTCATAAAAATACATATTCCTTTGGCTGTATTTCGCAACCCACTGTGAAATTTGACAGCAATTCTTAATCAATTATATTAGTATATAAGAATTATACGAATATACACTCGGGAGCACAAAGTAAAGGAGCATCTTTAGCCAATAGACCAAATTAAAAACTTAGTTTTTAATTAACAGAGATATCCCCTGCGAATGTTGCTTCACTGATACACGAGAGCATTGCAGGGAAGTGGCATTTCAGGCAGCCACAACTTCAAACAAGGGATATTATTGAAGTATTTGAACAACCAGGAAAAAAGTTTTGTATCTAAAAATAAATTCATAGTAATGGCTTTTTTTTCCTTCTTGGTATATTTTTTTACCTACAGCATTAATCTCGATACTTTTATCAAACAATAAATACAGACATCGCTGTCCATGGCAAAGTTTATCTGAAGGTTTTTCCCCCATCCAAAATCTGATTATCGCGATGATATTTTCCATTAAACTGTCTCAAAATGACAGATCTAAACACGATTTATCAGTCACTGTTACATTAAACAACATCCATGGTCTGATTTCCTGCCAGTTAAAAAAGAAAGAAAAGAAAAACCCTCCTGCTGCATTCTGTTTTCGGAAACCGCCCCAACGACCTGATGTTGGTCACTTCCGACAGTACATGCTCCAAGGAAATAGTGATTTCCGTCCCTCACGTTTTTCTCGTTATCAGAGAGATGTTCGACCCTCCCTAAAGTTACTGTCGGTAATCGAGACGAGTCGCGAGACGACCTTTCCAATTTAGACGGAGTTCATTCATCAAGTGCCTGCAGTCTATCCTGTAAATAGCCAGTGCTGGCATTTAAGGAAACCGCTTGTCGAAGGCTGAAAATTAAATGGATTAGATTTGCAGCTAGTGATGCATTGCTAGGAAATCAGGGTCGGCAGCCTGCGTGCGTGCACTTGTGTACGCATGCGTGTAGCGTTTTTTCCCCCTTTGTATGTAATAGTCAATTCTATTTAGTATTAGAGTAAAAATACTTCGGGAATATTCGCCGCATCGATTCGTGTCTGAGTAAACAGCCCAGTAATGAGTTGAAGCTTCTGTAGAAAGACGAAGAGAAAATGCCAATAACCCATGAACTAATGCGAATGAAAGATTTAGAAATAGCTAAGTAATTAAACATGTCGCAGGGACAGTTAAAAGCACGGGATGGTGAATCTGAATAATGACACGGATAGCGTGGTATTAAGGCAAAGAACATCATTTTCAGTTGAATCTCGGGAGATTAATATTCATCTGTTCAAGCAAGATGAGTTTTCTCGAGTTCCTTTCAAACAACATTGCCAAAAGAACTTAGTTTAATGTCTTAAATTGCCCGAAACATTTTCTCATTCATTTAGCATGTAAATACTAAACATAAGGCATTTTAATGAGCTTTTACATTGTATTAATGAACCTTTACTTGCTACACAATTTTATTAACACGCCTTATTATATTAATGCCAATTAAGTAGACACCCCACCGCTTTTCTATTCCCTTATTTCTTAATGAGTTACAAAAGTAAACTGCGCCCCCAACATTGAAATCCAAATGTAAATGATAATCTCTTATTATAATTATTTCTGCTCATGTTACAAGCAGAATTATTTAATGCTAAGTACGTAGAACGTTTAAAAAAATCATTTAAATTCATCTTCAGGAAATGTACAGTTCTAATTAAGCATTCGTTTCTTAGCAACCAGGTTTTAAAAAAATCATTTAAATTTGCAGAATGCACAATACTCTGTTTCTTAGCAACAAAGATTAAATAATAAACAGTTTTAAAATTATCTACCGGAAATGAGCAATGATGCTAATGACGTAACCGTTTCTTAGCAACAAAGATGGGTGGTAGAAGAGTTAATGGTGAAAATCCCTTCTGTTATGGTCTGTAATATTGCAACAGCTGTGTAATAACCAGGATAATGTCAGATCATTTCAGCTACAGCAACCTATTATTCACAATGAAAAATAATTTAAGTCTTAATGTTGCAAGTTCGTGATGCATCATCAACCAGAGAAACTCGTTATAAAAGTTAGTTTTAAATCAACTATTTATCACAATTATGGAAGTTATTTAGAGTTTCTGGTAAATAATGCGCAATCAAAGTAAACTCAATAGGTGGCTTGAGGTTTTACTTACCTTCTCAGTGGTATCGAGGCACCCCGCCGAATAATTTATCCTTAAAAGAACAGATTCATTTAAAGAGATTTTCTTAGAGAAAAATTGAAGGACTTGTAGTTCGTGTGACTGCTAATCCATTAACAGAATTTATTAGAATACAGCTTCGGTTTGAACCATCAACTATCTCTCAAGACTATTGTTCTGCTTAAAGAGCCATTATCCAGTTAAACAAATTGGCGATGACAACGTCACAATCAACCACAACAATCAACCACAATTAATAATCAGTTAAAGTAGATTCCATCTGAATTCAAAGTTCTTGACAGCTTACAACTGATGATTTATCCAAAATTTCAGTTACACAGTATGGAATCGGCATGACAAATTAGACATGCCTAATTTGCACGTCAAGGATTAACCAATTCAGTGCAATCAGCTTTCAGAAAACAAAAAATGCCAACCATTTCAAACAGAACGAAACCATTTCTCAAATTTAAGGTATTTCGATCATCAGTAAGACTGTTGAACTGATATTTAAATACAAAGCCAAGTCTAGTCCGAGATAAACAAATCTTGATGGTGCCTCTCCTGACGATTAACTACCTTCCAGTAGCATACAAATCAGGCAATAATGGAGATGACTTTATTCATGGAACCTCAGGACTTTCATTTTCCTGGAGATGACTACTTGCGCAATCTCTGACAACTCTTAGCTTAGTATAGCTTCTGTAAAATCCTTGCAATCCAAATAAATGCCAAAAAATCTGATAATACAATGAACAGGACTTGGAAAGTCTTCAATGTCTGTCGATACTGTGAAGCTCTAGAAAAGACGTTTATTTGTTCTTTCCTGTCGACAGCCTGTCCCAGATCTGGCAGATGGGACAAAATTATAAATTAAGTTAAAAAGAAACCATCGATAATTCATTATAGCAACTAATTTTAACTCTAAACATACTATTCATCGACGGGATTCGAACTCAGGTTTTTTTCCACCAGGTGTGGGGAGGACGGTGATTATACCAACTGTACTACACCCACCAGAGAACCTGACGTACATGGATTTAAGTGATTAGCATGTCAAGCTGATTCTTTATGGAGGCACCTTATCCGCTTGAGGTGTTTGTCACCAACTCTGGAGTAAGAATTTAAAGGTGCTATATAAAATGTGTAAGCTTTAGCAAGCAAAAAAAATGGAACCACTTCAAACAGAACGATTTCTCAAGTCTAAGGAACTTCGTCCATCGGTAAAACATCCAGAGGACCTACTGAAATGACATATATACCCAAAAATCTACTGCAGCCACATCAGTGAACTGTTCTATCGCTAACAGAGCCAAGTCGGAGTAATATCTATTCCATGTCTTTAGCCCAGGACAGAGGTAGTCAAGCCTGCATCGGAAACGCCATACCAAGCCAGTATATATGGAATCATGGTATGGAAAGCCATCAGTTACAGCAGCCTATACCTTGGCTCATTATTCATGGCACGTTGACCGAAAGACGTTGAAACCATTCTAGACCAGTGTTTCTGCCCTTTCTACGCTCCATCCCAAATACTTTTTTTTTTTTCAGGAGGACAATTCCAACCTACATACCGCTCTCATAGCTCAACAATGTCTAGGTATTAAGAACATACTTCCTTGACCTGCATATTTACCATGTTGCTGCAGCTGAAATGAAATACGACAGAACGCTCGCTGACTTCCGCCTCTCAGCATTCCTTCACTGTTGCCCATGTGACATTCGCTACTGTTTCCCCTCATCACTTCGACGTTTGGCCTCTTCTTTATGGAGGCATAAGGCGATGCCTTTCTTTATCCAGTTACACACTTCATTTTCTTCCCACATTTAATACTTTGCTTCATGAAATCGTTTAAATACTTCCGAAACTTAAATCATAATGATTTTGTGTCCTTGTTATATACTTAGTTTTCAAGCTAGCTTCAAAGTTAACTTCAATTTATGCCTCGTGTTTAGCACAGTTGGTAGGATCACCCTTCCTGAGTTAAGAGTCCCGACGATGGCGTAAGGAACACAGCTGAGTTAATCAGTCACAGGAGGAGGGGTAGCGTGATTTTTCTCCCGGAAACTCGAGTTTTTCGTCCAGCAAACATGGCCCTAGTCGCTGATGCTTCTAAAACCCTACTACACCAACCAACCAACCTATGTTCATTTGTAATTACTATTTGTGATAGTTTCTACATGAAATACTTTCCCTCTGAGCTAAATCGATGTTTTATATTCATACCCTATCAATTTGGGTTCGTCTTCATATTCCACTGGATTATTCAAGTCACTCATCACGTATTTCTCTTAATGTAGAAAAGCTGGGTTCCTACCTATTTTTCCATAACTGAATCTGCCATTACTCCCTATTGATACCCTACCAAAAATCGTTTAAATTCTCCTGTTCTACCTCATCTTCCCGAACCTTTCGTTTCAATAAATTACTCACGTGTCTACACGCATTCATTGGTCTCACTATCTTCCTGAAAGTCCAATATTTCCGCGCTTGAATTACTACTATCCCCTTAAGATAATTTTCTTCCACTAAACACCCAGCGTGAGGGGGAGGAATCATCAATGTCTATTTCTAGTTCCTTCTCGTTTACACTAATTCAATTTGGTTATTCCTTATCCCTAATCGTATCTGCAAAAGATTTAAGGAACATGGTTACGCTTCAGTACAAGGTTCTTACCCATGGATCTTTGCAACATTAGTGATAGGCATGTCTAACTCCGCCCACTACTTTGCAGTTACTGGAAGGAAAATCGCTTCCCGATTTTAAACCAGCGGCAAAGGGGGATAATGGAGAAAATTTCACCTCTTTGCAGCTGGTTTTAAATCAGGAAACAATTTCGCACAGGAATAGATAGCAAAACGGCATTCGCTCTAACTCAAAATAATGGTGATTAACAGCCAATCACTGTGTGAAGTGGAAGGAGTCAGACCTGCCTATCACTCGCTGTCGCAAAGATCCATGGGTAAGAACCTTGTACTGAAGCCTAACCAGGAATGTTTATAAATCTTATGGTCATTGGCTTTACATGTCAGGATAATCCACAATTAAAAAGCATTTTTATAAATCTCAATTTAAACTGAGATCAGCTTTCCCCACGCATCAAACACACATTTTCCCAATCCCCTTCTTAATAACCAATTTGTACTCCGCTGTAATCATGTTTGGTACGTTTAATTTTCCATTACAATTCCAAGCTCCCAGATAACTCTTGACACTCTTCAAAGAGCGCCAAGAGTTATTATTTGGAACTATTCAAAGATTAACCTTCTAATCTTATTTTGTACAAATCTTAATTATTTTTTCCAACTCTTCTGGTCTGGAGTGGCATTTACGAAGGATTTTTCTCAATTATCACACTTTTTAAACTTACTGACTAATTTTGGACGTGCCACCAACGTATGAAAGAAAGCCTCCATTTAAACATAACCATTGTGTGCTTCATCCCCCTCCAGAACTAGGCAGTATAATATTTGTTATTGCAAGGGAATAGTTCCACACAAAAGATGAAATCAAATTTGAGACATTTCTGAGTTAGATATTCGGTCAAAGGGAGCATTCTACCCTCCCAAAACATTGAGGTGTCCTTGGCGTAAACGGTTGGAAGCCAGTTACGGCTTTCAAGCTGCAAATGGGTAGAGGCAGGTAACAGACTCACCAAGGGGTCAATGGACTACCACTTCATCCGCGAAGAGAAATGAGCCAAACTGGACAAACGAATGTCTAGCTTCTTTTCTTTTAGATTTTTTAACAAAAATTTACGGACGCACCTTTCTTATGGCCTTCTTTTCCTCTGACTGGGATCATGTTGAACTTGAATTTCTTCCTGCCAACCTTGCCGCTACAATGCCCTAATTTGCTTTCTGCTATAGACACTGATACATCCAGAATGTGACCATTAAAAATTGAAAATACAGTAAGCAGCATTGGAGTTGATGAAACCGATTTTATTATTACTGATTTAACATTATAACATTTGCTAACATTAAAAATTAACGTATGCAAATTAAGAGTTCCCTCAGGTAAAACTACCCAACCCAATTCAAAACAATATTGAAAAACGTCTACATACCTAAGATCTAGTCCTCTCCAGTTTAAGTGAGACCACCTGGAAAATAATCTACCATTTGGCTCTACTGTGCAACACCCTGGCACATCTTCAAATAGAAAATTTGAGCAATTGGCAATGTTGAAGAAGACCTATACTTGAATATCAGCCCCTTCTGACAATACACGAAAATCCACTAAAGTGGGAGAGGGGAAAAGTCATTTGGTTGAAATTTGCTTTTTGGTGCCAACCCATGGATCTAAGCGACAAGGAGAGAAGAGTTAGCCTAGCTGTGCCCACTGGTTCGCAGTGATTGGACAATCTATTTCCCGATTTTAAACCAACGCCAAAGGGAGGAGATGGTTTAGAGATTCCCCTCTGGCACTGGTTTCTGGAAAATCGGGAACAAAGTTACTCATAGGAATAGATCGTCCAATCACTGCGAACCAGTGAGTGCAGCTAGACCAGCTTCATTGCTCTCTCAATGATCCATGGGTTAGCACCATAAAGCAAATTTCGACAAATCATCCCCCATGCTTTTCGAATTAGCCCAAAATTAGATTTTGCATTGTTTTTAAATGATATTTTCATGTGTAATTTATTATTTATCATTAAATATTAATACAAAATATTGGTTTCCTGTATTATATTAGTAATATGATTATTTGGTTAAGAATGTAAAAAAGATATTGAAATACAATGTGCAATCAATACGTGGAATAAGCAAGGGGTGGGTAAGGAGAGAGGGGACAGAAAATGGAAAATTATTCACTGTTCCCATTTATAATATTATATTAACATTATTTACTGACTACTCTTATGAAACTGAATGACTTATTTCGAAGTGACTCGAGTCAATTTTCTATAATAACTCCAACCTGCCAAAATATTCGTATTGCCCATACGAAGTACATCTGCAAATCTTACCAAGTTCTCAAATTGAAAATTAATCTAATTTATAAACACAATTCACACAATAAATATCGAAAAGCTGAAATTTTAAACAATTCTCAAATACTATAATGCAAAAAAAATCTTAAAAGAAATAAACGTACCTTTACAAAAATACCAAGAAAGAAATTCAAGGAAATACAAACTATTCACCAACTCTAAACACAACACAGTAAAATGAAGACACTGAAAAATGCGTTTAGATTTATGCTCCACCAAGCGGTGAAAATTTCAACCTCACATCTTATATATATACCGAGAAACAAAATTAAAAACAAGAAATACTTTTATTTTGTGGAGATCACAAGAATTCTTAGCAAGATAAATTTATTCTGCTGACCTTTAATTAACATAACAAGATACAATGACTGGCCAAAATAGAAACCTTTATCCAATATCTACACTCAGTAATTACTGAACTATGAGTACCTACCTAACACCTTGTTGGGCCACCGTTCACACAGATAACAGGGGCTATTCGCCTAGGCATTGACTCCACTAGATGTCTGAAGACGTCAGTAGAGACCTGCAGCCATGCTGCCTGCAAGGCTTTCCATAGAGTCGGAATAGATAATGGTTGTGTGTCCATACTCCTCACTTCCCGTTCCAAAACACAGGTGTTCAATTGGATTGGTCAGGCGAATATGGAGGCCAGTCAAGATGGATATCTTTACTGTGTTCCTCGAAACACTCGTGCACAGTGCGGGCCCAGTGACACGGCGCATTAACGCCTTGGAAGATTTCGTTTCTCTCCGGCGAAAAAATGCAACATGACAGAGCGCATATGGTCTCTTAAGAGCTACCGGCAGACCTCACTAGTGAAAGGTTGATCCATACGCACCAGGGGGTTCTGGTTATTGCCAGAAAAACATGCCCCATATTAAGCAAACACCTGCCACCTGCCTGAATAGTGGGCACAGTGCACGATGGGTCCATGCGCCACACACGAAGGCATCCGTGGGCGTGTTGCACCAGGTATTTGGACTAATCCGACTAGCAGACTCGTTTCCAGCCCTCCAGTGTACAACTAGCATGTTGTTCACGCCACAGCATACAAAGGGGAGGATGTATCTTGTGTTGTCTGCTGTGTAGCCACATTCGTCTGAATGCACGGCGCATCAACATTTGAACATTGTTCTTGCATTCCCATATTATATTGCGATGTCAACTGTCTCACAGTCACCTGCCATTGATCCCGTATACAACACCCTTCATCACCCTTTGCTCACCACGAATATCTAGCGTGCGTACTCTTTACAGTTCTGTCGACGTGAGGTGGTTTCATCCGTTCGATACCATTCTTTTTAACAACAGTGAGCCATGGACAACCGACAAGATTTGCTGTTTCTGATATGGAAGTTCCCGACGCATGAGCTCCCACAATCATGCCCCCCCCCCTTTTGAAACTCCGTGATATCTTTACTACATTCCATAACCCCTATTTTAACATTTTAACTTACACAACCAGATCCAATTACCACTGCTGTAGCTTACAAAGCTGTTCGGCTTTTTATACTTCGAGCTGTGCGGCATAGTCCATTATGGATGGGGTGGCCATAATTCAGTGATTACCGCGTGTCATTGGGCCACCTTTTGCCCAAATTATAGTCTGTACACGTCATTGTATGGATTTCACTGGACGATCGAGGGAGTTTAGATTCAGATTTGGCCGTTCCTCCATCAGGATATTTGTCAGCTGCTGTATTGTGGTCGGTAGAGAACTACGAAGCAGAACTATTCTTTTCAGCATATCCCAGGCATTCTTAATTGGATTCAGATATAGAGAATTAGGTGGTGAGAATAGATGTCGGACATTATGGTAATATTCCTCGAGCCGTTCACATACAATTTTTGCACGGTGAACAGCCGCGTTGTTCTGAAACAATTCGTCGCAATCCGATTAAAAATGAAGCACTGCTGAGTGAATTTGGTCCAATACAACAGATATTCACAGGAGTTAACAAGACCTTGTAACAATATGAAATGACCCAGTACTTACCAAGATATTACCTTCATCCAATTCAGTGGTGGACATGAGACAGTCTGGTGTGTGGCTTTATGAGGTTCAAGCCACACTTTCACCCTACCATTGGTGCCAAAAAGTGTTAACAGAAACTCGTCTGACCACATGATCTTTTTCCACTGTTCCACAGTCGTCTTGGCGTTGCCGGCACCACACCAGTCGAATCTTTCGATTTTTTAAACAAAGAACTGGCTTTTGTAGATGGCATACAACCAAATCCCAGATTCTTCAATTCCCTACCCATAGTTCGGTTGAAAATTGATCTTTCTTTGCTTAAATTCAGTCATTTGCATTCTTCAGTCATTCTTCAGTCATTTGCTACCCACTGGACCATCTATTCTGATGCACGATTCGCATTAAATTTCTGCGGTCTTATTCTTGTATTACCGACTTTCTTCCACATTACTTCCTTTTAGAGCTGCATTTTCCTTTCGTCTTCCATTCATTGTATACTTTTGAGATGGTTACTATCAACATACCAATGATTTACTCTGTTTTCTCATTTGTACCTCCAGCTAAAAGTGCTCCAAAACCTTTTCACAAATCAGAAAGATCACCTGTTTTCCCCACGACTGGATCGATTAAGAATTGCCAGGAAAGTGTAAAATCTGATACCAAGGAACTTGTGATCATATCATGTGAAATCTTACATTTTTTTCATACCGTACGTTTAATTATCTGTTAATGCCAGCTGCAAACCAGTTTCTAATTTCTTGGCCGGTGAGTGTCGAATATATGTTACAAAATACCAAGTTATTATTAACCAATTGATTAAGTGACTTATGAGGAAAAAAAAAAAAAAAAACAAGCAAACCGACTAGAGAACACACGCAATTTATGTACAATTTACACATGGATATACATTGAGTGATCACTGAATTATGACCACCTATCTAATACTTCGTTGGTCCTCCTTTTGCCCTCAGTGCAGCAGCTATCCGACGTGGCATTGATTCAACGAGATGTCGGAAGCGTTCGGGAGGTATGGCCAACCAAGCTGTGTGTAATGCGGCTAGAAATGCAGGTGGAGGTGATTGGTGTAACCAGACGCCTGATATGCCTTTCCATAGTGTTCCACAAGTGCTCTATGGGATTGATATCAGGGGAGTTCGGAGGCCAATCGATATGCTGGAAGTCAGAACAGCTCCTCAAGCCATTCCTGCACATCAAGTGCCCGATGGCTCGGCGCATTTTCATCTTGGAAGACGCCATCGCCATTCGGGAAAAAGTGTAACATAGCAGGGTATACAAGTCAGCAAGCAGTTGACAACAAAGTACAAAGTATGTTGAGGGTCAAACGGCACCAGGAATTTCTCCCATCTCCGCGAGTGTTCGCTGTATCGAGGGACAGTACTCTGTCAAGACCAGAGATTTAAAAGTGTGTGGATCATGTGTTGTGTAGTATGTTGTGCCCATTGTTCTTCTGGCCTATTGGCCGTCGAGCCCCTGATGAGACCCGACGTTGTCCGTACTATGCCAACGAGGAGGCTGGCCAGGTGTACCTTGAAATTTATTATACTCTGGCAGGTCCCGCCGCCTAATTTCCTGGGATTTCAGCGGCTGGGTCCTATAGAAAAAAAAAAAAAAAAAAAAAAAAAAAGATAGATAATCGCGGTGGTATAATTGCAAAATCGCTATTAAGTTGGTATGTGGGGTTTGTTCCCCGAAATTACCATGGGATTGTACGCTAAAATGACAAGTTCTAGAGGCCTAATGGGGCGGGCAATAATTTTGGTGCTAATTTAAATTTGGATGCGTGGGGCTTTCGCGGTGAATAGTCAAAGAGAAGGGTAGGGAGACTGAAGGCTGGGGGGAAGAAAGAGAAGTAAGGGGCCGATAGGGTAGATGGCCCCTGCAGTCAGTGGGGCATGCCCATGCCCCACCAGAGGGAAAGGGGGATGGCAGGAGGAGGAGAAGACAGCGAGCCATCTCCCCCCCCCCCTGCCAAGGAATAGGAGTGAAAGCAGGCTGGTCAAGGTTGCCAGCCCAGATCGCCATATGGCTAGGTGGCAGCAATGTGCTGCAATCATTTCTCTGAGCCCTTGCATGGTAGTATCTGGGAAGGTTTCCGTGGTTGTGTAGACATTCTGCTGGCCTGCTCGGCATGGTTGTTTACTGCAGTGGTTGAGGCTGTGGGAGCGTCCTTCTCCTTGTGAAGAGGTCCTGGGCCAGCTGCGCGAATGCCTTGTATGTGTCAACTTCAGTTATGGCGAGGTCTTCTTGATTACGGAGGTTAAGCTGTGTTCTAGTAATGAACCTGCAATAGAGGTCCTCATATAGTGGGCAACTGTACATTAGGTGCTCCCACGTTTCACGTTCACCACAGAGGCAGAACGGTGTATCACTCAGTCCAAATCCTTGTAGTTTGTCTCTAATGGCCCCGTGTCCCGTCAGCAGGTAGGTGGTGTAGAGTCCTGGTGAGAGCCACGGTGGATAATTCGGGTATACCAGCCGTATGTTGGGTAGAAATTTTCTAGTTATTGCACCTTTGCTGGAGGTCTCCCAGCGGGCCTGCCAAGTTTGTTGGAGGTAAGCGGAGAGACGGCTCCTTTCTACTTTGGGATCATTTGACAGATCTATGGTGTAGTCGAGGCATGTTGCCGTTCTGCCTTTGGTCAGTTGATAGAGTAGCCCATGCTTAACAATCTCCAGGTCCAGAGGGAGGGATCCCGTTAGAGCCTGGAGTGCGTGGGTACTTACAGTGTTACATGCTCTCGAGATGGTTAAGAGTATGTGTCGCTGTGTAGTCTCCAATTTTTTCCGGTTCACTGCAGTGGTAGCCTTGCGATACCATATTCCAGAAGCATATGTAATCGCTGGCAGGAAAATAGCTTTATAGTAGAGGCTGAGGGTTTTCCGCCTCAAACCCCATTCCTTGCGTGTGATTCGCGCAAAAAGTGCGGAGTATCCTCTAATTTTCTTCCGTAAGTGCACTATATGTGGTGTAAAGCTCAGGTTTTTGTCTAGTACGACTCCAAGGTGCTTTAATTCGGTGGTAAGCTTGATTGTGTTACCTTGTATCTTGATTTGAGGGGGTCGTCTGGTGTCTAGGGCTCCTTTTAATAATATAGATCTTGTCTTCGAGGATGAGATCTTCAAGTTATTGTTGTTAGCCCAGTCCTCTAGAGTTTCTATTGCTCTGTTGGCGGTGTTCTCCAGTTGCGCCCTAGATCCCCCAGGCAGCATCAGAACCACATCATCCGCATAGGCTAGGGGAACGACGTCGCCGAGTTCCAGGTTCAAAAAGCCATCTAGAACCAAGTTCCATAGGAGTGGGCCCAGGATTGAGCCCTGTGGGCATCCTCTGAATACTTCTCTTGTTACTGAACAATATGGTGCTCTGACTGTCACGAACCTATTCGACAGGTAGGATTTGATGACTTGATACAGATTTGATGGTAGGTTGGCTTTCCGGAGTCGGGCCAGGACGCTTGGCCACCATAAAGTGTCAAACGCCCCAGCAAAGTCTATTGCTATGACCAGAAAGTATTTCTGATCTGAGGTAGTTGCAGCATTTGTAATATTTTCCAGGACATCCAAGGTTGAGCATCCCTTCCTAAATCCATATTGTCGGGGTGACTGCAAGCCGGCTGCAGTGTAGTGGATCCCTATTCTGTTTCTTAATAAGTGCTCAAAGAGCTTGCTCAGGACTGATAACAGTGCTATGGGTCTGTATGACCCCGGAAGGTCCAGTTGTTTGTTGGGACTTTTGGGAATGAGGCACAAGTTTGCAGTTTTCCAGGCCTGGGGGAACAGGCCTTCTTTGAGGCAGTGGTTGTATAGATTAAGAAGCACCTCTGGAATGGTTTCGACGGCTTTCTTGACAATCTCTGGCTCCAAAAGATCAGAACCAGGAGACTTCTTGTTTCTAATCCTCATGGCAGCAGTTTCCAGTTCAAGTTTGGTGAAAGGTTCTTCTGTTGCAGTCGTAGTAGGTTTCATTGTCTGCACAGAGGGTTATCTGCTCTGGGGTAGAGGGGGCAAGATGGTCTTGAAACATGGTATCCATGATGTTAATAATTGTTTCCTGCCAGGTCCGGGTATAAGTACCCTGCCGTGTCCTCGTCGCTGGTATGGTCTCACCCCTGGGGAGTTTGTTTGTGGTTACTCTGTATACCACACCCCAGGGGTTATCATTCCCAGTGGTAGAAACAAGGTGTTCCCAACTGCGCATCTTACGCTGGCGAATGGTTGCCGTGTATAGGTTCCTTGCATCTCGGAAGTTCTGTCTCAGTGCCTCCACTTCCGCTGCCGGCTGGGAGCGCCTTGCCCGCTGGAAGAGTTTCCTTCTCCTGTGCACCTCCTGCCTAAGCCTCTGTAGCTCTGGAGACCACCAGGGTACAGCCCCCGGGGTTGGGTTTTTCTTTTTGATAGAGGTGTTGGCAGCTTCAGTGATGAGACCAGCGACCGTCATCTGATGCTGATCCGGGCTGAGTCCAATGATGTTCAACGATTGGGCTGCTGTGGTCAGTGTGGCTTGGAAGAGTGGCCAATCCGCCTTCTCTATGGCATATCTTGGCTGTGCCTGCCTCACTGCTTGGTGTCGACTAAGGGAGCGCTGGAGCTCAAACGTGATGGCCCTGTGGTCCGACGTGGTCCAGCTTTCTTGGACGGTCCACGATGTTAGGTGGCCAGCGAGGGATCTGGTAGCCAGAGAGACATCGATTGTGGCCTCCCCCATCGAACTAGAGAACGTTGCCAGATTGTTTGGCCGGTTGAGGACTGTGTACGGACTATTTGCTAAGTAGTCTTCAAGTTGTTGCCCGTTCTGTACTCCACGTCTATCCATGGTCTCGCTGAACCACGCTGGGGACCTGCAATTCACATCCGCTCCCACGACAATTTTACTGTTTGGGAAGTCTGTCTGGAGGCTCCTCAGATATCTGGTTACTGGTAGTATATCTTCACCTGGGTGACAGTATAGCGATACCGCATAAAATTCACCCAGGGGCGTGATAATATGGGCACATGCAGCCCAGGATGTGCAGTAGTTGGTTAGTTTTGTTGCCGTTATATTTGGATTCCGAATCAATATGCAGGCCCAGGGTGTTTCTCTGTTATCCTGCACTATCTTATAGGCCAGGGGGTAACCCCTGACCTCCTTGCGATATGCATATGGCTCCTGGAGGAGGAATATGTCGAGATTTGCCTCGTTCGCCTTCTTTGTGAGCTGCGCCGCTACTATTTTGGACCGTTGTGCGTTCAGTTGTATGAATTTAACCCTGTTGATGTTATAGGATTTAGGGCGTGTGGCCATAATCTAGTCTCATTTGGAAAGTGCTCTTTGCTTTACAGTACACTGGACATTCGTTATCCCTAACTGAGTGCTCTGCTGGTAGTTTATGGAATTTGCAATTTACACAGGTCGGCGGCTTGTCTTTATTCGGACACGTGTTGAAGTCGTGGCCACGTTCTGCACAGTGGCCACAAGTGGGTTGGGTTTGGGCACAGGTATGAGTGGTATGCCCAAACCGGCAACATCTGAAACACTTAGGGACAGCAACGTGTTCCCTAAAGCGGTGACTGCCCCAGTTTATAAACACTCTGTCGGTCTGGCTAAGCGTGACCCAGGCCGCTGGTGACAACTCGACGACCCAGTGGCAAGCATTTCCTGTTCTGGCTTTCGTCTTGAACTTGGGAATAATCAAGTTGGCGGGTTCTTCTTCCGGATGTGCGTGCTGGAGGTTTCTGTAATACAGTTCCTCCTGGAGAGCAGTTGGTGTCAGATCATTGTCGAGGTTATATATTCTGATGCTAGGTCCTTTGCGTCTAGGGTGTAGGGCTTCAAGTCCGAGTGTTTGAATCTTCTCATTTTGTAGGATTTTTGTTGCGTCCTCTTTTGTTTGAGTCTCGATGATAATCCCTACGTTTCGGGTCTTCCTTACCGATTTTATTTTGGTATCTCTGAAGTCGTCTGCCAACTTTGTGACCACTAGATTTTTGACCTGTTCGCTGCTACTGTTTTCGTCTGTGGAGGTCGGGCGCAGTATTACCAAATGTGGTGTTGGCAGGAGGGTCCTGCGTTTCATCGCTGTAGTCGCAGTTGCAGTTGGGTCAGCAGTCGGTCGGGTCCTCAGCGCTTGCGCATACGAGGGAGCGCGCTGTGGCATTTGGTCTGCTCCCACGGATTGGAAGGCCTCCAGTTTCGCTTTAGCTGTTTCGCACTCTAGGTTGGTTTGTAGTAGGACTGTCTCCAGCTTTGTCCAGATGGACACTATTTTTCCTCGAAGTCCAGTAGTTATTCTGTTGCTGGTATCTTTCAGAAGGTTCTCTAACGTTGTTCTGAGGGCGAGGGTCTTTTCCAGTACCGTCCCCTCTGGGAGAGTCGGATCTAGCGACTCGCTATTTTCGTCCTCCTTTACATTGTTGGTATTTTCTGCTTGAGAGCAGAGGATACCAGTGATACATTGTTCCACATGCACCAGTGGTCCAAGTTCCTGGCAACGAACCTTCCCCCACACCATACAATCGCCGCCACTGGCCTGCACTTTTGATACCATGCATGAAGGATGAAGAGCCTCATGTTGTTGACGCCAAATCCGTACACGACTATCCACGGTGTGGAGTAAATAACGTGACTCATCTGACCAGCACTCCTTACAGTCTTCTAACATCCAATTTGCATGCTCTTTGCACAAGGCGAGTCTTTTACACCGACGAACCTTGGTTAGGAGAGGATGCCGTAGGGGGCCGTCTGCTGGTACAGCCCATACACAGCTCCCACAATCTGTCCTTTATCAAAGTCCTATAAATCCTTCCTTTTACCCATCACCCTCGGAATTTTACTTCCTACTGAATCACTGACACCTTATCTATGCAACGTAGGTCGACTAATTGCGCTCTCTCGTACCTCACGTGGTCAACGGGTCGCATTCAGTTTTCATAGGGGTGGTCATAATTCAGTGATCACTCAGTGTATGAGGTTATTCTAGGCCCTAATATGCGTTTTTTTTATTGAGTAGATAAAATTAAGAAGTATCTCACATTCAAGAAGTGGCAGGTGCCACTTCTCTGTTTATGCATGTATTAATAAATAAAATAACACAGAAAATGCATTAAGATGGATAGAAAAATCTAAGATATAGAAACTATTTACTGCATTTGACTAGAAAAGTGTACACTGACGTTATAAACAAACAAAAAAAATAAATAAATAAATAACACTAATGCAATCGAAACCGTTCCAAAAATACAGACAAAATTTGATATATACAATGTGTATATTGTATATCTCATAAATTAAACTTATATTTTAACTCTAACACAGTATTGACTACAATGCACATTATGAACAAAGATATATCATTGAGCAATGATGACTTGAATTCGAGACTTTGGCTTTCTACCCCCTGCTACTTTATTATTCATTATATTCTGCTCCTTTCAATGCGTCAGTAATCTCTGAAAAGTCCAAAGACAATCACATTTTTCTTACATTTGAGCACATATATTCAGCCTATATTTACAAATCCGTGTATGGATGAAAGTCCAACAAAATATTTCTAGCATCACAAACTGCTAGGCTACGCAACTGGCATTGAAAAATTGGCAACTCATATTACAGCGTATCGACTTTAATTCTGTCCACTTCAAGCTCCTATATTTTCAAACTCTGCTTTGTGTTTTATATGACAAGAATGCTGTTGTCAAGGATTACGATTCCAAATTCTAATAATAATAAAAAACACAATTAGTAAAAACTGGAAATGATCTCGGTCACATTTTAGTATAATATATATAAAACGAATTTATATTAATTAATCTATACTTTTCAAAGGCAGAACATCAAGCAATATCACCTAAAAAGACAATAAAATCTGTCTCATCAAGACTCAAGTGACTTTTGATCCAATTAGTGTAACCTTAAGATGTCAAGAGAGAGATATGAAGAGCTATATTATTTACCAATTATTTTCTGAAAGAACAGGAAGAAAAACTGAGAATAAAGATGGAAATTAAACTCTACGGTCAATCACGTCCGTAATATTTGATGCGCAAGGCCACATGCGGCCCTCAAATGTTGAAATTTTAATAATTTCTGCATATCCATCAAAAGATGTAAACAAGCATTTCTTTATGCGTCTCAATTTTGCAACCTCCTCTGGTACTACTCATTGCAATGAGCGTTATATTCATCCGATAAGATATAAACTATATTGCCAAAAGTATCCAGACATATTGAGATTTGTAAAAAATGGACCATACTGGCCATCCATGTCAGGAACAGATAGCAAAGCAACTGCCTCCGATAAGTATGATGCCGCATTAGCAATCAATCTATTTGTATCATTTCAGCAAAACTGCAACATCCTAGATGAATGGGGGATGATGTAATCAATAAATGGAAATGTCTTGTTACAGCTACCGAGAAACAATCGGATAGATCACAGAAACTGAACACAAAGATTGGATGTTGGCTGTTTTAGGGTTTTAGGTGCACCAGCAACTTAGGACCTATTGGGCCGTATATGTCTGTAAATTGCATGTGTTCTGTGGTCGATTTGCTGTTTTCGGGAAGAAAAACCCAGTTTCCCAATAATAAAACCATACTACCCTTGGCTGAGATCTACTAACTCAACCACGTTGTGAAAAAGACCCATAAAAATTCCTCACGTCACTGACAGGATTCGAACTCAGGCCTTTTCCACACAGTGTGGAGAGGACAGTGATTATACAAACTGTGCTACCCAAGAGGGCTGACAGAAAGGGACTGAAAGAGCACTCAGAAGAGTGGTAAGCAGAACCCGCCAGAATTCATCGGATACTGTTAACCAGAAGTTGAGGAAGGCAATAGGAACTGACATGAGTAAGATCAATACATAGGGAGCTGCACTGTATCGGATTTTACTGAAGGGCTGCAGCACACAAACCAAACATCATAATAAGCAATGCAAAGCGTCGACTTGCCTGGTGCACAACTATCGTAGTTATTTTTATTTTATTTTTTTTTATTTTATTAATAAAAAGATACACAACAGGTAACTATTAACAGTGTATCTGAGATCAGATCAATAAACATAATAACAATAATGTGAAATCCTACAGGACGATAAACATTGATACAAATTCAAACAACAAAGCATATGTACAAAAGAGGATTGTATTAAGTTAAGTTACCGGTAAAACAAGTAATAATTAATCCGTTAGAGAATAGAAAAATAATATAACAAATAATAAGCTACAATAATTAGATGTGAGCTAGTCACTTTGCAGTTTAAGTGAAGAGGCAAACTTGTGGATGGAGTTCATCAGTGATTGGGAGTTGTCAAAGAAGTCAATGCGAGAGTCATTTGCTGATTTGCTGATTCTGTTCAGTGGACTGAACTTCATTAAGTCCGTGTTGGCAGAGTCAAGGCGAAACGGTGTAAGGTTCCTGACTTGTCTACAGGGAGCATTGAAGTTTATTTTACTCAGGATATCAGATGCTTCATAAATTCCAGTGATTACTTTGGCTAGGAGGGCGATGTCAGCAGTAACTCTTCTAGTGCACAGAGGCCTTAGATGAAAGTAATCACACAGCGATTCATAATACACTGAGTGATAGAATAGAGGATTGCGGTACGTAAGGTAACGGATAAAGTTTTTTTGGACTGCTTCAATTTTGTTAGTTAAAGTCTTTGTGTGAGGATTCCAGATGGGTGAACTGAATTCAAGGATTGGCAGTACAATAGTTTTATAAAGGATAACCGCATATCTGTAGTTTTTGAACTTGTATGTGTTCCGTTTGATGAATCCCAGTGTTTTGAATGCTTTGCTGGTGATTTTAAGGACATGGGCATCGAATTTAGCACTGCTGGAAAAGAGAATCCCTAAGTCGTTAACTTGGTCACACCTTTCGATGATCACAGAGTTAATACTATACTCCGTATTCATTAGTTGTGGAGATCTGCAAGATGAGAAAGAGATAACTTTGCACTTCGAGGGGTTAGCAGACAAGCCATTCAGAGATAGCCACAGAGAGAATTTATTGAGAGCACATTGAAGTTGTTGAGAATCGGTAGTCTCCTTCACTGCTGAGTAGATCTTAAGATCATCTGCATAGAGAGCAACTTGAACATTGGAGGTGTAGATGAAAGAAGGAAGATCATTTACGAAAACAATGAAGAGAAGAGGACCTAAGGGAGAGCCTTGTGGTACTCCGCTTAGTGGTATAAAACAGTCTGAGTTCACTTGATCGATGATAACGCTCAAGGAACGATGCGTAATATAGCTGCGTAGCCATGAGAGCAAAGGGTCACGGATGCCATACAGCTTAAGTTTTTCCAGAAGTTGTTCGTGCGGGACTTTATCAAATGCCTTAGATATGTCTGTGTAGACTGCATCAACTTGTAGGTGGTTATCAAGAGCTTCAGAGGTGTATTGCCAGAAAGGAAGTAAATTTGTGACTACTGACTTGCCACTGCAGAAACCATGTTGATTCTGATCGATAAAAGGCTTGAAGAATTCGAAGAGATGTTTGTGCACTGCTGTGTCGAAGAGTTTAGCCAGGCTGTTTTGCAAGGTTATGGGTCTGTAATCGCATACGTCATTTTTATCACCTTTTTTGAAAATAGGAACTATATTGACCTGCTTAAAGTGATTAGGATACTTCCCCAGCCTGAGAGACAGGTTGAAGATCCGCAGTATGAGGGGTTTCAATGTAGTGACAGTCCTTTTCCAAAATAGGCCTGGAATGTCATCTGGGCCTCTAGTATAGTCATTTTTCATGCTTTTTAATGCCGAGTTTAAATCTTCATCAGTGATAAAGAGATTAATGAGGATATCATCTTTAACAGGTGTGAAGTCAGGAAATGAGGCAGGTCTCAATGTATCATTTGTTTGAATTCTAGAAAAGTGTTTGGCAAACTCTTGAGCAATACTGAATTCGTCAGATAAGAGAATTCCATCTGCGTTTCGGAGTTGTAACTTTCTACTGGTTATGTTCTTATGCTTCATGAAATTCCAGAATGGTTTGATATCTCTGTGAGTAAGCAGACTATCCTGAACTGACTCTGTATACATGTTGTAGGAGTTTAATATGAGAGTTTTCACTTCTTTGCGGAGTTGGCTGAATATTTCATAGTATTGACTGTCACCTGTTTGCTTATATTTGTTTCTGTAGAATTCTTTGGATTTAATTTTACGTATTAGTTCACTATTATACCAGTGCGGGTAGGTAGAGCGTGCGGTAAGATGGGATTGAGGAACAATGTCAGATATAACTGAATGGACACAGTTAATCAGGTTGTTGGTGAGCACATCGATGTCATCCATAGCGTCAGCGAGCTGCTTGTCTACGTTTCTTAGAGCTAGGTTGAGCAGAGGCCAGTCAGCCTTTCTGAAATTGAATCGAGGAGTACGGGAGCTGCATTTGAAGTTATGAGAAGTCACTGTGATGTCAAAAGTAATTGGTGAATGATCCGAGTGAAATATGGGGTTGTCGGTGTGAACATCTATATGAGTAGAGGAAAATATTAGGTCGAGGTAGGCATTTTCTCTGGTTGGAAAGTTGCAAATTTGTTCCAGACCATAGCTGTGAAGCATATTAAAGAGAGCCCTAGTCTGCAGTGATGGAGAAGAAGATTCTAAATTGGCCATTTGACAGTTAAAGTCACCCAAAACCATTGCTATGTCGGCAGATTGAATTAGTGGGAAGATTGATTCCAGCGAGCTTTCTAAGTACTGGAGGTCTATATTAGTTAAGGGAGGTGGAAAATAAAGCAATACTATTAAAACCTTTAACTTGCCAAGATGAAGAAGGCAGTATACTGATTCAATATTTGTGAAATTTGATGCAGTTTCACAGAGTATATGGTTAGAATGTATAATAGCTACTCCGCCTCCACGAGATCCTCTGTCCTTTCTATGGATTGTATATTGTCCATCTATAATCTCCTGATCATCAATATTTATGGAGAGCCAGGTTTCAGTGAGCAGGTAAATGTCGTAAATATGTGAGCCTTGGATTGCTCTGAAGTGGTTTAGGTTGCTAATTATACTCCTGCAATTCTGAAGGTAAACACTGAACAGTTGGGATCTGGGGATTCTATGACGAGGGGAGAACGTAGTATGTGTAAATAGCAGGGTATCTGATTGCTATGCCGGTGGAGAGGAGATTTTGGACTCCCTTGATGGTCTGTCCGTGAAGCGTTTTACTAGAGCCCCTGATAAAAGGGATCTTAGATTCAACACTTTTTCTGTTTGTGATGGAAGGCATGTTATTATAAAAGATGAGTAGGCGGGACATCGTGTCTTCAGAGAACGGACATCTACTCCGAAACCATATTCTTCTTTAATTAGGTTGATAAGATCTTCAGATTTAGTGGAGGGTCCAAGTCTAGAAAGAAAAATTCGGTCTTTTGTGGGAATAATTGTGATATTATACTTGTGTTTGAGTAACTGAGATTTTTCTGCAGTAGTTACATTCTGTGTTTGATGAGTTATGGCTGGAAGCTTGGAGAAAGTACCTTGAGATATAGATGCTTTAATATTTTCTGACGGTTTGTTCTGTTTTGATCTTTGGTGCGATATTTGAGACTGGCAATTAGAAACAGGTTTACTCACTGTGGCGGCAGATCTACAGACAGGTTTGCAGACCTCATTAGATGTGGCAGCAGTTATTTTTGCATATGTTGCCTTAACTGATGTTGAAGAGGATTCCGCTTGGTGACTCTGAGCTTGTGAAATAGAAGTACAGACAGAACTGTTCCGCAGAGGAGAGTAGGTGGGAGGAGTGGTTCTATTTACATCAGAAGAATCATCTAACAGAGTCTGTTTGGCAATAAATTGCTCAGTTGAATGACTTGAATCATGAATGTTAGCAGGCTTGGGCAAGTTAATATTTTCAGCAGTAGAACTATTGAGGCCGGTGGAAGGTGAAGATCTGGTCTCAGTACTGAGGGCATCGTCAGTTAATGAAGAATTCGTATTCACTTTGAGCCCATTGGTGTCGAGAGTAGGTTCAGAATTCTTCCTAGCTTCCCTTAAGTGGCAAGACATAACTGATGTGAGATTTTTAATTTGGGCGTTAATGTCAGAAATTTCAGCCTGTTGATTAGCTAATATTGTTTTTATACCACAAATCTCCGTGTATAGCTCGCTGTTTCCTTCATTGAGTGTATTAGAATCCAGGAGAATTTCAGAGTTTGCAGTATGAGGTGCACTGATTAGATGAGTTTGAATGAGGATTTTCTGCATAGTGTTAAAGAGTAGTTCCTGGAATTCAGTTGATTGCAGAATACCAAAGGTTGGATTCAGAGTTTCCGTAGGGAAGGAGTTAGCGCTGAGATCTTCTGACAGCACAGATGTTTGAGTTGATGCATCTGAGATTTGATGCGACAACAAAGAAGGATTAGAGGCTTCATCCATGTACGATTCAGAGTCGGTATTTCTAGTTATTGGCATGATATTTGTCTCAAATGTACTAGAGTACGGCATTTCAACTTTGTTAGCCGAAGAGGAGGAAAGTGACTCAGGTTCCGTGCTGTTTGGCGTTGCAACAGTTATAGGGCTTTTCTGAGAATTTCTGAGTCGACATCTATCACAACAGAATGATTTCCGCCGACTTTTATTTAATTTTTTCAGGTCAGAATGTGTACAGTCATTGCATATTAATTGTTTGCACTCAATACATTGGACAATGGGGTCAGAGCTGGTCCCACAGATGGTGCAGACGTTAGAATTTTGACAGGAGGTAGTATTTGTCATATTGAATTCAGTTACTGTAGTTTTACTAGATAATTTAATATCACCACAATTGTGGTTTAGCAAGCAATAGGCACTGTGACCAGCCGGTCGCCTTAGTTGCCCTGCAGTGAAATCCACAGGGAGCAGGGGACTAAGTAGGGAGGGAAGAACAGAGCGGCTAGGCAAAACTCTAATGCCTGGTCAAGGTCAAGTGTCTGTTGGACACATGTATAAGTTGAACTACAAGATAATGGCTGAAAGCGCTTGTATGGAGTAGCGGAATGAACATGCAGAAATTCATTTAATACTTATCTGTTGTCCGTTCAAATAATACAGTACTTGCACCTGGCAGTCCAAGGGCCTATCCTTATGTGGTGGCACTAATAGGAACTTAATACTTTAAATAAAAAACACACAAAACAAGAAAAGTTTACGGAGCATATCATACAGACAGCCGGACACAATCATCCCCCTAGCATCGATACATGCTCTTCGTGCTGCGACTACTCTTGGATCACTGCAAAGCTGCGTTATGGAATTAAGAATGGTTTTCCTATCCGATATTCGTGTTTGAGTCTGACGGATTCCCGGACAACATGATATACAAGACTGTGTTTTCCCAACTTTCAAATTTAGCGGAAGTACTGACACCATCTGGGGTTGGACATTGTTTGCCGTTGCTGAAACAAAGAATTTCATGCGGTATATTGGTATTTTAAACAATTCCGTTTTTCTTAGATTTTGTCAGCAACAGTAAGGGGTGGGCCCTTATTGCTGCTGACAGTCTAATAAAAGCGGCTGTGCAGGAGACATTGCATGACAATGCATGGTCCGAAGACATAGGCGTGGAAAAGCTTCACTAGCCAACCCAGAGCCCAGACTTTAGAAACCTTCCGTATTAAAAGTCAGCTGCAAGCCAGATCAACAATCCCGCAATCAATAGCTGGATTGACTGCTGTATTGAAAGAGAGGTGGACCGAAATACCATCTACAAATTTCGGAGTCGACCGATGAGGATGCAGTGTGAAAGGCCAAAGGTTTCCACCTTTCAGTGACACCTACCAAGATGTCAAATACCGTATCGGTTACTTTTGGCAATATAGTGCACATTCATCATTACACGGATGTAATCAAATATCATATCTCTGCAAAACTACACTAGTGTTCAAAGAAAGTGCATCACCAAGGAATTTCACATTTCTAATCCTTTTTCACGATGGTATGTTACATTAATGACTAGCGTCACAAACAGAAATATAAACAAAACATATTTATTAATGGTTAAGGCAAAGCTAAGTAATATTTGGCAGGTGCTCTCAAAATATTCCAAAATAACCATTTGCAAACCATTATACAACAGTTTTGGTAAACACGACAATTATGGCTGAAATGTTATCAGAAGCCTTCAATTTGCTTCAGTGTATCATTTTAAATGGAAAACAAAATGAAAAGGTCACCAGGTGCACACCAAAATTTATACAGTTGAACCGCCTCTGGCCCTGATCACAGCAGCATACCGTCGAGGCATTGACAAGATCAATTTCTGAAGATAATCAACTGAGAGTTCGTGGTTCCAAAAACGAATTATGGCTTCCTGAAGTTCACGAAGGGTCTTTGCTTTCTTTCTGGCAACTGCACGTTCCACACGATGCCAACAGTTCTCTGTAGGATTCAGGTCCGGGCTGTTTCCTGGCCAGCTAAGAGTTGTAATGGACCGTTCTTCCAACCATTTTTTCACCTGTAACAAATGTAAACACATTACTGGCGAACTTCTAATGCAGAAATGAAGCTAAAGTAACTACAGAAGTGCCTATTTACACTTTTCGCCCGATGACAAGGAGCAGATTCGTCCTGAAAGGTGCAGTTACTTGGCAGGTTGAAATGGTCTCTAATGGTTGGCAGCAATTTCCTTTATCCATTGGCATTTACGGAATCTTTTATAAACTACAGGTGACCTACTCTGCGATACGAAATGCACCCCCCATATCATTTGGCTGGTAGGGAATTTCACTGTAGACACCATACAGTCTGGATAGTATTCTTCACCACGTCTACGGTGAATCGTTTGTCTCCCACCAGAGCCATGCAGGTTGAATTTCTTCTCATCCGAGAAAATAACTGACTTCCACTGCTCGGGTGTCCATGCTCCTTATACCAAATTAATCGGGCCCTTTTCATTTTTTGTGTGAGAAGGGGCTTCTTCTTATGACGACGGGCTACAAGTCCAATTTTGGAGAAACGTCTTTTGTCTCTTACTGCACCTGCTACCACTCCTGTATGTTCTTCCATTCTCTTTTCAGCTCAGACGAAGAAGCTTTACGGTTTTTAAGGCATACGCGCTTCAAAACGCGGTCCTATTTTGGCGTAGAGACTCATTTACCTCCAGTTTCTTTTTTTTTTTTTCCTATCAGCAGAACCAGTATTCTTGAGTTTGGAAAGAAATCTGCTCACTGTCGACTGATTACAAGACACTCTATAAGCAATATGACGGGAAGAACACCCTTCCTCATGTAAAGCAACAATAGCACTCTTTCTTCGTGGCGTCAACTGCACATAACTCGTCATCCTGATACAAGCAAGGAATGACTGCAACTCTTGCAGAGCGTGCTTATATAACTGAAAGTAACAGCTGATGCAACATTACGTCATCACCTATGCGTGTCAATCTTATCTGATGCAATCTGTAAAAAATATTGCCATACGTTATTCGGACGACAATTACAATTTTAAGAGGTGATGCACTTACTTTGAACACCAATGTACATCAGCATAAAAAAATGTTTTTCAACTTACATAATTTTACAGAGATTCGATTCAGTTTGCCTAACTTACCGTACAAACTAAAATACTTCGTACTTCATGCGTTTGACTAACTTTTAATGACCAATATATAAATATACAGTATATACACTGCTCTAAAAAATTAACAGAACACGTAGAAAACGTTGTGTAACTCGGGCAGCTTGCAATGAAGCAGGACAAGATTCGGTATGGTGGTGTACCATAAAATAACAATGGCATGAGAAGACAGCGAGAAACTTCGGACAGGAAAAAGGAATATTTATGAGGGACGTATACGAATTACCAAAAAGTTCACATTACAGAAGTCGATACAAGGTGCTCGAAAATATGGTCACATGACACCAGTACGGCTTATGAGCCCCTCCAATGGCTAAGCAGGACTGACAGCGGTGAACCATGTTCGATATAAGGGTGTCTATAAGATTCTGTGGCAAAAAATCTCATTCATCCACCAGCGCAGACCTCAGCTCACCAAATGACCGAGGAGTTGGCTGAGGCATACAATACGACGCCCAAGGGCGTTCCACACATATTCGTTCGGGTTTAAGTCGAGTGATCGTGTTTGCCGCGGCAGTTGTTGGATATCTTCATTTTCAAGATATTCCTTCACCACTTTCACTCTATGGACAGTGGCGTTGGCGTGTATGAAAAGAAAATTTGGGCCAACCGCACCCCTAAAAAGTCACACATAGGGTTCGAGGATCTGTTCTCGATATCTTTATGTAGTTACGGTATCACTATCAAAAACATGAAAAAGGGTGCGCCGTTGATCATTATTCCACCCCACGCGAGAACATCGCCTCCACCCTTTCTCTGATGTTGGAGGGATGGTACTGCATTCCTTGTTGTCTCCACATGAAATAACTCTAGAATCAGTTTGTAAGCTAAAACAGGATTCGTCAGAAAACAGAACTACACCAAGTTACACCACGTTTTCGACGTGTTCTGTTAATTTTGTGGAGCAGTGTATAATGGCCAATTAATAATGAATAATAAATGTCCAATAAATAAATATACTTCAAATTACTTGAAAGACTACTCAAACTGAGGTGTAATCAAGTTTTATAATATTAAAATTTCACACACTGAAGTAAAATTCAACTGTATTACAATTTTCCTTCCTACAGTACAAAACAGGGAGAAACTTAAAATAAGACAACCAAGGTAAAACAACTGTAAAATACCCCACAAAATACATATAAACAGGAATGCATAAGTAAGATTTAGGTATAATAATTTTATAAAAAAGAAAACAAGAAACTTTAGCTCAGCCTACTGAGAATGTTGACCGGAAAGGTTTTTAACTGTTTGCTGAAACTAATGTTCGAGATAAAAATGGTGAAACATAGCCAGAGTTCTCATCGTACACTTCAAAAACTGTGAGGAGTAGTGTTGTTCTTTTATAATTACTAGAGAACGCAAGGCTTTTCTAAGCGATGAACCAAGACAGTTAAAGTTAATCAGGCAAGTAGTGCATTAGAGTCAACTTTACTAACAATTAACTTGTTGAAAAATTTGCAATTGCAGTTTATCTGAAATATCATTAAAATCTTGGCACCAGTCCCCTAGGATTTTGACTTTTTTAGCACCAAACACTTAACAAAGTTCTGGATGCTTTCCAGGTCATTAATTCTTCCCATATTGGATTATATGAGTTCAATATGAAAAGAAGACAGATTTTAAAGACAGTTAGACGAACAATAAAAAAAAAATTAGATGAGCCATGTGCGATCCATGCCGAGTAATCTATTTTTGGAAAAATTTCTGGGCTTTCTAAGGGTTCCGATGAATCCACTCCGCTAACACTGTCCTGTCCTTATATTCAACTAATTATTAGAGATTATATTACATACAGAATCATAAATGGTATCCAGTGTCACGGGTCTCTTGAATGGTACAAACCTTAAAGAAACATCTCAGTTCTCTTAACTATGTCATCCATGAGAAAAACCTCATTTACGTGGGCATCGAAGATGCTCCTCGCGGATAGCGAATTGATATAATCACGGGATTCGAACTCCGGTGGGAAAAAACCGGCTTCGAATCCTGTCTATGATGCGAGGGATTTTTATGGGCTTTTTTTTTTTAACAAGGCGACTGAGTTCGTCGCTATCAGTCAGGATTGCATGGTTTTTTCTCTCGGAAACTCGGGTTTTTCTTCCAGCAAACAGGCAAATCGACCACAGGTTACACGCCATTTACATAATATGCTGACGCCTCGTGGCCTTAGTTGGTTTAGATATTAACACACATCGAACATGCTTAAATTGCCATATCAAAACCGTTACCTGATTTGCCCTATACAGAAGGAAAAATGAATTCGGAAACTTTCTCCTATAATGCTGGATGTGAGGGAATATACCAGAGGGCGATTTGCATGGAGCCATCCTCGCACAACACCTTCATGTGGTAAAGACAAACACTGATGTTACTGTGCCAGCTATTAGGTTCGAACTTAGTCAAGATGATGCTGTCAACCTGTGTCTTAGTGGCAACAGTAGGAGCTATTTTCCTTCATTCAATGTTTTTCCCTAGACCAATCGCCAGCAGGTCTTCTTGTACCAGTCCCTCCTCCAAGAGCTGGGCAGCCACATAATTAACTAAGCTATCTCTGATTAGCCAACGCCTTCCGTTGATGCTCCAACAAAAAGTCTGGTGATGCCCATCAAGCATTCTTAACACACTGGCAACTCTGACCCAGCTTTTCAAATTCCGTAAAAGGAAGAGTGTTTCCTCTGTTTCTGTATCCACCAATACTCCATAGAAGTAAGAGTAAACAAACTTTTGTTGTTGACTCTACATCTTCATCCTGGAGGTCAAGGATACGTTTGAATCCAAAATTCGACATCTCCTTCTGTGAAAGCAAAACACCAGGTAGTAATTTAGCAACCTTTAAGTTTTCACGTTCAGTTTTAAATTTTAGGTCGCGGCAACTAAGGCCACGATGCGTCAATGTACGGTTCCTGTTCATCCTATGGTTTGTCTGTTTTGCTGGATGAAAAATCATGCCATATTCGCCTGACTGACGCTGTGACTGTGTGAAAAAAGCCAATAAAAGTTCCGTCCTTCTAGTCGAGATTCGAATCTAGTTCCTTTCTACACGTTGTGAAAGGATAATAACGTTGCTGACTGCGAGGGCTACTAGATTATAAATGACTTAGTTCCGGTGTGCGCACGTTTATAGTCTCCCTGTTCCGAAACTTAAAAATCTTATTTTGCTGTCGTATTTGGATTTATCATGTTCATGTAAAAAATGAATGTTTTTGTTTCTGTATTCCATGGATAATTTTTTGTGTTCAGGGGTTACCGTCCTCGCACACTGCGTGGAAAAGGACTCATCTCGAATCTTGTCAATGACGCGAGGAATTTTTATGGGCTTTTTTTTTTTTTTTTTTTCAATCTGACTGAGTTAGTCAGTCTCAGGTGAGGGTTACACGGTTTGGTTTTTTTCTCCCATAAACTCTGGCAACAAACCAACCGAACAACCTAAGACCAACCCAATTACAGACGCCTCATAGCCTTAGTCACTTCAGCGCTTAACACACACCTAACGTAGCACATATACTGACTATCAGTTCTTCATTACATTTATTTTTTAGTATTCAAGATATCTTAAAAGCAGAGAATATGTAGCTATCTATTTATTAGTCAGTGACCCAATTTTGCCTTCTTTCTCTGGTTTCAGATCTCAGAATACAATGGCTAAACCCGTACAGTATGAAACTATTCTTTGTAAAACATTAACTTTGTTAATATGAAGCGATGTTGGTTGTTGTTGCTGTTTTAGAGTTTTAGGCGCATCAGCAACTTAGGGCATATTGCGCAGTATATAACATGTCTGTAAATTGCGTGTGTTCTCTGGTCGATTTGCTGGATGAAAAACAATGCTACCCTCGCCTGAGACCCACTAACTCATCCACATTGAAAAAGACTCATAAAAATTCCTCGCTTCCGTGACAGGATTCGAACTTGGGTCTTTTCCATCTGGTGTGGGGAGGAGGATGAATACACCAATTGTGCTACCCACGAGGGCATAAACCGATTGAACGTATATTAATGGATACTCTGATGAAAACTGAATTTGTTTATATTCTGAGAAGAAAGAAAAGAAGAAAAACATCTCATTGGGCCATTTTTTTTGGGATATTACTGCTAATATATTACTCATTATCCAGCAAGAATTGTGATAGAAATTACGATGTTAATATTAGAAATTAAATACCAAAAAAAATACATTAGAAATTAGAAAAAATAAACATTAGAAATTAAGATAGAACTTAATATTACTGATATCCAGCAAGAAATATGACGTCACTAACATTTGATAAAATTTTTGCAATATTTTTCATTCACATTACTAATATATCCCTGGTTATTGGGAAGTCTGCTCAATATGGAGACGTGAATGTGTTTTTTTTTATTAATTTTTTAAAGCTTTGCCATAAAATAAAGCAATTTCATGGTGCAAATAGCTATATTTAGATCAGGTTCTGTATTCGACAATCTTCACTGATGGATGAAAGCTGCTTTTCTTTCAGTTTTGATACTGGACGTGACCTACATTTCAACTTTATTTAAATTGATTTTCACAGAGAGAGTAAACTAAGGACAACTTAAAATACATGTTCTGGCAATTCAGAGTATCAAGCTTCCTATCCATTCCGAAAAATTACTGTACCCACACATTACAGCCTCATTTACATATATTCACTTTTTTTTTCTTTTCTTTTTAATAATAGACTGTAACAATCAAAAGCTTTTAAGAATAAGACAAAAGTCTTAACACAGGGCAGTAATAGTGAGGTTATAATAATCAGTTGCGCAATGTTGTACTAATACACTCACTGGCCAAAAAATTAGAAACCTTTATTCAATACCTATTAGAGCTAACTTCTGCCCAAATTACAACCAGTACACGTCGTGGCATGGATTCCATTAGGAATTTGAAAGAGTCTAGCTCCAGATTTGACTATTCTTCCATCCGGATATTTGCAGCTGGTGTATTATAGTCGGTAGAGAACTGCGAATCCGAACTGCCCTTTCCAATATATCTCAGACACTCGCAACTGAATTCAGATCTGACGAATTAGGCGACCAGGGTAGATGTTGGAAATTTTAGGAACATTCACAGGAACATTCAGATACAATTTTTGCACGGTGAACAGTCGCATCATCGTCTTGAAATAATCCATTGCAATCCGAGTAAAAATGAAGCACTGCTAAAAAATATTCACACGACCTTGTAATGGAACGAGCAGACCAGTCAGAACATATCCTATACAATGATACCACCTCCAGCCACTTGAATGGTGGACACGAAATAGGCTGGAGGCATGGCTTCATGAGGCTAATGCCACACCTCCTTTTGTGCAAAAAAAAAAAAAAAAAAAAAAAAAAGTGTAAATAGAGATTTGTAGACAGCTTGATCTTTTTTCACTGTTCTACAGTCCAATCTTCGCGTTGGCAGCACCACCCCAGTCGAATCTTTCGATTTTTCTTTTACAGAAAGCATATAACTAGGAAAATCGCATATTCTAACAACTGCCGCCATATAGTTCGGTTGAAAATGGGTCTTTCTTTGGCTGAACTGAATTTTTCAGCCATTTACTACACAATGAACCCTCTACTCACAGTTCACTTTAAATTCCTGCGGTCTCATTTTGGAGTACTGACTTTCTGACCAATTTCTTCTTTTTAGAGCTGCATTCTCCTTTCCTTCCACTCATTGTATACTTTTCAGATGGTTGCTTTCAAAACACCAGTGATTTCCTCGGATTTCGCAATTGTGACCCCTGCGAAAAGTGCTCCAACAATAACTTCATTCTGAAAATTAGAAAGATCAACTTCCCCAGGAATGGACAGACTATGAAGCCCCCCCCCAAAAAAAAAACACACAGTATTTATCTGTTATCAATGCCAACTTCCATTTGCATACAGTACGTTTAATTATCAGTTAACGCCAACTGCAAACAGTTTCTAATTTTTTGGCCAGTTAGTGTATTACTTATTTGTAATATGATGTTATCTTTGATAGTAAGAGGTTTCGCCTTAACCTCTACAAGGGGCGTTGAGCAGACTTCTGGGCAAACAACCACACTAGGCCCGCCTACCCAGTTTTCTGCAACTTATGAGTTCCCTATACGATGTTCGAGCCCGCGACAACTGATCCGCCTCCTGTAAAATGTAAGGATTTTGTGTTTGGACAATGGAAATTGTCCAGAAATTCTGGAGTGGCGTATAAGCTAGAGGAGGAGGACCTAAAAGTGGTTCAAGGCGAAAGACTTGGGTGTCATGATCCAACCTGATATGAAATTTTCCATGCAGTATAAACAGGCAGTTAGGAAGGTACATAGGTGTCCTGTGCATGATTTATAGGGAGAAAAACATTATTCTATTGTCCATATACAAGACGATGATTAGCATTCGGAACATTGTGTTCATGTGTGGAGACTACACCTGAAGAATGTATGTGTGTTATGCGCCAAAGCAACTAAGGCTATGAGGCGTCAGTTTATTATGTCTATAGTTTGTGTGTATCGGAGAGAGTTTAAAGGATGGAGGCTAGATTAATGATGAATGCAAATCGATGCACATATGAAGAACGGCTTAGATATGGAGCGCAAAGTTTGACAACCATAAGAGGAACTGAGTGAGGTGTAAGGCGTTGAAAGGATTGAGTAAAGTTAATAACGAAGGTCTGTTCTCTCTCATAGGTGAGACTAGAACAGCGGACACAAATTCAAAATCACAGAAGATTGAATCTCACGAAGTTCATCTATAGGTAGCGGATTATCGAACACTGCAATAAGTTTCTTCCCAACGTGGAGGAGGCAGTACATTTGATCAAGTTTAAAGTGAAACTAGACGTTTATGGGAACAATAAAAATATTCTTTTATATTATTCGTTTTGCTGTAGTGAAAAGTCCGCTTCTTTAAATCATTTGGCCTTACTAATATATTACTAAATTAAAAGACATAGCTATGTAGTTTACAAAGGTTCTTGGAGAGTCTAAGGACAATCTTGTGCAATCTTGAAGTGCAATATCGTTTGCGAGCTATTCTAAAATGCATTTTTATTTCTCTTCAGCGGCTAGACATTTAATCTCGTGTTCGTGAAGTCGGAAGCGAAGCTAATAACTTCGAACTAGAAAGACAAAACATAAAAAACAAATTCTCTTAAATATTTTTGTAGATCAGATCGAGACGGCGATTCTTCTTTCATATCAATCACTTTTCTTTGAAACACACATCGATCAATTCTTTGACAAACTTCTTTTCGTTGGTGTTAGTAAAATGAGACTCCGTTTTCCATTTTTAATATATGCTTTCCAGTTAGCATTAAATGTAACGCTAAATAAGTCTGATATTGAATTTCTATTCCAATTCATCGTATTCGTAAGGAGCTGCTCTCTTTCCTCTTCAGCTTTCATTACCACTCTCTTCTCTCATATGTCGTACCTGCCAGTCCACACAACGGCTTATTGAGCTGGCAGAATCTTTTCATAATTGCTACAGTCGGGAAAGCAATTATGAACAGAACAGGAAAAACAGACACTCAAAAACATATTTGCATCCAGTAGCATTTGTATTCAAATATTAGAACGCTTCAACATTGTCTGAAGTTTCTAAAATTATAGACCCTTTGTGCTGGACATGGAGAGAGAAAGAGTATACAAGAAACAGTACTGTATTTATTTGACCCTGTTAACACTGCCCTCGTGGGTAGCACAGTTTATAGGATCGCCATCCTCCACACTGGCTGGAAAAGACCTGAGTTCGAGTCCCATCAATGACAGGAGGAAATTTTATGGGCCTTTTTCATGGGTCGGTTTTAGGAGAGGGTAGTATGGTTTTTCTCCTGGAAACTCGGGTTTTTCGTCCAGGAAACAGAAAATCAACCTCAGAACGCAAGCAATTTACAGACAATATACATGGAGCAATATGGTCTTATTGGATGATGCTCCTAAAATTCTACTACTAAAACAACAAGCTTTCACATTTGCTACGGTTTCGTTAAAAAACCAAAACAAATCGACCTTTCTCTGTAAATTAACTTTATTGTTAAAATATTTTAAAATAAATCGATATATGCACGGCGGACAAGGGACTCTCTTCAAGTGCTTGGATGGTTCGAGTATTCACATTCCGATAACTGCTATACCATTACATCTTGGTAAAATGTCACTTAAAGGTCTTTCTTCGTATAGTGATAATTTCCTCAGCGTTGCTGTTTTAGCCACAGCAATTTGTAACCAGTTTTAATGGGATATTTGTTGTTATGAATAAATGAACATATAAGCAGAATATGTTATTACTGCTAATAATCTATCACAATACTGCAAACGGTGTCATGTTCATTTAATCTCATATTCTGTCTATAATAGTGCTTAGTACTTTGTCCAACCATAACGAAACTGCTGGTCTGAGAGTCTGCAGATTCCAGTTGAAAAACCCGCCTTACAGTTCAAACCTGGCTCCCAGTGATTATTTCCTATGACGATGCAGGTGCTCAATAGGCCTCTTCAGAAATCTGAAGACGCCTGCGTGGGCATCGATTTTCAAGTGATGGCGACTTCAAAGAAGTTGTAAATGGATTTCAGATACCAGAACTTAAGTGACCCTCGTATTCTAGAAACACAGTCTTGCTAATTGTTGCTCATAGCATTTTCTGAAAAATGTCAGAAAATGATTTTGTGCAATGCTATCATCACAGGCCCCAATTTGAATGCTTCCCTGATAAACTATTCTTAGTTTATCAGCGGAAAAACGTGTAGTCAAATAGATTGAGGTCAGGTGGAAGATGTCGATGAACTAGGAAACCGTTCGTCATTGAGAACATTAGTTACAAAATAAATGCTACTCGACCACCAACATAGGATAGTACCACTAATGGAAAATGAATTAAAAAAAAAAATCATATTACAGTTACACGAGAACAACCTCATCTACACGTATGTATTGTGTCTGTATAAGTTGCGTGTGTACGCTGGTCGGTTTGCCTTCTTTGCTGAACGAAAAACCCAAGTCTCCACGAGAGAAAAAGAAAAAAAAAATCGCTTTGATGTACTCGCCTGAGAACGAATCTCTCCACGGAGTGAAAAAAGCCAAAAATGTTCCTCACATCAGTGACAGTATTCCAACCCGGGCCTTTTCCGTGCAAAGGACGGTGATTATAACCACTGTGCTACTCGGGCATGACATGATAGCAAAGAATACCTTGCTTCGATACAAATACAGCATATGGCATAGAACTTTGCAAAACAGTTGACCCTATCTAATGTCATGGAACTTTCCTGGCATTCCATGACAGCAAACCAAACGCTTGTTGCCTTCGGCGCCTCCGTAGCCAGGTGGGCAGGAGCAGCACACGCTTCTTGATTAGACCGTGACTACCAAATACGGAGGATACGGAAAGGTCAGGGAATGACCACCGCATATCCCCGGAGCAATATGGCCTTAGTTGCTAATGCTCCTAAAAACCAAATAACAAACAAAGCTTGTTGCCTTGCTGCCATAGAAAAGGCAATCTCGGAAAAGGAGTATTACGGAAAGTATAAAAGCGTAAGAATATATTTCCAAATTACATTAAGAGTAAATAATTATACAATCCAGTGAAAGACCAAAAAAAAATCAGGTTCACACAAAAATAAAGCAATACCTCATCAATAAATAGTGTTAATTATCTGGTGGCACCGGAATCTCCCCCCAACTCCGCACCTCATTGATAAATGTCTCCTTCCAAAAATAAATAAAAAAAATAATTCTAGGGGTGTCATCCGGTATTCAATCCCTACAGATTGCAACCTTCCGTATGCGAAGACAAAAATTTGTTCTGGTAATACTTCACCACCACTGCAAGTTCCCTTGTTCCAAATGCCATGTCGGATTAGTCAGACTCCAGTATAAATCGGAATTAAGAGATGTGTATACATTCCATTATGAGACTACAATATGATGGTTGCTGGCGTTCTATTTATTATGTTAAGTGTTCATCTATTATTCTCTTCAGCAAAGCGTTCCTCCTCCACTTTATCTTATTTGCTTTGTTGTAGGGTTCTGTGGTCGATTTGCTGTTTGCCGAAGGAAAAAACCATGGTTTAGCCTCGCCTGAGACCGACTGACTGAGCCACGCTGTGAAAAAGGGTCATAAAAATTCCTCGCGTCATTGACGGGACTGGAACTCAAGTCTTTTTCACTCGGTGTGGGGGAGAACGGTTTTAGTAGCATCGGCGACTAAGCCCGTGTTGCTCCGTGTATGTCTGTAAATTGCGTAGGTGCCGAGGTCGATTTTCTGTTTGCTCGACAAAAAACCGGAGTTTCCGGGAGAAAAAACCATACAACTAGCTTGAGACTAACTAATTCAGCCACGTTGTGAAAAAGACCTATAAAAATTCCTCTCATCAGCGACGGAATTCAAACTTTGGTCTTTTCCAAACGGTATGGAGAGGACGGTGATTATACCAACCGTGGTATAATCACCGTCTTTCTTTCTCTTCCCATTGAATATGACGTAACTCAACATAATTCGCACGCGTTTCTCTGCTTGATTAGTTGATATAAATTTCGCGCGTAAACTATGAGCATGAGGTGTACTCGTATGGTATCTGTAAACTACGTGTATTTACAGTTGTTGGGCTGCTTTTCTGCCGGATGTTTTTATCTTGTAGAACAGAAACCCAACTTCCTGAATGAAAAAATATGCAACGTTCCCCTGAGATACCCTTTTTTTGACAGATACAGCAAAATTGTGGCTTCCATGCATCATTCGGTCATTCAAATACAAACGATACTAATTCTCGGCCATGGAATAAAAAAAAAAAAAAAACAGCTAAAAGTTCCTCATTATTCCCAAAATACACTGCTAGACAAAATTAACAGAACAAAACGTTTTTCATGAATATTTCATTGTGAACAGTGTCGATGAAGATGAATATTTGATATAATAGAAATCCTGGCAAGCAAATTCGGCGTATCCAATAGAAATCGATTTACAACCTTAGAGCCGCACATGAAGCAAATCATTCATGCCTATAAAAACACAAGTTGCGACCAATCACTTACTTTCCGTGGAGGCAGTGTTCTCGTGTGGGGCGTAATAATAATAATCAACGGCCGTACTCCCCATCGTGTTAGGGACAGAGTAACTGTGCAGAGGTACCGAGAACAGATCCTCGAACCTTATGTGCGACTTTAATAAGGTGCGGTTGGACCAGATTTTTTCATTCACAACGCCACTGCACATAGAACTAAATGGTGGAGGAATGTTTTGAAACTGAAGATATCCGAAAACTGCCGTGGCCAGCACGATTATCACTTGGACGCCTTTGAGCATCGCACTGCACGCTGAGAGTCAACTTCTCTGTCACTTCGTGAGCTAAGGTAAGGTCTGTGCTGGTGGAAGAATGGGATCTGTTACCACAGAATCTTATAGACACCCTCATATCGAACATGGTTCAACGCTGTCAGGCCTGGTTAGCCGTTGGAGAGGGGTAACACGACGTACTGACGTCATGTGATCATATTTTGGAGCATCTTGTATCGACTTCTGTAATGCGACCTTTTTGATAATTCTTATACAACCCCTATAAATGTCCTTTATACTTGCCATCTCCTTATTTCATCTTTATTCTATGGTACACCACCATTTTGTACAATACACAAACTTTGTCCTGTTTCATCGCAAGCTGCACAACGTTTTCTACATGTTCTGTTAATTTTGTCGAGCAGTGTATATGTTGAATAGAATAACAAGATAGTGGAAATAAGAAGGTAGGAGAGTGAAAATAAGAAGACAGAAAATTGGGAAAGTAGTCTAGTTCAGTCAAAGGCAGCAAATTCTAAACCTAAGTAGAGCATGGACAATAAAGCGATAAAAATAGAAAAAAGAAAGTGAGGGAGATAGAAAGTGAAAATAACTAATAAACTATTCATAAGAAATAATCACAAAATTGATAAAATAATTACAAATTTGACAAAATAAAGCTGTTCCCACACAACTTACAAAACCGACCTCTAGTCAGGTGTCAACAGCCAAGATTGCAAGCAAAATAGCGACATGCCTTCATCTATGATGTAAACCACATGCCAAAGGGTAAAAAGAAGAAACAGAAATAAAAATGAGAATAAAATTTTGTAAACAAAATAAAAATTACAAGGATTAAAAGGGTGTGATTTTAGAAAATGGCTTGAGAACTTTACAAATGACAGTCAGTTATAGTATCAACTATAAAGTTCACAAGCCATTTTATAAAATCGCCCTTTTACTTCTTGTAATTTTTATTGTTTACAAATTTTCATTTTCATTTACGTATTTTGGTAACAAAATTTTATTCTCATTTTTATTTATGCTTTTTACCCTTTTGGCTTGTTGTTCACATCAGAAATGACGACACATGTTGCTATTTTGCATGCAATCCCGGCCGTTGACACTTAATGAGAAGGTGTTTTTCTAAGTTGTGTGGTAACATCCTTATTTTGTCATTATTTATTTCTTATTATGCATATTTTATTAGTTATCTTCATTATTATTTATTTCTTATTATGCATATTTTATTAGTTATCTTCACTATTATTTATTTCTTATTATGCATATTTTATTAGTTATCTTCGCTCTATCTCCCTCACTGTTTTTTTTTATTATTATTATCATCACTTTATATATACAGGGTGTCTCAAAAATATTGGTACAAACGTTTAGGGGAGGTAGGTAACATCTAAAGGAATGTGAATCGCATAGGAACCCATAACCGGAAACGTCACGAGAAAGTAGTAGCAGAGGCACAAGAAGCAGAAATGACACAAGACAGTAATTAGTGGCGAACATTTATTTGACATAATATTAACAATGAAGTACGAGATGGATGCATTTCATGATGTTACAACAGATGCTCGAAGGTTCCACTATGAGACGCGATGCATGCGTGACACTGACGCAGCATGGATTGGCGGACACGGTCGAACACACCTGGAGTTTCTTTGACAGTAGCAGCAGCGCAGACGAGTCTCGCCACGAGATCCATTTCCGTCTCCACAGGCGATTCATACACGATAGATTTGAGGGCCCCCACAGAAAGAAATCAAGGCTCGATAAATCAGGTGAGCGTTGGGGGCCAGGCAATGGGTCCACCACGGCCAATCCATCGACGCCCAAAACGCCTGTTCAAATGGTCACGAACACACCTTCCATAATGGGCAGGCGCCCGTCATGTTGAAACCAAATGTTGCGTCTCACGTTTGCTGGAACATCGTCAAGTAACCCTGGTAGAACTTGTTCAAGAAAGATCCGATATTTAGCGGAGTTCATGCGGGATGGTAACAGGTATGGGCCAACTAAGCAGTCACCGACCATACCTGCCCACACATTGCGAAGCGATGTTGTGCCGCATGGGGGCGCACACTGTGTAGGCCCTCTGCTAATCCATACACTAGGTGCATATCTGCGAGCTCACAGTTCTTATACCGGTGCATGCTCTTCGTGCGGCGACTACTGCTTGAATGAGTAAACCAGAAATTTTCCCTCTCGCGAACTGATGAACAGCGCCGTATACCGGTGACGTTTCCGGTTATGGGTTTCTATGCGATTCACATTCCTTTAGATGTTACCTACCTCCCCTAAACGTTTGTACCAATATTTTTGAGACACCCTGTATAGTCTATCAAAAAGCAAACAAAGCTCCAGCACTTTAGGGGCCGCACTGAAAGTGCATCATCAAAAGTAGTGCCAATCCTTAAAAGTCGCACATTGCATCCATCGTAAAACAAAGAACTAACAGTTCAACCCCACAACCATCAGACTGCCCTGTAAAATACTAACAGCCAACCGTGATCACGTTTGTCGAGGATTGTTTACAAAAAATGCTTTTTCGAATTAATTTACGATTAATTTTTAAATTAATCATAACCAAGTAGTGATTAATTTACTTTTAGTACTTCGCCGTGAGCACCCAAGATTACGATTAATTTAACCAATCCAGTAAGAAATTTTTCCTTAGTAACTGCTTCAGGTATTTTCATCTACGAAGCGCAAAATAACAAACTAGAAAACGATCTTGCTAATATTTAACGCAGAACGGTCCACACTAATCTTGTGATTCTTTCTCCGGAGAAAAGCCGCCCACAGTTATAAAAAAAAAAAAAAATGGGTTCCCCATTTTTTTTTATAACTGTGGGCGGCTTTTCATACACGATAGATTAGATTTTATCTGGTATTATACTGAGCTGCCACTTTATCAGGAACACCTATCTAATTACGACTGTCACCAGAAGAACACAGATTTTTTGCAACATGGATCCAATGAGGTGCAGGAAGGGTGCCATTGGGATGTTGGTCTTTGATAACTTTTTCCCACATTTGTTGCAAATTGGGTGACTGCAGACATCTACTCCAAGGAGCTTAGTCCCCCTATGTACCACAGGTGTGCCCTCGTGGGTAGCACAGTTGGTAGAGCCGCCATCCTCCCCACACCGGGTGGGGGTGAAAAGATCTAAGTTCCAGTCCTGTCGATGATGTAATTTTTATGGTCCTTTTTCACAACATGGCTGAGTTAGTCAGTTTCAGGCATGGGTAGCATGGTTTTTCCTACCGGAAACTCAGGTTTTTCGTCCAGCAAACAGAAAATCTACCTCAAAACACGTGCAATTTAAAGACAATAAACACGGAGCAATATGGCCTTAGTCGCCCATGCTCCTAAAACCCAATTATAACAACCACCACAGGTGCTGCTCACTTGGATTGATATCTGGTGACCAGGGAAGACCAATGCAGTATGCTAAATTCACTCTCACAGTCAAGAAACCAGTTCTGTACAATTTCAGCCATACTAGGAGCCATACTTATAAACCATCAAATGATGTGATAAATTTTTAAGGGCTTCTTTCTTAGAATGTTGGCAGGAACATGTCAGTAAGCCTAAGACAATCATGCTAACTACACAGAGAGAGAGAGAGAGAGAGAGAGAGAGAGAGAGAGAGAGAGAGAGAGAGAGAATGCAGGAAAGGGTACACTGTACTACCTAATTAGGGTTGAATGCTCTTATTAGTTTTACATCAGCACCTTACAACATACTGCTTCAGTGTGTTGTCTGTACAAGCATATGTTCACTGATTGATTTGCATGTTTTGTAAGCTGGAGAAACCCTACTCCCTACAACTGAGACTGGCTAACCTCTGATGGAATTTGAACCAAGGACTGTCCAAGAGAAAATAAAGGAACTATCATGAAATGGATTCATGGTTGGACAACAGTAAACAAAACTAACAAATTTCATGGCAAATGACAATTAATGAACTATACAATATTTCATATAGAATTTTGAGAACTTTTAAAAAGGATTCTGAATAAGGAAAATGGCTATACTGTAAGAGAAACTTACACTATAGCCATATTTTATTAGCTAATAAAATTGGTGCCAATGATCACATTGCAGAAAGAAATCATTCAGCAGACCTCTGATTGTGAACAGGATTATTCAGACTTATGCTGCCGTGAGCTATTTTTGCTCATGGAGGCATATCACAAGTGCCTTAGAAAAGTTACAAAATACAAAACGTTAATCGCATTTAGCAGTCACGGGCTTGAACCCCGGTCCACTGGAAGAGCACATACTACTACACTTTTGCCCCTGACCACTCGGCTATGTCAGGCATGTAGAAGTTATAGTAATTTTATTAGAGGTTAGACACATTAGAAATGAAATTTATTAAATAAATATTTATAAAATATTTTTTGTTAAATAAATAAACCATTATTATATTAAATCTATTAAATAAATAAACCATTATTTCAGAGCATCCACAAAGTAAATAGAAATAAAACAACAATTAAAAACCACAGGAATCACTGCACTTTAATAAAAAAGAATCAAAAATAATTAAACTAAATTTTAAAAAAAAATAAAATGTTTTTGTCCGGTTTTGGTAACCAGCACATGCTGACAACTCTATAGGAAATACCTATGGCTATTTGCACTGGTTTCCAGCAAGCAAGCAATCTGTTTTGTATGTTTATACTTTAAACAACATAAATATTTATTTTATTGAAATAATTTGTTTCTTTTTCAAATGAGGCTATGAAACCATCAAGATTTTAGATCACTCAGAGCAACTCAAAATTCACATAACCCAAAATTTCTTTCATTCTGGTAACCATACACAATTCTTAAAAAACAACAAATAATGGCAATGTTGTATACCTTTGCAGTAAAAACAGTGGTTGGTAGGTTGTACTTACACAAATTCATCCATGCCTGTTCACAATGAAGCTGTCATTAAATATTTCCTGTCTGAATGTGTGTTTATAGTTGAACAATGCTTTTGTTCAAAATTTGTGTATGTCAAAGTCAAATTTCAAGGGGAAAAAAAAAAAATCCCAATTCATCAGTATCAAATAATCTGATAGTAAAAGAGTTGATAAATTTTAATTTCTGATATTTGAGTTGCATGGATTTTGAGTTACACTGAGGTACAAAAAAAAAAAAAAAAAAAAAAGGAAAGAATCCTACAGATGAAGAGATATGGTTTCATACTCTTAGTGAGACAGCTGAAATAGTTGAAGGTAAACGCAAAACACTTAAAGTGGCCTGGGATCAGATTCTTAACTTACACAATAAATTGTGATATGCAATTCACATTAATCAGAATTATTTGAGGATCTCAAAGGCAACCAAACCGTACCAGTTCCTCAAGTATCTGACGTACCAGAGATATCAGCTTTGACTACTGTCACAAGATAATAGAACCAGTGCATTCACTGTCTTCACTCCTATCAACCCAATTAATGGCTAAACCACTTACAAAACCTCTTTTATCAATGCCCACGATGAATCTATAGCACTTATTTCATATAAATATGACATTTTATATGAGCACAATGCTGCAGCAAGACACTGGGACTTTTACCATATTTTATTTTGAAATATTCCTAGCTTTAGCCTTTCACAATAATCCGTAAAACTGCATATTCTAAGTTACTACTACAATTTTTTTCTCATATATATATTCCAGCTAGAATGGCTTAGTTTTACAGTTTTAGACTGACAGAATGGCTTAGTTTTATTCCCATCATAAAAAGTTCAGAATGTCTTAATATTAAGTTCCATTAAAAGTTACTAACTTTTACAACAAGTATATTTTTCAAAATCTAAACACTGTAATAAATGGGCAATGCCACTAAGACATACATTTACCTACTTCACTATTTACATTGAGTAATTTCTAAAAATGCAGACAATTTTTCTTTATTTGGTTCAAAAACCAAATAGAATGCCTTTTACCATCTTATTCCTCAGTTCTGCTATCCATCCATCTACTACACTAGTACTGTTTCTTTTAGCCATAGCCAATCATCAGAATAAATAAAACGGAAGCTTAAAAATATCCATCATGTCTGAAGTTAGCATTACTAATTTCAATCCTAAAGCTATTTTTAATTTTTTATAATATTTCTGCTAGAAAAACCTGAATTATTTGGGATAAGACATGCTTTCCCATTACCAAATTATAAAATTAAAACCAAAGTGAATTTTGGGCTGGCAGTAGGTACACAAACTTCAAACTTCATTTGTAGCATTGAGTTGGTGATCATTATATCTCTGGCCGACACTTTCAATCTAACAAATTTTTGATCCAAGTACTCAGTGGGAGTAAAAAATTGGTTCTGGTTTTAATTTTTTAATGGAGAAAAGTTTCTTGGTACAAATTGTTATTTTTAATAATAAAAATATTAAATTATTTGCAGATTACTTTCAGAAATGAAGTTATGACCTTAATTTCTCAGGTAATTAATGTTTTTAAGAAGCTCTCAATATTGTTTATTCAGATGAGCAAATCACTATGGATAAATGAAAAAGTTTTTTAAAAAAATAAATGGAAATAGGCACTAATGGTTTGAGTATCAGCAACTCTAAGAGCAAATTTCAAATTCAAATTATTATTTTAGATATTCCTTGAGCAGCATGGTGCATAGGTGAAATATGGTATTTGAAGACCTGTAGGTTTTTAGATTTGTAGGTTTGAGTGCTTTATTATCTATTAAATTATTTTAACAGCACCAGAGCTTATAGCTCATAACGATATAGTTTTATTTGTCTGTAGAAGTGTGTTCACAGGTCAATTTGTACTTTGTGCAGACTGAAAAAAACCAGATGGCTGCAGAATTCCTTTTGACATTGCCATCTGCCACTCACTTAGAGAGGCCAGAGTTAAATTCCCGCAGTTGACAAAAGGAATTTAACTCAGACTTCTCTAAATGAGTGAGAGGTAGCAATATATTGCATCAACTATGCTGCCATGGAGGACTACCTCTAAGAGCAGTTATAATTTTGAAGTCACCACACATTATTTGAAAATTTTGTTCCTTTGAAAACAAGGTGTACACCAGGCACTAGTCCTATGTTGCTTATGAGTGCCAAGAGAGTGAAGAAGGATAATGAAAAGCATCCATTTAGCTCCTGAATACTGTGAAGAAAGCTGCTTAATTTTTTTTGTAACTTGTTTAATGTGTGTATAAACTCTGACTATAGAAATAATCTCTAAAAAAAAGGTCCCGAATGCCTTACTAATAAACAATGAGCAGCAATATACTGAGGGTTTCTAAAAAAATGCACTTTAGCAAAATTCGAGGCAAAATGAAATTAAACTAAATCAAAATTCATATTCTTCAAAATAATAATTATTAATTGTTTCATACACTGGCAAAAATTATAAAAAAAAAAAAAAAAGGACATGTGCCTTTTAAATGCCATCAATCAATGACATGTAGGAGGATAATTGCATAAGAAGGAAAACGACTCAAACCTGTTTAAGATGTTGACTAATTATCCACTTTAATATCTGGAGAAATTAAAAAATATATACAAAAATCCAGTTATCTGAAATTTTGATTATCCAAAAAATTTTCACTTTTTTTCACCTAATTTCACTCAAACATATAACTGCAAGAAACAACCAATGAATAATACCAGCCATATTGATATGAGGCATAAAAACTTAGCTGAAAAAAAAAAAAAAAAAAACACTACTAGTTCATCATTACATAAAATACTGCAAATAAAACTTCACATAATAGTCAATTTGTAGAAATATTACTTTTTTTTTTTCAGCATATCACACAAGGCGGTTTTTGTTATATGGAAGTGGCATGGATAATCTACCCAGCCTGCTTTGTTTTTTTCACTGACAGCTCCTTAGCCTTTTTGATACCTTGTTCATTAAGAAATCTATAAACAGGGATTTTCTCTGTGCAGCTCAATGAACTGTGTAATCTTTGGACTTTATCATAAATGCGCAAAATGAGAGAAAAAGCATGAACTGGATATTAGGTGCAATTTGTTTTTGTAACAATCCAGGATTATTACTTTTTGACAGATAAGGAAATGGTGTTACTATTAACTTTTTCCAGAGTATGTGTGTGTATATATACATTTTTTATGTGTGGGCCCTAAGGAGTATGTATATATATATATCCATTATTAAATGCCATTTCAAATAATGCTTTGAAATACATTACAAATCTTTCTGTAAGTGCTGCCGTCTCCTATTTGTGTTTTCAAATAATTGTACACAATTTATAATAGATAACAGCACAAAAATATATTATAAATCGAAAGAGAGCATCCCTGTCAGCCACTGTCATTTGATTTTGACTTGCAAAGCTGAAATTCTCTGAAATAAAGAAATTTAATCAAATGATATATAAATAGTGGTGGAAGACAGCATTACATCAAAAAAGAAGTAATGATAAGCTTTTCATGATTTTTTTACTTTTTCAAATTATGATTTTTTTTTGTGATTTTTTAAAAATTTCTGATTAAAATTTTATTTTTGAAATAATTTCATTCTAATATTGGGCAACCAAGTTAAAATAAAAACAAACTAATATTGAAAAGCATTTTACATACAAAGTTTTCATATTTAAAAAGAGACTCGCTCCACAGAGCCTACTAGCAAAAAATCTCACTGCTCAGGGCCCAGGCATGTTCAAAAAACTCATTGTGGAAAAAGTTAAACAATAATCTGAATCAGAGAGGAATTGAAAATGAGATGTCTTGATGAATATATACATTGCAAACCAAAACCAATGAGGTATTTAACAAAGTTTCATTCACTACTAGATGTACCAACATGAGAAGCACTGAATGAGAATCTCACAGCTGAAAAAGTAGACCATCTTTCATGAAACAAAAACACTGCCAATTATTTTAAAGCTGCATAAGCACATAACAATGCAAAATTCATAAATAATAAATGTAAATTACTGTAATTTTTCTCTCATTAATTTTTTCCTGCTTCCCATTGATACTGTATGTAGAGTACAGAGTACATTTAGAATAGATTGTGCAAAAAAATCCGCCACTCTGAAATACCCTCTATCCCAATTGTTTCAGATAACCAGGATTCTACTGTATATAGTATAGCTATTAATTTGATAAACTGGATTTACGGATTAATTTGATAAATATTTCAAAGGTACTAATAATCTTCACCAGTACAGTATTACATTATAATATAATGTACTATTACATTTTTAACTGAAATTTACTAGTTGAACTGCAAAACCAGCACTGCACAAGTACTTATATAAAATTATAGCAGCATTAGTAAGAGGCCAAAGAAATGAAAGTTTGTTTTTTTTAGGAGCATTAGCAACTAAGGCCATATTGCTCTGGGATATGCAGTGGTCATTCCCTGACCTTTCTGCATCCTCCGTATTTGGTGGTGACAGGCTCGAACCCCGGTCTAATCAAGAAGCATGTGCTACGCACTGCTGCTCCTTCCCACCTGGCTACAGAGGCACCTAAGAAATGAAAGTCTTTGCTGTATAATCAAAAAATAAAACCTCCTCTTAAAATACTCTTCCCAATGCCCCTTAAATTTTACCAAACTGCCATTTCTTTTACATATTGTTGACCACAGTTTAAAGTGGTCTACAACACACAGAAAATGTAAACTTACTAAAGTCCAGTATATTAAGTACCCCAATAGTTTATATTTTATAGCAAAAGCATTTATGTACAAAGTTTCATTCCTTAAGAGACTTTCCTTGTAAAGCCATCCAAAATCAGGTGCTTAACACTGTAGAGTGTTATTAACCCCACATGGATGTAAATCTTTAATAACATAATTTTCATAACCAACTGTTTGCAACGTCCCAAAGACTTCACTTTACAGGATAATGCCATAAAGAAAACAGCATCTTTATCTCTATTCTTACTCTTATGATATCTCCCTAGTCTCCAGTCCTCATCAACCAAAATAGTGCAATAGGGTAGTGCAACATCCCAACAATTCACCTGACAACTAATCAATTATTACTGAGCTCACCAGGCAATTTAAGGGACATTAAAATGCTTGCTTTTGCATATCATCCTCTGGTATTTCATGTGAACACAGTCCCGTTTAACTGTCACTCAGGATAAGAACAAATACCTTCCTTGAAGTAACAGAATGAAACCAACATACAGCAAAAAGAAACAGCAGTTATTATATTATGTAAAATACTTTGCTTTCATGCATCATAAATAGGACTTGATTTCTACTCTGCAACAGTAATTTCTACACAATGCAGCTCAACTAATGTTCTTTTTTGTACATATCACTACTGTGCTTCAGCATGACTACTAAGTTATAAGAGGTTGCATTAATTATTTAGACAACTAATACAATCATTATTCATGTTTAGCAGTCAAGCAGGCTTGAACCCCAGTCTATTCAAAGAACATGTGACTGCACTCTCACTCCTGACTTTTAGCTACATCAGGCCTATCATTTGCATTGAATAATAATGGGCATTTCATTATTAAACATTAGTTCTATGTAAGTGTTTGTGCAGTGCTATATTTGTTCCTATCTGTAAAATATGCAATTTAATTGGTAAGTTGGAATTAAAATTCATTATGCTACTATATTCATAAAAAGATTAGTATGTCTTCAAAACATCCATGTATCCAACTAATCCAGTCTGAATAGCTATAGTACTTGTATATATGTAACTTGATTTCTTCAAATACAAGTGGTTAATTTGTCTCATCTTAAACAGACTTGTGTCACCTTCCTTCTTATACAATTATTAAATTAAGTTTTCAACTCCTACTAATTATTAACACACACATTATAAACACAATTAACACACATTACCTGCCAAATATAGTAAAGCTGAAGATGAGAAGTCCCAGTATTAGTATTAAAATGGCAGAACGATGAAAGGGAACAAAGTTTATGTACCATCTGCCATCAATAAAAAATAAATAAATAAATAAATAAAAATAAATTAATAAATAAAAATAAAATGTCTACTTAAGTTTTATATTTTATCTTTCTTCCAAATATTTATCTAATCCCTCTTTAAATCTACAAAAAGTCTGATTCTACAAGACTAGGCAGTAAAGTTATTCCAAAAAGTTGATTACTTTTTGACTAAAGGTGTTTTATTTATTTATTTTTTTTAAACACCCATTCTGCAATTAACTTTCCTTAATTTGAAACTAATGTCCCCTTGGTTTGTATCATCCTGGAAAGCAAAAATGCTTTCTATCATTAAGTTTGTTCAACCCTTTTAAGGCACTATATATATCTCAATAAGATCTCCATATGGATACCTAATTTCTCAACTTCTTAGCTTATAAAGCAGATTCTAAAAATATTCCTTTTCATCCATAACTACACTGCTCAAAATTAACAAAATATTTTTCATGAATATTTCTTGTAAAGTGTTGCCAAATTCAAGTGGACTCTACACAAGGAAGCCAGTGGTTTGTGTCCCATTAACCCTAAACCATCGCAGAGCTCGTCGACTCCAGTGCCATTAACATGCGACTTGGAGCCCTGACAATTGGGGTACAGTTCTGTTCACTGATGAGTCTTGTTTTAGCCTAAAAACAGACTCTGATGCAATTTCAATCTGGAGAGAACGAGGAATGTGGTACCATCCCTGCAACATCAGAGAAAGGGACACATGATGGAGGAGGTATTTTCATGTGGGGCATAATACTAATCAACACCCACACCCTCTTCACATTTTTTGATAGGGGGACCGTAACTGCGCAGAGGTACTGAGAAGATTCTCAAACCATATGTGTGACTTTTTAGAGGTGCGGTTGGCCCAGATTTTCTTTTCATGCACAACAATACCATTACACATAGAGCTCAAGTGGTAGAGGAATGTCTTGAAACTGAAGATATCCAACGACTGCATTGGCCAGTACAATCACCAGACTAAATCTGATCAAAAATGTGTTGGAAGCCCATGAGCATCATATTGCATGCCAACAGCCAACTGCTTGGTCACTTTCTGAGCTAAGGTCTGCACTGGTGGAAGAATGGGATTTGTTGCCACAGAATCTTATAGATAATAACATATCAAGGATGGTTCACCACTGTCAGGCCTGTTTAGTCATTGGAGAGGATCATACCCCGTACTGTCCTTACGTGACCATATTTTCGACTATCTTGTGTCAACTTCTGTAATGTGACCTTTTTGGTAATTCTTATAAATAAATAAATTTTCTGTTTACACTCCGGCACGACAACCAAGTCAGTAGAGTTTACAATAAATCGTCAATACAAATATTTATCGTATTTAGTAGTCACGGGCTTGAACCCCGGTCCACTCAAGGAACACGTGCTATGCACTCTCGCTCCTGACCACTGGGCTACGTCAAGCCTTATACAACTCCTATAAATGTACCTTATACCTGTCCGAAGTTTCTTGCTGTCTACTCATTTCATCATTATTCTATGGTACACCACCATACCAAATTCTGTCCTGTTTCATTGCAAGCTGCACGAGTTGCACTACTTTTCTATGTGCTGGGTTTCTTCAGCAGCCTTGTTGTTGCTTTCCTTCCTTTGTCTTTCAAGCAAGTGTCATTCATGAAACGAGGAAAGATAGTGACAGTATACAAGATATATTCTAAGCATTTGTACAGTGGGATAAGTTTTTATATATATATGTGTGTGTGTGTGTATATTATATATATCAACTAGAAAAATTCCTATAATCAGTATATCTCATGTAGCAACATTACTGTATTGTTGAGAGAACTTCATATCAGGTTGCATTACAGCCTGCAGCAAGTCCTTCTCATCTCAATAGTGTTGAGTGTGGTACCACAAATTGATAATTTAATATACTGTTATGCATATCCATTAAAACTTAACTATTACTTTTTAGACTAGTTCTATAATTCGTTTAAATACTGCTACAACATGCTCTGGTTCTCACTGTTAACCCTGTATACATTTATATCTACAGAAAATTTTGATATAAACTTATAATACTATGTTGTCGTCAATACGATGTCAATTTTATGTTTGACATAAAACTTATAATACTATGATATCGTCAATATCTTTAATAAAAATCAGAAACAACAAGGATCATAACAGAGAATCCTAACAGATACCACTCAATAACCCTGGTCCATTTGTAGCATTGCTCACTTATTGTTGTTGTTGTTTATTTGGTTTTTAGAAGCATTAGCAACTAAGGCCATATTGCTCCGGGGATATGTGGTGGTCGTTCCCTAACCTTTCCGCATCCTCCGTATTTGGTGGTCATGGGCTCAAACCCTGGTCTAATCAAGAAGCGTGTGCTATGCATTGCTGCTCCTGCCCACCTGGCTACGGGGCGCCACTGCTCACTTATAACCACTACCTTATTTATTCACAGTAGCAACCACCCACATGTTGCACTTCTTCAAATTATGCACAAGATATTCACAACAGAACATCTCAGAAGCATTTCAAAATTGAAATTAAATTACATCAAAATTAAATTTTGCATCCTGTTCTTTTGTGACTACCTCATAATACCTTATCAGATTAGTCAGACAAGACCTTTCCTTAAAAGCATGTCATGACTCTCTTATAATAGCATTATAAGCAATGCAGCCTTAAAAGTAATATTGCCCTGATGGTAATATAACAAGTGATCCTCTACTGCATTCTTAATAGTGGATTACATTTTTCGTACCACAGAAGCTGGATGTCCAGATCACTTTTGAAATCCTCTTTGTGTACGTGAGAGATGTCACATTTGCAATCTTTGAGAATTTTGCCCAACTCCGAGGATGGATTCATTATTATTGATAAAGGTTATCTTCTTAGTGACTTCTTTCAGCATAACCAGACAGATAATTAGCTTCTTATGTTTTTTTTTTACTTTTAAACCTGATAGTTCTCCTGTAGAGCTTTTTTCACTAATCACATATTAATTTGTTACTGTATAACTGTTAGTTTAACTAAGATCCCTATACCCCCAAGTAGTGGGCCAATATGGTAAATTTCTTTTCTCATAGTATTCACATATGCAAAGGATTCTTTACTACCTTTCTTGGACCTCTTTGCCAAAAGGAGTTGGCAAAGAGGTCCAAGAAAGATAATCAATCTTAGCCTGCCTCACCCCCAAGTAAACTGATTAGAAACTATTTTGTACACATCATCTTTAAGAGACCTTGCTCAATATAATTTGTGTACAATAGTTTGTGGACACTAAGAAATATAATTTTATCAATCTTTTGTCATCCATTTCTGTTTACACTTTAACTACATCTTTTTAAAGGTACAAAAACTGTGTGAAACATCCAGAATTATCTTCTGAAATATTTTATATTTTGTACATGCAATCCCTTAAAAATTTCAGTTGCTCCCACTGAACTGAATTCAAATGATGTCCACAGCCAATATACTCCCTTTTAATTAAATGAAAACCCTGCCCTTTACTTTTAATAACAAAAATTTCCTGGAAACTTCCCATACCAAAGCATTCTGGTCACTACTAGCTAATGGCTCCATAACTTGAAGATAATCTTTAACCACAGTTGAATCTTTAGTAATTGCCAAGTTAAAAATACTGATCCCCTGCTGGCATCCCTAAGAAGCTAATTGCAGAAAGCAATCTTCTAACTAGTCCAAGAACAGATTGCTATTAGACATGTGTCCTATTCATAAGTCAATGTCTACATTCAGATAGTTAAATTCTTCCATAATAAGACACACTGATTTTTCTTACTCACTCCAGTTGTGTATAAAGCTGATTGTCATATTTAATGCCTTAATTGTATGTGTTCCCTCCAACCTTTTTTTTTTTTTTTGTTTCACTCTTTATATCACACTGGACGAATTCAATGCTATTCTGATGTTTCATACCCAATATGAACTATGCAAGTTCTTCTTGAATCTATATGCTTGCTGACCAGAAGCATAACCCCTTTTGCCAGGTATGTATTTTATTCACATGGCTGCACTTAGTTTATTAAAATTTTTCATCCATTATATTAGAATAACACCTTGTTGTTGTTATTTGGTTTTTAGGAGCATTAGCAACTAAGGCCATATTGCTCCGGGGATATGCGGTGGTCATTTCCTGACCTTTCCGCATCCTCCATATTTGGTGGTCACGGGCTCGAACCCCGATCTGATCAAGGAGCGTGTGCTACGCACTGCTGCACCTGCCCATGGAGGCGCCAACACCTTGTTTCTGATGTCCCCATTATGTCAGCATTCATTGTTTTAACCAGTACTCAAATTCATAAATTTATTAATTTCTAGCATTGGTATATACATGAGATTTATCCTAATATATCTCATGTATTATGGCAGCACATTCTCCAAGAGTTTTCTAGAATAATTATTTGAATAGTTCTAGCATTGTCTGATTATTATTGAAGCATTTCATTAATTTCTCTTATTTTTCTGTGGTCTCATAATTTTACAACAGTTCCAACTCTCACTGATAGTATTATAGGAACTCCCAAGTGCTTCCTGTACTACCTTTACAATTTCTCAAATTACTTTATTTACTTGAATAAAACTTTCAAAGTAGCACAAGAATTTTAGTTCATACCACTAAATCTCTCAAACTACAAAAAGACATAGGCTAATGAGTTCCCTGTTAAAAAAAAAAAATAAAATTAATATCTTTTCAATGACTAACTCCCCTACCCCTCTAATCAGCAATCTTCACAAAACAGAATTATAAAATTCAACAGAAAGACAGAGGGAGAGAGATAATGCATAATTCATTTTCAAAGATTATCTTACTGAAATGAAAACTCACCTCTATCACCCAGAGCTGCATTTAAGAGAGCTCCGTTAAAAAAAATCATTTGATTTTGTGATAACTGAAAGATTAATGTAAAATAATACTTATATTAAAATTAATATATAAAAATGGATTAGAACTAATCATCATAAACTGAAATACACATTATCCAGATATAGTGCAGAAAAACACTGCTGCTACACAATAACAATCATAAAACAATTGAATTATGTACATGCCATGAGAAATGAGTACAAAAATGTGTCACTCGGCAAGTGCCAAAAAAGACTCAAACATTACCCACAATAAAACTCAATGCCTTTGTTTTCCACATTCAATTCAAAGAGACACAGTTTTACCTCTAGCCCTAAGATCTCCTTTTCTTGCATTGATGGTGAGGGTAACAATTTTTTTTAAAGAGTATACTGAAAATGTAAATGCTCATGGAATAAATTTTTAAGCCAAACAAAACATATAAAGAGATTCAAAACAGAAGCAGGCATGCTCCTCATTACTGGAAATTATCAAGAAAGAATTAAATTCACATACAAAATCTCTTTTGTGATAATTTCTTATGGTGTTGCTGTTTTTAGAGAATATGCTGAAAATGGAAATACTGCAAAGTCTGGAGTCAACTTTTAAACCAAATGGAATCTATGAAGACTTCAAATTCACATGCCAAAATTCTTTTCAAATTGGATTACTATTATTTACTACATTTGAATCTGAAGACACCATGAAATATAACACTGCTAAGTCATATGAAAACTGTGTTGAATCTACAAACTTATATTTCAAAAATATTTATCCAACTCATCTATAGGTGAACAAAAACTATCATTGCAAATTTCATTTTTTTGCTAAATAAAAAAAAAAAAAGTAAAAGTAAATGAGATAGAGCAAAAATGGCCTGTTCCACTGTTTGAGAAACTCAAAAAGATTTAAATTTTAATGGCACAAAAATGACTAGGGGGCACAAAAAGAAGTCTTACATACTGAACAATAGCAACATTAGCATTTTACTGAAAATGCTGTCACAAGAGAATATACAGTGCACTAAGTGATTCAACTAGGTCTTAAAGTGCAAAGAAATTACTACACAACCTAAAAAGACAGAACCACCACCACCCAACCATCAATCCATGTTTGGTATAAATTGCTTAACCTGCTGGAAGGTAAGAGCAGTCATTCTGATTAAATTGCTGATTGTAAAGGTGTTGCATTTACAATCATCACTTTTTTTTTTTTTTTTCCATTATAATTAAATGTTTTCTATTTACAATACTGGAGTCAAGCATTGAGTTTGTAAATAATTTTACATATAATGAACTAAGGATAACTACACAATGCTTGGTTATTACAGGCCATTTTATTTTTCGTCCCAGTTTTTATCTGAAACATACCAAAAGTTAGTAAAATTTCTATACTGAAAAACAGGAGACAAAAAAGTAACTGCTGTGCTTATATGAATAAATGCAATTGCAAAATCAATAGGTAAAAAAACAGAAAACCTTATACACCCATACACTTATGTTAATACAGAGAAATCATTAAGAACATTAAGAAATCAGTCAATGGAAATAACTTTTTAATGTGAGAGGCAGAGAGAAAAAAAATTTTACTGCTGGCCTTCTCCCTGAAAATGCCAAGCCAATGTTCCATAACATACAAGTCTATTACATGCCATTAAAATTCAAATATCTCTTTTCCACAATAGACTGTAATATAAAAATGGAATTTTGAAATCGCAAACTCCATAAGCAGGCATTAAACAGTTATTCTAAAAGAGTATCTTTTAGAACAACTGCAAACAAAGTTTGCATAGTTCAACTGTTTCTTTTCTGTAATATAAAAACTTTTCTTTGTACTGTTGTTCAATCGTGAACTTGATTTCATCAAATTGTTTCAGAAATATGAAATTCTGTGAAAGTATGTTGGTAATTTTATAAATAAAAATGCCTATGGCACAGAACCATGTCAGCGAGTTTTAACTATAAATTTATCATGAAAATGCATAATTCTTAGTGTCATTCTCACAGCCAATCAGAGTTTGTATATAAAAAGAATCATATATCAAACTGTGAAATAAATCATAAGTTACCTCATATTTAACCTTTGAATAAATAGCACTTCTCCACAAATACCTTTTTTTTCCTTTTTACCTCCATTAAGAGAATTATATTGCTATATATATATATTGTGTTCTTAATGAAGGTTATGATAATGATATCTAGTCAATTTTAGGAGTTTGTCAGTTGTGCGACATTAATGCCATTGTACAAAGGGCAATTAGACATTATACATGCATGAAATTATATTGATCGATTTTATTTAATTAAAATGTTATTAATCTGTAGGCAAAGTGTATATGGATCAGGTTACCAAGCTAGCAAATATAAACTAACTTTAGCCTGGGAGGCCTATAAATGTTATATGAGTGTAATGGTATTAAAATATGATGCTAAATGATGAAAATAACAATATAAATGCAAATAAACAAAGTAAATTGCAATAACATTCCCTCACTTGGCCATCAATCTGCTACTACATCGCGGGCTTTGAACAGAATGATAGCCAGACTAAAAGAATGTCTCAAACCTACCTGTTATTGTTGTCCCCATACCAGTTCAGCCAGTTATAAATTTAAGTACTAGTATTAAATTTAAATCGATAGAAAATAAATGAGATAGGATAAAAAGTTTAGTTTAATTTTCATAAATTTTAATTTTAAATTTAGCCTAAGTACTGTCTGAAACAGCAAACTGGGATAGGTGACACAAAGCCCAACAGGTATGTATCAGAATAAATGAGAATGGTTCTTACTTCCGTCTTGTGCTGGTAGTCAGACTGAAAAGGGGGTAAATTCCCACCTTCTGGTTGTTTTATATGTTGGTAAGATTATACTGCGCAGTCGGCCCTTTTGAATATTACAGTGTGATGGTGAAATTGCTGTGGGCAATATATCCTATGTCGATGCAAGTGTTTTGAAAGACATGAGTGGGTTTATATTTGTGCTTGTGGGGGGGGGGGTTTGCTTCTGATGTCAGAAGGAACCAATATAAATGAATTGATGTGTTTATATCTTTACATGTGTTTGAAATTACAATACATATGCTAATAAAAATGTGTTGGAATTTACAAGTATGTTAATAAAAATGGGGTGCTATACCCTGGACAAGGGCCGGTATAGCTAAGGCATAACGACCCATGGTTGTCCAGGGGAATAGCTATGTACATATTTATAGCCTCCTTCAAAGTGAATTTTTACCCACGTCACTAGATTAAACTGCAGGGATATCAATGTTGTATGTAAATTATATCTTAGGCACAATTATTTTGTTGTCGGGAGTTTGTTTTCGGTGATAATTTCCCATACTTTAGATTGTCTGGTTTTGGAAGGGGAAGAAAAATTTTGTAGGCCGGGTTACAGTGAGGTCAGACGATGAGCCTCTTCTGAGCGTAATAAACCCGGGTATCAAAATTAGGAAGTTTTAATCTTATTTGAAACTGGATACATATTTTAGACAACCTAGTGGTGGTAAGCTACGGCCTTTTATAGTTCTAACCTGTTACAGCGCATTTTCAATAAGTCTATATGGGTTGGTGTTTGTTGAGGTTCGTAAGAATGGCCGCTTTAATATGGTGTCTGCTGTATTTGGTGGGTATATTATTCTTGAAGAGAGTTTCTATGAGTTTTTTAATTGCTTCCGTAGTGTTCTTTAGATTATTGCAGATGTGTATTAACCTGTTTGTTTGATTTCTAATGGTGTCGCCATGGATATGCTCAGCTAGATTGCTCTTCCCAGCCATAAGCTTTATGGCTGGGAAGCTGAAATGGTCTCTCTTATCATAATGTTGAGTGTAGACATGGTCTAGGGTGATAGTGATTTCGCTGTCCAGATAGTATGTTTGCAAGTTGCTATTCGGGTTAGTGCGTTCTATGGTTAAATCTGTGGGATAAGTTTCCTGGGCTAATAATATGCTGAAGTTGTCGTAATTGATGACTAGAACATCATCAATACATCTGTATAAAATGATTTCTTCTTTGATGTTGTTTTCAAAGTAATGCAATAGCAGATTGATGGCTAAGTGAGGGAATGTTATTGCAGTTTACTTTATTTGCATTTATATTGTTATTTTTATTTTCATCATTTAGCATCATATTATTTTATTATTATTATTATTATTATTAGCCATATGGCGCAAGGAAGCCTGAGACTTATGCAGCACCAGCCAAAAAAATTTCCAAGTTACCCTGAGAGAGAGAGAGAGAGAGAGAGAAGGGAATCACCAAGAAAGAGAAGAATGATGATATCCAGCTCAGGACCCTGGGTGTGCCAAGCCCATACCCACCAGACAATCATATAACGTTTATAGGCCTCCCAGGCTAAAGTTAGTTTACATTTGCTAGCTTGGTAACCTGATCCATATACACCTAATTGCCTACAGATTAATAACATTTAATTAAATAAAATCGATCAATATATATATATATATATATATATATATATATATATATATATATATCGCTATTTACTGCTATCTATTGCTGTCTTTTCGTTGACGAGTAACCAGGCACCCTCAGGGTGCCTGGTTACTTGCCCAGAGCTGGCAACCCAGTTTCAATAAATTTGCAGAGTATCAGACACGCCAAAAGATATACATAATTTAAATGTTTAGTATTAGTCGTATACTGCAAGAAAACCACAGGATTTTTCTGCACTGGCCAAAAAAAAAAATAATAAAATAATAATAGAATAAATAGATACAAAAATAAAAAAATACATAAAAAATAAAAAGAAAATAAACAACCTATGCATTTCCTTCCTCACATAGTAACTAATCAGCTGACTCTTGAATTTCTTCAAGCTGTCAGCCTCAACTGCCCACAAAATTAACTTAATGCAGTAATTTACAACTTGCTGGCTAAAAGAAAACTTCCTACAATCCTGTCTAAATCTCTTTACCTGTAATTTAAATTTTTGGTCTCTAGTTCTGGGTCTTGTTATTTTATAAATTGCTAATACACTGACCTTGCATTTTGTCACATTAAAAACCAGCTTTCTGACCATCCTTGAAGCCTATCCAAGTCATTCTGAAAGAGTACTGCTTGGCACTAATCATTAACAACTCTCTGTATCTTCATATCATCTGCAAATTTTAACATCACTCCCTCTATCCCTTTTATGATATCACTTAGAAAAAATCAAAAACAACAGCAGTCCCAGAACCAATCCTTGGGGGAACCCTCTTCTAATGTGAAGTAAAAAAAAGTAAAGTGCAGCCATTATCAACCCACTGCAGGATGGAAGCCTCCTCAACAATTCATGCTGAGGAAAATGGACTATAATCTGCCACGCTGGTCCAGTGCGGGTTGGCAGATCGACCATATTCAGCAGTCAGGGGCTTGAACCCTGGTCTACTCAAAGAGCGTGTGCTACTGCACTCCCGCTCCTGCCCACTCGGCTACGGAGGCCCGCTCCTGCCCACTCGGCTATGGAATGTGAAGAGCAACCATTAATCACAACTTTCTGCTTCCTGCCTTATAGCTATGCTGTGATCCATCTTAGAATGTTACTTGTGGTTCCATGTTTCAACTTATAGAGCAGCGTCTCATGAGGAACTCAGTCAAATGTATTGCTAAAATCCAAATAATGTTGAAATTATTTCGTACATTTGACAATATTAGTTAAATATGATGTTCCTTAACAAAACCATGTTGTATAGCCTTCAGAATTCATTTCTATTTAAATTTTTCTGTTCCTTGTATTGCACTTTTTATCATTAAGTTTTGAGTTTAGTTTAGAGCTATAGAGCTTCAAGCTAAGGAAGGTATATAATTATTATACGAGTAATGTGAATGCATCATTCTTGTTCATAGCTATAACAGCAAACTGAAGTTTTCACATAAAACATTATACATCTCATATTATATGATGAACCAAATCATAATGAGTTACCTCGCTACCTCGCTCATAACCTTCAAATAAATAAACCAATAAAGAGAAGTATATTGCTATTTAGAGCCCTAAATATATGGATTTAAATAATCTACAACCTTTTTGCACCTTTCATATTGTGGAAACTTATCAGAACTGGGTTGGGAGCCATTATGCTGAGAGTGTCTAGTTACCTACTGACAAAGAAACAATAATCCCTGAAATGAGTCACATGAACAACATTTGCTCAGAAAAAATTGCAATAAACTTCTCTTTATGATGAAGTACTATTTATTCGCAAGTACATATTTTTATTTATTCATAGTACAAAAGAGAGTACAACCTAATAAATCCCACATACTCTAGACCCAGCGTATGCTGGATTCTTGAAAATTGAATGTAACCCAAGTACTGAGGGGAAATTTTATTTTTTTAAATTTAATAATACAGTATCTCTGTATTATTTAATAAAAATACTACTGGCTTAATACCAGAAACTATCATTCCACAAAACAATAGTCGGTAGCATTAAGATAAAATGTTAACTTGTACTATCAAGTTGATCCTGTGAGCAACGTACCTGCCTATGAAATAAAGGTCATGGGTTCAAAGTCTGTGGTATGGGTGTCCAATATATTTGGTATTAGGTATAAATGGTACAATATGAATCTGACAACTGAAGTGCCTTGAAAGCTAAATACATACTACTAAGTACAGTGATATGTAATGTCTCAAAATTAATGATTTTATACATTGCTAATACAAAACAACAGTGACACACTGACTAGGAAATGTACAAAACAGAAAGAAACTACTATGTTTAATTTATTAATGAAACCATGCATAAAAAAACACCTGTGGTGGTGCTTTTTTTTTTTTTTTTTTTTTATCCTTTAAGTTCAGCTGGCCTATTTCTCCTCTCCCCTTGTACAGTCGGCTACCCTGAGACAGACATTCAAAAAAGTGCCTGATTTTTGATAATTTTAGATTTTTTAGGTTCCATTGTTTTTAAGAATAAGAGATAACTCACTATGATTTGTTTCACAATATAGGAGGTACAATGCTTTTATGTTCAAACTTTTGGTTTACCATTATAGCTATATACAAAAAGATGCACTTATACAATAATTATATACCTTGCACAAAGCTTTATAGTCTAAACTTATACAGACTATAAAATTATTTCATAATTATAAATTACTGAATATCATTAATTTTTATATTATAAATTTATTTATTATTATATATTATATTATATATATAAATTAAAATAATATTATATATTATTTTTCATTAATTATTTTATTTTTTGTTCCCAAGGTAGGCAACTCTCAATCAGCAATCATTAGACCAAACTTTTGCTTGTCCAATACATTTGGTGCAACTGAAAACTCTTGTCAAAATTTGGGTGTGCTGTCAATAATAAAGAAAAAGAGCACTTCTAAACATAGGTTTAAAAATACTGTTTTGCTGAATTAAAATTTCTTGATATTTCCGCTAGTCAAATAAAAAGCATTCAAAAATTTATTACATTTCCTTAATTTTGTTTTTTATTATAATTTGTTGGAATACTTAAACAGACCTTTTTTATAAACAGAAAATCATAGTTTTAATTTAAACTGATTGTGCAAAGGTATGCATTTAGAATATGAAGACTTATTTTAAACTTTTGACTAAAATACAACTTAATTACAAAACTGTCATTTGTAAAATTAAAAGCAAGCAGTGGAATTTAAATCAGTCAACAAAAACTCAAATCAATCAGCCATAAATCCTAAATGATAATTTAATTAGATCTAAAACCATGAAATACAAGCTAGAATTTAAATTAAAAACCTTAGTAAGGCACCCATAAATACAACCATTATTAATTTAAATATTTACACCTGTCATCTCAAAGATTAGACTTAGCTTTTCAACTTAAGTCATCATTAAGAAAGTAGCAACAGTACAGGTAGATTTTTGATTTTATTTTTTAACAATGCAAGCTTTAAAAAGATTGAAATGTCTGTATATCTACAATATAACGGTGGGGTGATTTGTATATAAACAGTCTGTAACCATGATTGTTTTTTCAAAATTTGTGGCAGGTATTTCTGCTATGATGTGTGTTGCAGGTTCATTAGCCTCACTCAGATTTTACAGTAATGGAGTGTGTCCTTGGAGATGCATATATAAAATATACAACAGTAGGTCAGTAAGGGTTTGATTTGATTTGATTTAGATTTTATTGGCGCATTAGCATCTAAGGCTATAATGCGCCAAAACCAGGTAATATATAAAAATTTTCTCTCAGTGACCTAAGTAGTTAGGCCACCATGTCCAGATATATAATAAAAGACATAACAATAACGTAAAAATTTTAAATACGAGTAAAAACCTTTATTGATTTAAAAAAGCTAAACACAGCAGACACATTGTCGTTGTCAGATAAAATCTGACTGAGTGTATACGGCTCAGTCAGATGGTTAAAAGTGGTAAAACGGATATTGCTAAAATCTGGACAGTCAATTAAAAGGTGTCTAATCGTTAAAATTATGCCACAGGACACACACATAGGAGGGTCATCAGCCCTCAGCAAAAACGAATGAGTTAAATGACAGTGTCCTATGTGGGTCCGGGCAAGAACAACTTCCTCCTTACAATTCCTGCGCAGACTGCGCAGATATATAATAAAAGACATAACAATAACGTAAAAATTTTAAATACGAGTAAAAACCTTTATTGATTTAAAAAAGCTAAACACAGCAGACACATTGTCGTTGTCAGATAAAATCTGACTGAGTGTATACGGCTCAGTCAGATGGTTAAAAGTGGTAAAACGGATATTGCTAAAATCTGGACAGTCAATTAAAAGGTGTCTAATCGTTAAAATTATGCCACAGGACACACACATAGGAGGGTCATCAGCCCTCAGCAAAAACGAATGAGTTAAATGACAGTGTCCTATGTGGGTCCGGGCAAGAACAACTTCCTCCTTACAATTCCTGCGCAGACTAGACTGCCAAGGTTCAATAACAGGCTTTATACGATATAATTTATTCGCAGTCTGTCTATTCCACGAATCCTGCCATTGGGAGTGTATCTTCTCGTGTATTATTTGCCTGTAGTCTGTATAGGGGACTGACAGGCAGCAGTTATTATTGGGAATTGCTGATTTGGCTGCGGCGTCAGCCAAATCATTTCCCCTAATCCCAATGTGGCTGGGAATCCAGCAGAAGCGGATATCATATTCACGTCCACGGAGGAAGTGAATCTTCTGCTGAATACTAGACAGAACTGGATGAGGATTATATCTCACAGATATTAAAGCCTGTAACACGCTGAGAGAATCAGAATATAAAATGAACCGTTGGTATTGGCATTCACTAATGTGATCCAAGGCTAACTCTATAGCATGCAGCTCTGCAGTAAATATACTGCATTCAGAGGGAATCTGCTCCGACGTAGTGCTGTTTGTAAAGACAGCAGCAGATCGTCTGTGTAAACTGGCGCGAAGTCAGAATGTTCAGCTCGGTGTGCTGAATAAAGCTGCAGGTAGACAGACGATGGAGTGTCCGACTTTGCCCAATTTCTAAGGGACAAGTCACATGTTGGAACACAAGCATGCCAGGGTGGAAGGGGTTGCTTTGGTGTTTGGGCAACCTTGTCTACCTTAATATTAAGTTCTTTGAGTAGCTCCTGGAGATGAATACCAAAAGGACGATTGGCAGTCTTACGGGTGTTGTACAAATTTTCCCATCGTGGCTCAAAAACGAATGGCCACGTAGGATGGTCCGGCAGGGATTTCAGTTTTAAGGCGTACTTTAGAGACAACTGCTTACATCGAAGTGATAACGGTGGTTCGTTTGCTTCGACGTATAAGCTCTGGACAGGAGATGTTCGAAATGCTCCAATAGCGATACGGAGAGACTGATGATGGACAGGATCCAGCCATCGAAGTACACTGTCTCTGGCCGAATTGTATACCAGGGACCCGTAATCTAGTTTGGATCGTACAAGTGCACGATAGATGCGTAGTAGGGTGCATCGATCCGCACCCCAAGATGTTGAGGAAAGAGAGCGCAAAATATTCAGCCCTCTTGTGCACTTTGTGCGGAGTTGACGGATGTGATCCAGAAAAGTCAGCTTTTTATCGAATACGAGTCCCAAGAATTTTGTGTCCGCTGCTACTGGAATTGCATTTTGTCCGAGCTTTAATTCAGGTTCAGGATGAAGATTACGCTTACGACAAAAGTGTACACAAACGGTCTTCTCCGGCGAGAACCTGAAGCCATTAGCAAGAGCCCAGGAGTTGAGGCGATCAATAGCTTTCTGCAGTTGTCTTTCAATAACCCTCATGTTGCATGACTGACAAAATATCCTAAAGTCATCAACATAGAGGGCACTTTTTACAGTTGGAGGAAGTTGTTATGTGATGGAATTTACTTTGATGGCAAAAAGCGTGACACTTAATACTGATCCTTGTGGTACTCCCTCCTCTTGACTGAAGGAACGAGAGAGTGAGGATCCCACACGAACTTGGAAAGATTGATTGGCTAAAAAGTTTTTAATAAAAATGGGGAGTTGCCCCCTAAGGCCAAGGCTATGCAGATCTTTTAAGATGCCAAATCTCCAAGTTGTGTCATATGCTTTCTCCATGTCAAAGAACACCGACACCAAGTGTTCGCGTTTTAGGAAAGCATCCCGGATGGATGTTTCCAGTCTAATAAGATGGTCCAAAGTGGACCGGTTCCTTCGGAAGCCGCACTGGATTTTGGAGAGAAGGTCATTTGATTCTAAGTACCATATTAAACGGGAATTAACCATTCTCTCCAGGATTTTGCACAGACAGCTAGTCAGAGCAATAGGACGATAATTGGTGGTGACTTTTGGATCCTTTCCTGGCTTAGGAAAGGCAAGAACGATTGCCTTTCGCCAGGAGTCCGGAAACTGCCCTTCAGTAAAGATTCTGTTATACAGAAGGGGCAGACAATCCATAGATTTTGATGAAAGATGTTTAATCATTTCATAATGGATACCATCTGGTCCAACGGCACTTGCTTTGGAAAGAGCGAGGGCTCTTTTCAGTTCCAGAATAGTGAAATCCCCGTTGTAGGGATAAATGCTCTTAGATTTAAAGTTAAGTGCCTGTTTTTCGATTTTATATTTCAGGATCAGGAACTCTGGGGAATACGAAGATGTTGCAGAGATGTTAGAGAATGTTTCCCCAAGAGAATTGGCTATTGCAGTTGGATCTGCAATAGCGCATCCATTATAATCTAGGATTGCAGAAGGGTGAGATGTATATTTTCCCTTCATTTTCCGGATTTTATCCCAGACTACCTTAGAATTGGTAGCCTGGTTAATAGATGAGGTAAAACGGATCCATGATTCCTTTTGACTCTGATGACGGATATATCGTGCTTTGGCTCGTGCACGTTTAAAGGCTATAAGGTTGGTCGTGGTAGGATATCGGCGGAATATCCCCCACGCATTGTTTTGAGCCTTTTTCGCTGCTAGGTAGGACATAGGTAGGTTTGTTGATATTCAGGGGTTTGACCGATTTCCTTGCCTCCTGGTATGATATATTTAGCTCTGCCTTCAGCCGTTGAATTTCTTTTTCTTCTTTCCACCTCTGGCATGCTCGTGAGTAGGCCGGGTGTTCGCCTTCACAGTTAATACAGGTGGGTTTTGCGGCTGAACATGCTGTTGTTTCGTGGTCCTTTGCACCGCATCGAGCGAATGCAAGGACTCCACGGCAGGCCATTTGAGAATGTCCATACTTCTGGCATTTAAAACACCGTAAAGGGTTCGGAACGTATGGACGCACTGAACAGTTGATGTATCCAGCTTTAATCTCGTCAGGAGGTTTAGGAGAGTTAAAAGTCAGGATAATGCTCCTGGTTTTAACAATTTTTCCATCCCTTCGCGCAGTAATTCTCCTGATGGCAGTAACTCCCTGTGGTTTTAATTCAGAGCAGATTTCCTCCTCGGTTACGTCGAGAAGGTCCCACTCCGAAATGACACCTCTCGATGAATTGAGTGTTCTGTGTGGTGTCACTGTTATAGGGATTCCTCCGATTGATGTTACTCGGAGTAGATGTTCAGACTGCCTGTCATTTTTTGTTTCAATCAAGAGGTCCCCAGAACGGAGCCTCTTAACCGATTTGGGTGACCCTGCTAACCCATGTAACCCTTTCTGTACGAAGAAGGGCGACATTTTGCCAATCGGTTTTTCTGTGGTAGAATGAATAATTAAAAATCTTGGAACAGGCCCTGATGATATTTCTGTTTGCTGCCTCTTTGTAGCAATAATGCTATCTGCCTCTCCGTCTGTATTTTCAGATAGGGACCGGGTTGGGGCCCCTGAAGAAGTAAGTTTATCAGGATTCATATAGTTTTTAAGTTGTTCAGTGCCCGTGCTCCCCACCCACCACGGAGCCCAGAGGGACACCCACTACCCGGCATGCAATAAATGCGCTCGGGAGTGGAACGCCAGGGCTACCCAGACACTATACCCGCACCGCCGCCAGCCTGAATCCTGTCCCTCGGACCATGAGGGTAGGGGCGTGGCATTGACACAGTTGACCCTCGCAGGCGAGCCTACTAGCCGATTGATCCTAGCCGGGCCTTCCAGGACCACCCGTCTTGTCGAAGCAGGGGCCAAAGTGGTGTATTGAAGCTGGGCCCCTCAACCACCAGGATCCCCCTTTCCGAATTTCCACGGGTCGCAGCGCACGGCAAACACGCCGGATTCCATTGATGTAAGCCTGGAACCTGGGCTGTGGGCGTTGGATCCCAGTGATGCTAGTCTGGAAGTCCAGCAGCATCAGTGGGAGGTCCCCTCACCACGTACAGGTGCCCACGTCGGGGGGGTCAGTAAGGGATTAATTATACTATATTATTATAATTATCATAATCTGAGGTTGTTTCCAATCATACGTAAAAAAAAATACTGAATATCTAATCAACTTAACTGCTTGAAATTCAGTATTTTTAAAAATTATCTTTAATTTAATTAAAGAGTACTTGAGTGTTCTTATATCAATGTGCAAGGGTATTATAGGAGTTGTTAAGGCTTATGCAACCCTGTGAAACTGAAGACAATTGTAATATGTGGTTGTTCACTTATAAACAGTATGCTTATAGATTGTTATTTTCTAAACGCACCTTAAGCAGGTTATTTGCATTCTCTTCCATTTTTTCTCAAGAAATCCAGCCTTCTAAATCTTTTGAAGCTGAGACAGTGACAACACTGACACTTTTACAGATGGCAAAATTTACTTAAAATAAATATAATTAATAAAGACTGTTTCAATTTTTATACTATAAATCTTCATCAAGGAAAGAAAAAAATACACACATGCAAGGAATATATTACACATAAAAGTGAAAAGGACAAACTTAATATAGAATAGCATGCACTCTTCAAATGTGGATTAATTCAAATCCTTTAGCAGAGGTACTGTTCCAAAAAAAAAACAAGATTAACTGTTTTATAAGCTCTCATACATTATAAATGATTCTTTCAAAACACCAATTCCAAGAACTGCAACTAGGTAATATCACCACCCCTGGAAGGGTGGGTAAGAAAGCATTTGGATCTCAGAAAGGCATGTGTACTATGTAAAATGATACAATGACTATTACATCTCTCTCTCTCTCTCTCTCTCTCTCTCTCTCTCTCGCTGTTTAGTTTGGACTATATGCATATTACAGAACACTTCTGACACAGGTTAATTCCTTCTCTCTCTTTTTTTTTTTTTTTTTTTTATTTACTGCATGCTAATTGTATGAAGAAGCTCTTAGAACTCAAATCTCTTGAAAAGTGGATCCTTATAAATCAAGTGGATGTTGGAATGGAGCTGAACAATAAACTCTACTATGTAAATCTTCTGGCCATGTGGGGAACTTTGTCTTTATATACATACACTTTGCTGTTTGTATGTACTTCCTTGGCAATAAAGATTTATTTAATTTAACAGAGTGTATATATATCCTTTTAAAGTTCAAGTCTTACTGCTTTGGGAATCCTAGTTGAACTATATAAGCTCTACATCAAATGTAGGTAGGTTGCAAATTCAAATTTGACAACTTTTGGAAATCACGATGCACAAAATTTTAGAGAACTGCAACTTTTTACTGAAATGACATTCCAGAACATTACTTCAAATTAATAACAATAATAATAAGAAGTGTATGTCATACAGCAAAACAGAAAGCTATTTGCCTATTTTATATTTTCTAAAAGTACTTTAATTCATACCCACCTCCCAGCAATCTTGGCATATGCTTCTGGTCTTAGTTTTGATTTACTTGAACCAGAAATTTGTGTCTGCAAAGCAAGGTTACATCTGCTTTTTATCCACATTAAAATAACATTTTAGGTATCCTTCAAAACTCTATATATTAGTAAAGATATTGATATATTTCCTAAAATATATTAGGAAAAATATTTTTACAAGCAGCTAACTTATGGATTCATTTATTTATTAGCAGCAGTGCATTAATGAAGGTCCTGTCATTCAAAAACTTGCCACTATGTGTGATCAGCAAGGATACAAGACACATTTAACTAAAACACAACACATTCCCAAATCCTGTGTTAAAATTGACTGACACATCCCATAAGAAATATCTTTCACTATCAACTTCACAAACAGTTAAATATCACTCACCCCTGATCAGATCATGAGCAATTGAATCATTGGGTTTTTAAGCTTGAAGGGTAGCCAGAGCAAGAATCATCTCTGAGAGATGAATGGCCTTTTTTAAACTTTGTGAACAGTGAAAAGTCTTCAAATGACACATAGCATTTTCTCCTAAAGTTGTTAACATTTTGTGCATTCCTGTTGCACTTTTCTCTAACCTGAAACAAAATTTGATGCAAAATCACTGCTTGGTACAGTCGCTCATTTTAATATGCAAAGAAACAAACTACCTTCTATTCAAAGTATGCTAATTCAGACTGGCTGCAGATAAATGAGAAATTCATGAGTTACGTCTAGATGAGTCACTTTTTTTTTTTTTTTTTTTGATTTGGTAGTTGTTGGCGCATTGGCTTCTGTGGCCATATTGCACCTCCCAAGGTTTTTGCAGTACTTTGATCCAAGCCCGAGGCGGGAATCGAACCCGCGACTTTTGGGTTGCCGGGCAGGTACTTTACCCACTCGGCTAGCCCGGTCGGCCGAGATGAGTCACTTAAACATTGTGAAAGTTGCAATTCCTACAATGCCACCATTTCAAGATACAAAGTCAGTCCCCAAATTTATGGATCACATCTTGTACGTACATTCCTCTGCAGTACAGTGAATTCTGTGGGATTCTGATAAAGCTTTGGCTGGGGAAATGTACTGAAAAGTGTGTAGTTACACAGGATGTACCACATGTCAAGGTTCCACCAAGTCATTAATATATCAACTAACAAACGCTTAAATATATTAGTCTCAGCCAAACGACCTGACCAAAAAAAAAAAAACGAGGATTTTGCAACAAGGTTTCAAAGCATGCAATGGCTAGCTGTTCCATTTCTGAAAAAGAAATGGTTATGCTGATGCTTGATCATACTATTATTTAAGATGGCTGCTACCATATCCTTGAACATTGAATTTTCGGCTGGTTTTCCTTTGGCTTTCTGAAGCTGCATTCCAAGAGTGCAGGTTGGGCCCAGTTTTTCATTCTATAAACCAGGACATCAGCTTTGTTATGTCATACATGAGTTTAGCAGAGGATTTTTCATCCTGCAAACAAGGAGGTACTGATTTCAGCTTTGGTATGGCATTAGCATATCATGTAGATGCTGAAACACCTGTGTTTCATGCTGCCAAACTGAAATGGTGCTGATAAGTTTTTCATTTTGCACATTGCCACTATAGGGCTCAGAGAAAGCATGCAAAACATATGAGGCCCACCCAACAACCAATGGCAGATTATTTATCTATTCCAGAATTTTTTTTCTTATGTTATCATTAGTTATCTGTTGTTATGTTATCTGTTGAAAAAAAGCCGTGAATTAGGGTTGAATTTGAAAGTGTCTGCAATTCTGCCCAGACACGATAGGAGGGAGTATATGATGAGAGCCTTGTCGATCAATTCGGCCCTGGAGGGATTGTGCAAGGCTCAAGGGGTAGAATTTTTTTCAGCCTGGACTGTACTTGTTAACAGGAGAGATTGCTTCTACAGGGATGGGATACACTTAAATAGAAAGGGTGCAAGAATTTTTGCTGATGCTGTCAAGGCAATGTTAGGAGGGTCGGAAAACTGCTAGTTGGTGGGGATACAAGGACTAATAAATTAACAGTAGCCACTGGCAGAGGTAGAAGTGATTCTTGCACTGCTTCTATTGAAATGAGCAGAAGCCTGAAAAACAAGATGCAGGATATTTCAGAGACTACTGGGAGTCATTGCGGTACAAGTAAACACATGGGTTGTGTTAGGGTAGCTAGGAATAGAAACAGGTGCATGTATACCTGCGTGTACACCAATGCTAGGAGTTTGGTAAATAAATTTGATAAATTTGAGGTATTGCTCAACACATCAAAGGCAGATATTGTTGGGATATCAGAGACGTGGTGTCACACAGATATAAGGAATGCGGAACTGGAATTTGGGGAATACAATGTGTATAGAAAGGATAGACAGGACAGGAGGGGAGGAGGGGTTATGCTATTAGTTAAGAAACACAAAGTCCAAGGAAGTGAAGCCAGTCGACATCGATGGACAGGGCAGTGTCGAGTCAGTTTGGTATGACATAAGCATAGGGAAATCAAAATTGAGAGTAGGAGTGTGCTATAGGCCTAATGACTCTGATGAGTATAATAAGATATTGTACAGGGAAATAGAGTGGGCCAATAAATCAGAGAGTCTTATAATGGGGGATTTTAATTTCCCAGATATTGACTGGAATTTGTGGGTTGGTCACACACACACTAGCAAGGCTTTTGTGGATTTATTGGATGATTGTTTTCTACATCAGCACGTTCGTGCGACAACAAGAGGGAGCAATACTCTTGATCTGATTATCAGTAGTGATTCTTCATGCATTAAGAATCTGCAGATAAATGAACCACTAGGTGGCAGTGATCACAGTGTGTTGAAGTGGGATTTACTCAAGGAGGTAACTACCATCAGAGGTAAAGGGAAGGGTTTTTGTTTTCGTAAAGGCAACTATGATGGTCTGAGACAGTATTTAAATTCTATACAGTGGGACCAACTGATGATGTTACCAACAGCAAACTCAAAATGGGAAGCATTCAAGGAACTAATCTTGGAAGCTACCAGGCTTTACATACCAACTAAGAAATACTGTTCAAGGTTTAGGCCTAAATGGTTGTCAGATGAACTAATGAGACATGTGGCAGAGAAGAAAAATGCATGGAATACATACAAATTAATGGGTGACATGGAAGCCTATGATAGATATAAGTTGGTCTGTAACCAAGTCACAAAGGAGATTAGGCAGGCAAAGGCAGACTACGAAAAATCCTTGGCAAAGGATGCAAAGAAAAACAGAAAAGAGTTCTTTACCTATTTAAACTTAAGAAGGAAAGGGATGAATCAGATTGGTCCACTGGATATTGATGGTTCAACAGTTGAGGATCCTGCTCAGGTGGCTAACAATCTAAACGAGTATTTTGCATCTACATTCACGCATGAGGAGTTATTCAGGAAGGAGAATGACGTAGGTAAAGTAAACATTGGCAGTGAGCTAGATGATTTTGTAATAACTGAGAGGAAAGTGGAGGAGAGATTGTTGAGGATAAACATAAAAAAGGCACCTGGGGTGGATGGGATCTATCCAGTTATATTAAAGGAGGCAGCAAAGGAAGTAAGCAAACCCCTAGCCATAATTATGAGAGCTTCTTTGGACTCAGGGGAGGTACCCATAGACTGGAGATGTGCAAATGTAACCCCAATTCACAAAGGAGGATCAAAGGCTGACACAAGTAATTATAGACCTGTTAGTTTAACTTCTGTTCCAGGTAAATTAATGGAGGCACTGGTTAAAGAAGCACTGCAGGATCATCTAGACAAGAATTCAGTTATAGCTCAGACGCAGCATGGTTTTGTTAAGGGCAGGTCTTGCCTGACCAATTTGATTGGATACTATGATGTAGTCACAAAAGAACTGGATGCAGGGAATAACTTTGATATTATATATTTGGATCTTAGAAAGGCTTTTGATACTGTTGCACATGGAAGACTGCTGCACAAATTGGAGCAGTGTGGCATTGGAGGCAAATTGCTGCTATGGATAAGGGGATGGTTGAGTGGCAGAAGACAGAGAGTGGTAATCAATGGACACTGCTCAATGTGGACTAATGTTATTAGTGGAGTTCCTCAGGGTTCGGTGTTGGGTCCGTTGTTGTTTTGGGGGTTTATGAATGATATTGATGATGGTATATCAAGTTTAATGTCCAAGTTTGCAGATGATAAAAAGGTTGGCAGGGTTGTTAAGGACACTACTGACTCTATGCTGCTGCAACAGGATCTGGAAAGGTTGAACAGATGGGCTGAGAGGTGGCAAATGAAGTTTAACATTGACAAATGTAAAGTACTACATATGGGAAACAGTAACCACAGAGCAACGTATCAACTCTGCGGTACTACACTGACAGTGGTGGAGAATGAAAAGGACCTCGGGGTAATTGTGCAGGCAGATATGAAGTTCTATGAGCAGTGCAGATGAGCTGCAAGAGTAGCTCATGGTGTCTTGTCAATGATATACAGGAATTTTTCTAGCAGGGATAAGGAGGTGATTATTCCCTTGTATAAGGCAATGGTTAGGCCACATCTTGAGTACTGTATACAGGTCTGGAGGCCTCATTTCAAGAAGGATGTAGAGCTGCTGGAACGGGTACAGAGAAGGGCAACAAGATTAGTGAATGGAACAAAGGGTTGCTCTTACGAAGAAAGGCTTAAGTTTTGCAAATTACAGAGTCTGGAGACTAGGCACCGGCGAGGTGATCTGATAGAGGTGTATAAGGCTTTGAATGGTTTGAGCATGCTCAATGCCAATGGGATTCTTCATCTTGCTCAGAATAATCACCTCAGAAGGCATAAATTCAAATTGAGGAAGGATGGATGTTGGATAGATGTGCAGAAATTTGCCTTTGGCCAGCGGGTGGTTGGTTGGTGGAACCGACTTCCATCACTTGTTGTTGAAGTTGATAGCCTAAACAAATTTAAGGCTCAACTGGACAGGTATTTCAAACGAACGGAGGGGTGAAATGGGAGTGGTGTGTTTTTTTTTGGCTGATGCTGAATAAGCTTGCTTTCTTGCATTATATGCCTCTACTAATGCTAATGCTAATTAGTATTGAATAAAATTTAATAAGAGTTTGCTTATGCAAATCTATATATCTCAGGCTTCAATATGATACAATACATGAATATAGAGTATGTGTAAGTACCTTAAAATGGGCATATAATTTTTCCCCTTTGACAGATCCTTATTCCAACTGGGACAACTGCTGATATTTTCCTATTCACAAATACAGGCTTGGTGAATGCCCTTATAATACTTGAATGCATTGTTAACTAAAAGATTGTGAGTGTGGCTTATATCAGCATCTTTTGAGCATGTGTACACCAAGTTTTAACTTGCTCTTAGGTGACAGTCTAGCAAAAGCTGCTTTGAGCAAATACTTGTTTTTTTCATTTGTTGTGTGTATTAAAAATAAAATATGAACAATGTGCAAACATTAAATTTTGTTGTAAACTTGGAAGATTGGCCATAGACATGCATGAAATGATAGTACGATTAAAAAAAAAAAAATAGTTAAGTGGTTTCAAAGGTTAAAGAGAAAAATGTTTCACTTGAAGATGAACTAAGAAGCAGTCCTGTTAACATACCAAAATGATCAAAACATCAAATGAAGACCACCACAACACACCATCATTCAATCAGATTGATGACACTGACCATTTGAGAAATTGCTAAGGAGACATCTTTCATTTGGCTTAGGTTCAGGCCATTTTGAGAGGATTTGGGCAGTCTGTCAAGTTTGTTCCATGCTTTTTCACTCAAGATCAAAGACAGTATGAGTCATCATTCCATGTAAGTTGTTTGGGCAAGCTGTTTCAGATGCAATTTAACAAAAATTGTAAACAAGTGATGACTCTTTGATGAATATAAATATGAAATAAAGACCAAAGTTCAAAGCTCTCAAAGGTAAACTTTGTTACCAAGACCAAAAAAGGTTTGGAATGAGTTCTGACAGCATAATTTCCTTGTAATGCCAACTTAATTTTTTGAAAATGAGGAGTGTTAATTATCAAGGGAAGATCCAGTCTGACCAATCTAATTGGGTACTATGGCACAAGTAACAAAGGCATTGGATGCAAAAATTAAAATTTTGACATCACACACTTAGATTTCAGTAAACTGCTTGATACCGTTCCACATGAAAGACTGCTGCATAAATCGGAACAGTGTAGAATTAGGGCAAGTTACTGATGCAGATAAAGGGACGGTTGAGTGGCAGAAGAAAGAGTGGTTATTAATGGGCACTGGTCTTCTTGGATTGGTATTACTAGTGGAGCCATTCAGGGTTCAGTACTGGGCTCTGTTTTAAATATTTAATATCTAAGTTTGTTGATTATACAAAGGTTGGCAGGGTGATTAATGACAGGGATCATGGTATGATACAGCAACAAGATCTAGACAAATCAGGTAATTGTAATAGTTAGACATGAACTTCTCTGACCAGTGTAGGCAGGCTGCTAGACAGCTGAGGAATTCTCTCAATGACATACAGGAACTTTTCTAACACAGCAACGAGATGATTATTCTGTTGTATAAGGCAAAATAGTTAAGCCACATCTTGAGTACTGCATACAGGTCTCTGGGAATCTCATTTAAGGAAGGAGATCTATCGGAACAGGTGCAGAAAAGAGCAATTGGTCAGAAATTAAAAAAAAAAAAAAAAAAGAGCACTCTTACCAAGAAAGCCTATTTCTGCATGCAGCATCTGGAAAGTAGGCATCTGCAAGGAGACATAACTGAAATGCATAAGGCTTTAAACAGACAGAGTAAATAAACAAATTGCTGATAGTGTCCTTATTCTTTATCAGATGAAACATATGAGGGGGACATAAATTTAAATTGAAAAAGAGAAACTAATTGCTGGAACAAACTACCATCTGATGTTGTGGAATGAGTAGTTGGAATAATTTTAAGGAAGAACTAGACAAATTCTTAGATGGAATGGACAGATGATGTGGATAGTTTTATCATTTGCCACTATTAATTCAAGAACTGCAATCAAACACAACAGACCACCTGAAAGTATTCACAAAGGTTTTCCAAAAATGTTTCAATCAGTGGTAGGCATAATGGAACAAATGTGTGGTTTCAGAATGAGATTATATTGAAGAATATTAATAGAGTACACACTTATCATTGAATTAAACATTCATAATGCTTTTTTTGATCAATCCTTACATGCTGAGAATAAAATTCTCCATTAACTTCTTCCCAAGATTAAATACCACACCTGATGTACTCCACCTATTTACATTTAAATTAAATCTTTGAGTGAGATTTCAAACACTGCATCTTTATGTATAATGCATATTGAACATATCTCGTGTGATGTATATAAGTATGTATTTCACTTAGAAAATACTACACTTCAGTTATGTTAAAATATAAACAATACCATCTTTAATTATATCTCTACAGCTTTTCACCTGCTTCCCAAAATACAGGTAAAAAAATTAGACTTTTCTCTCTGTATAAATATACTACATGCAACTACAAGATCCTATTATAGGAATAAGTCATCATGTCAGTTGTCTGGTGTCTTCGGGACATGCAGAGTTAGTTCTCGAAGAATTCACTGAAAACAAATAAGCATTCATCAAGATGTTGTTAAAAGACATGACATTAATTACAAAACATCAAATGTCAATACATCACATTTCAGGGATTTTTTTCCCCTCATGCATACAGTTAAGTTAGAACAGAAGTTAAACATACGTGCATCACATTTCAAACAAACAAACATGCATGCAAGGTGAAACATGCTGAAAAATTATATCAAGAGCTAGCAACAAAAACAACAGACTGGGCTGTAAGTATATAGCCTTTTTTTTTTTTTTAAATTGGACATTTCCTATTTGTGCATAGCATTGCATACTTAATATTTGGCATGCTAAGTTTTATTTTTCTTTGCATTCGTGAGTACCAGTAATAATTTGCCAGCAATTGATGGTAATAGAAGATTATCATATAATGCCACCAAAGAAAGCAAACTGCATTAAGCGGAACAATGCTACAATCATATACATTCATCATGGGATGCTAAATTAATAATCTCACAACGAAATAAGAAAATCTGCAAAATTAACCTTGGATTATCTTCATTAGTGAGGATATTTTCTGCCTCTGCAATAATATAAGGTATATCAGCTTTTTTTTTTTTTTTTAACAAATACAAAAATAAAAAAGAAAGCAAAACCAAACTTAATATACTAGTGATATTCAAGTGAAAATACAAGCTGTGGTGTTGAAATTTCTCACGATGCAATTAATCTGCATATTAAAAATACAATGTGCAATATGAAAAGTTCATTGCAAAAATCAAAACAGATTAATTATATTTTATTACCTTCTACATACTTTTTAACAATTTGCTGTAGTATTTAATTCTCTATTAATATTTAATATTTTACTGTATAGGGTAGGTATTCCCTTCCCTTTATACTTTGACACTTATTTCTATAATTAAAGGCAGGCAAAGAAAAACGTATTTATTATATTAAAGCGAAGAAAAAACATGAGCGGCAACTTACTATACTACTAACCACATTATTATAGATCTACTTCTTAAAATTAGATTTTTTAAATGTTATCCATAAAAACTAATAAACATCCAATAATAAACTAGGACATGTTCATCATTGCCTGTCATGTGTCACTTTGGATATCAGCAATGGCTTCAATTATCATAATATTCAGTTCATCTCTAGTTTTGGGATGTGCCTTGTACAATTTACTGTTCAATAATTTCCAAAGAAAAATGAAAAAAAAGAGAGAAAATGATGCATCACATTAAATACAAGCAGTGACAATGTTTTGCTTTGTTACAGAATGTAATCAATTTAATGAACAACATTTAAAAGATGCAATTTTTAAAAAGTAGACATGTAATAGAGTTTGGAGTATATTAACCCATTAGTTATGCTGCCTGCAATTTTAATAAAAATGATAGCACCTTGTTTGACAGATCAACTGCCACCATTTTTTTTTTTAAATCTGGCTTTTCTTGAAATATGGTTATGGACTGTAATACTTATTAAATATAATTCTTATTGTTTAATGAAAAATTCAAAAATTAAAAAGGTTGAATTTTTTATACCTGTTTTTTTCAACAAAAGCAACTTTTAATTAAATCAGCTCAAAAATGATTAGGCATAAAATATAAACATGAAACTATTTATGAAATCACATCAAAATGATAAACTGACAGGTGATTCATGTAAAAGTAGTATGAGTGAATAGATATAGGAAAAGATATCTACTCAGTGATAAAACAAACTATTGGAAAACCAGACCTGCAAGTTCGGCTTTTTCCTAGTGTCAGTAAAAAAAAACACCCTATCACTAAAAAAACTGAATAAAATCAATATATTCCTTACCCTACACTAAAACTGACAAAACAGATATTTGGACAGTCAGATAAAAGAAAAAATAATAACCTCTTTCACCAACAAATAAAAGATATTCAAACATTGCACTGGTTTTCCATCTCACACTTGGTGTAGATTAAGTAATGTCATGCTAACTATCCCTGCTAATCTGCAAAAATAGGAGGTACAGGATTTTATTAAAAAATAATTTTATACTGGTAACAATATCTAGTTTGCTGTAGCAACACTGTCAACCAATTAACAAGCATCATACTTGTTTGCACAAAGCTGAAAGTAAAAATAACAAACAGTGGCACCTGGCTTGGAAGATCCTTAATAACATGTCACTTCTAAAACTACTCAAGTAAGACTACATACAATTAGCAAGTAGGCAGAATAACAATCACTAATCCTGAAGTGGCAAATTTATGCACAACAGACATTTTGCTGAGGGGTCTTTCAGACCAGATGCCATCACCATGAGTAAAACCAATTTCCTCATGCTTTAGTTTAATACAATAAATGCATGTATTTCTTGGCCCACCTTAATTTTCCTCAAACAACAGTCAGACATAAATAGTCCACTTCATATGACATTACTATTTTTTATTTTAATATCACCATTTGGATATGCAAGCTTCTGTTGACATATATATATATATACACAGGGTGATTCACTACCAGTGCGACAAACTTGCAGGAGGTCTAGGGGGCACAAAGACGAATTGGAATCACATAGCATTGCAGGGTCCGAAATGCCTTCATCATGCAGGACGTTGAATGTGAAGGTCGCGTGAACAGCGATCCCGCTGGAAGTCAGCATTTGCGAACCATTCCTGTTGAAGAAACCAAGTAGCAAAAGTCCTCCGGAGTGGATAATCCGCAGGCTCCAATGATTGGACGCGTTGCAGATGGTATGAACTCATTTGGTTTGTTGACAGTATCCTCCATGCAGTGGATTGGGAAATACCCAATTGTTGGCCTATCGCTCGAGTACTCGGATTGCCTTCTGCAAGACGTAGGACATTCTCCTCATTGTCTGGCGTCCTCGTTGTTCCCTTTCGAATCATGGTACCTCTCATGAAACAACCAGTCTCACGTAACCTTCCGTGCACACGTGCGAAAATCGTATGATGAGGAGCACGCCTGTGTGGGAAATTCCTGGTACAAGCGCAGAGTGGCGCCCGTTACAGTCCACAGCTCCATACGCTAGGTGCATGTCAGCCAGTTCAACGTTTGAATACTCGTCCATCCTACTACCTCTGGAACCGGTTAGCAAATGCTGACTTCCAGCAGGATCGCTGTTCATGCGACCTCCCGTTCAAAATCCTCTACCGCATGACGAAGGCATTTTGGACCCTGCAATGCTATGTGATTCTGATTTGTCTTTGTGCCCACTACACCTCCAGCAAGTTTGTTGCACTGGTAGTGAATCACCCTGTATATATACAATAAGACCCCCGTATTCATGGGGGATATGTTCCAAGACCTACCATGGATGGTTGAAACCGCTGATACAAGCGAACACCTGCTGACCCCATGTATAATGTGATTTTCTTGTACATACATATGTATAATAAAGTTTAATTGATAAATTAAACAAACAGTAAGACATTACCAACATTAAATACAGTAATAATAAAGTACAGCAGACTCTCAATTTACCAGGATTGGATTAACGGGTACACTTCAAGACTCCAAATGAAAAAAAAAAAAAAAAACCCCAGAAACCACAAAATTCAAGTAATAACTAGAATAGGTATGAACACACATTTTGCAAGTCGTAAATAAGCAACAAGAACCGGCATTATAAGTCGTCATTGGGAGATTAGTGTACCTATTATCTTGCAACCCCCACTGTCTTCACACCTACCGCTCAAAACAAAAAAAAGACCAAATGTTTAGTTTGTTTTAGTGTGTCGCGTCGACTGTTGCGTTCTGTCGCACCACAAAATGATAAATTTTGTTTCTTTATTTATGTCAGGAATGTCGCAATTGTTTCTTTTTATAGTAACTATATTTTTTTTGTTGTTATTTAGAAATAGCAAAAATGCAAGAGTTGCAAGAGAAAATGCAAGAATTAAACAAAAACTTGAAATTATTCAAAAGTTTGAAAACGGTGCATCTGTTAAATCTCTAAAGAACCATTATAATGTTATGGTGAGTTATTACGTAGCACAGAGCGAAAAGGAAGACAATAAATAAATGACAAGTTTAATATTAAATTGTAAAACACATATATTAAACACACAGTACAAATAGGCTTTCGGTTATTATGGTAACCTTGATCAGTCAATCTGACAGTTTAGGAACGTAGAACATAAGGGCATGTAGTGCCAGTCATGTATAGTTAACTGAGCAATGTAATAGTTAACTGTTTGATGTTGAAGCTTGTGGTTATGACATATGCAAAAATTGCCAACATTTGTCACTCATGAGAATGGTTGCTTTAATAATAGAGTAGACACTACATCCACTACTTCTGTTGACTGAAGTATTAGAGCACGTGATGTGCAATGACTCCAACCAGGCGTGGCACTGGTAACGGTGGGACGATTGACAATCATGACATTGCAGCGCAGGTCAATGTTGTGTCAGGTTGACCAGAAGTACTCGGCAATGGCCGAGTATTCTATGTCTGCTAAGCAGATGTCTCTTTTGTGTTCTGAAAGACATTTGCCGAGCTTTCTCCCAATTTTTCCGATGTAGCAGCTAGAGCAGTCACAGCAAGAAATGCGGTAGACTAATCTACTTTGTACTAAGGTGGGAACCGGTGTTTTCACTCTAGAGATGAGGGATCGCAATTTCCTGCCAGGGAGCTGTAGCTGTACGCACTTTATCCCATGTGATTTCAGGACCCTAGAAACCTGCTGTGATAGGTTTGGATAATATAGGATAAATGCACTTGCAGTGGAGTCATTGCCTTGATTGTTTGTTATTTGGTTTTTAGGAGCATTAGCAACTAAGGCCATATTGCTCGGGGAATATGCGGTGGTCATTCCCTGACCTTTCCGCATCCTCCGTATTTGGTGGTAACGGGATCGAAACCCGGTCTAATCAAGAAGCATGTGTTACGCACTTCTGCTCCTTCCCACCTGGCTACAGAGGCGTCCATTACCTTGAATGTTCCTGTTGGTCACTATGTGGACATGTGTCTGCAGGTCACACCTGTCAAGGGCCTTACAAGATCTGCCTTGACCTTAGCGATTTCGGTGCCTCTCATACACAGAACTAGAATGGGTCCAGGCACTGGTTAACAAGGTCCACGCAGTGCCAAGAAGATGGCTGCACATGTGTGCTGACCAATAGTTGGTAAATTGGTCAGCACACATTGGTTTGCGGTAGACAGTTGTCTTCAAGCACGTGCCCTCACGTCGGACAAAGGTGTCTAAGTATGGTAGGGTATTGTCTGACTCTAGTTCGATGGTGAATTTTATGAAAGGCGACAGAGAGTTGAGGTGGTCTAAGAGCCGGTCGCCCAAATCTCTAGGGATAACTACAAACACATCATCCATGTAGCAACACCAAAATGCAATGGGATCTGACACATTCGTAAATGCATGACCCTACAATTCTTCCATTGCGATGTTTGCTGTCACTGAACTAACTGGGGAACCCATGGCTGTGTTGTGCACCTGTTGGTAAATGGAGTCGAACATAATTGTGCCACCAGTTAAGCACAGTCTGAGGGGACGGTGGAGATATCATCTGGTGTTAGTTTGGTCCTGCTGCCAAGTTCTGGTCGCTATCCAAGAGTTTCTGGGCACATGTGATGGCAAGTTCAACTAGGATGGAGGTGAAAAGGGACATTACATCAAATGAGGCTATGAGTTGATCTTCTGAGATGGATAGGGTTCAGATCCGTTCTATAAATTCACCTGTTGGAAATGGTGTTGGCGGTCTTGCCAACTAGGGAAGAAAGGAGCCCTGATACAAACTTCGCCAACTCATAACTCAGTGAGCCGCAACAAGAGACAATGGGTCTTAACGGTATACCTTCTTTGTGAACTTTTGGTAGCCCGTAGAATTGGGGAATCTGGCAGCTGCAGGCAACTGCATGTGGATTCTGTTATTTTCTCCTGCTTAAACCAATTGTTGACGAGGATGTTTACTTTCGACTCCCATCGTTCCAAGGCTTTGATGGGAGGAACATTTAAGGGCTGGTAGACAGAAGTGTCCTGTAGGAGAAACAGGACTTTCATCTCATAATCTGTGCGATTCAATACAACTGTTCGACACCCTTTGTCTGCTGGAAGGATTACAATGGATGAATCTTGTTTGAATGCTTTAAAGGCAGAGATTTGTTTGCAGTTGAGACTGGAAGAAGCAGGGCGAGCATGATGTAAAATTGCTGCAGTTTTCAGGCAAATTGTGTTCACCACTTCTTCAGGGAAACGTGTTAAAGATGCTTCTACACCTAAAGCAATACCAGTGATTGGTGGGCTTCACAGAAGAACAGCAAATTTCATACCCAGAGTCAACAGATCTACCTGTTCTGTATATAACTGCTTGTCGTTCAAGTTCAATACAAATTGTGTGCAATTTGCAGTAGTAGTACTATGTTGATGACGAGAGTCAAGGGACTCGCAGATTAAAATTGCGAACTTACGTTTTTGGCGTGCACAGTGGCGTTCAGATTCTCTGACAGCTTGGAAGCACAAGGCATGGATTATATTTCAGTAAATAAAGTCAGGAACCAAACTTCTAAGTTCAAGCATCAGGGCTGCTTTACTGATTGAAGCATTTTGTAAATCGATGAAGGCAGCCAATCCAAATATCGAGGGTCTTGTAGCTGAAGTTCTGACAGGTACATCACATACATTCGTTAGGAAATGAAGGTTTGTAAAGAAAACCTTTCAGAATGATATAGTTTGACTTACATCTGTGGGCAAATCTGTGATGTTGTCTACCACGGGCTATAAAAATGAAGTTCTTTTGCAGTTTCATGACTACGTCATATGTTTGATGGCCAAGAATAGTTTGAATATAGTTAAAGAGGCCTGTGCGCTCTGAATTCATTATGGTGAGTTATTACGTAGCACAGAACGAAATGGAAGACAATAAATGACAAGTTTAATATTAAATTGTAAAACACATATATTAAATACATATAGTACAAATAGCTTTCGGTTATTATGGTAACCTTCAACAGTCAAACTGACAGTTTGGGAACATGGAACATAGGATATATAGTGCCAGTCAAGTATAGTGAACTGCGTGATGTAATAGTTAATTGTTTGACGTTGAAGCCTCTGGTTGTGACGTATAACGCTGCCAATGTTTGTCACTCATGAGAATGGTTGTTTCAATAATAGGGTGGACATGACATCAACTGCTTCTGTCAAACTGAAGTATTAGAGCACATGATGTGCAACAACTCCAACCAGGCACGGTGCCAGTAATGGCGGGACTGAATGACAACCACAATATCGCGGTACGGGCCAATGTTGTGTCGGGTTGACCAGAAGTGCTCAGTAATGGCTGAGTGTTCTATATCCACTAAGCTAACTTCTGGTCAACCCGACACATCATTGACCAGCACCGCGATATCGTGGTTGCCAATCAGTCCTGCCATTACTGGCACCATGCCTGGTTGGAGCCGTTGCACATCATGTGCTCTAATACTTCAGTCAACAAAAGCAGTGAATGTCGTGTCCACCCTATTATTGAAGCAACCATTCTCATGAGTGACAAATGTTGGCAACGTTTGCATACGTCACAACCAGAGGCTTCAATGTCAAACAATTAACTATTACATCACGCAGTTCACTATACATGACTGGCACTATATGCCCTTATGTTCCACGTTTCTAAATTGTCAGTTTGACTGATGAAGGTTACCATAATAACCAAAAGCTATTTGTACTGTATATATTTAATATATGCGTTTTACAATTTAATATTAAACTTGTCATTTATTCTGTTTTCCGTTTCACTCTGTGCTATGTAATTACTCACCATAATGAATTCGGAGCACACAGGCCTCTAACTACATTATAATGTTGGTGATCAAACCATATGCAACATTGTAAAAAATAAAGGGAAGCTATTCAATTTAAAATCAACATCGTAAAAAATAAACAGAGGCATCGTATTGGACATGCGAGTAGTATGGGATAAGTTTTTTCGTTTTTTTCCGGGGTTAACTGCGGGTAACTGAATCGGCAGTCACAGGGTCACAACTGTGTGTGTGTGTGTGTGTGTGTGTGTGTGTGTGTGTGTGTGTGTGTGTGTGTGTGTGTGTGTGTGTGTGTGTGTGTATTGATTGAAATAAAGAAGTCAATGGACAATAAATCAAAAAAAAATATTTATATATGATATTTGATTTTAAAAGCTTATGTAATGGTAGCACCCAGGTTACTTTTCTCTTTAATTTAAACATATTATGGCATTTTTTTCTTCTTTTACGGGGAAGGGGGGGACATTATACTTTTCTCTGGCAATAAAGATAAGCTACTTACTAAGGGCTGCATTTAGATTACATGAAATATAAACAATCAGACTGATATAAGAAAAATTGTAAAACCACACTTGGAATATTGTGTCCAAATATGAAGACTGCACATGAAAAGACATCAAGCTTCCTGTAAAGGTCTGAAAAACAGGCAACCCGTTTGGTGAGATCTGCAAAGGAAATATTCAGGGACTTTAAATTTGTGGGATACATAAATTAGAACCTCAGAGGTGAACTTATTTAGGTCTATAAGGTTCTAAGAGATAGATAGTAAGATGAAGTTGAAATTTTCACTATTATAAATGATTCCAGAACTAAGGAATATAAATTCAAATTATGGGGGGGGGAGAGTTTAGACTGGACTGTAGCAAGTTTTCCTTTACCTATAAGTTGTTAATTACTGGAAAAGTTACCTCCATGGATTGTTGAGGCTGATAGCCTGGGGAAATTCAAAGGGTAGATATCTAAGTGAGGGGGAGAAAAACACACACACAGTAATTTATTTTTTATTTTTATATATTAGCATACACAAAAAGAAAAAAATATATATATACGCACATGCTAATTCAATGCAGCTGTATATGCAGAAAATGTATTTATCTATCTCTGAATTCCACCAGAAAATGTTCATCACTTGTAATTCCTTCCTGAATTTTGATATTTTAACTAGTTTACTATTGTTTTTTTAATCATTCATTATTTTAGCTGCCTGAAAATACTAATCATATTTTTCATTATGGGTATTTAAGGTTTCAATTTTAATCTGATAAAAATACATCTGTCATAAACCTAAATCAGCATTAAAGGTTTTTATGTTACTCTGTTTCATTCACAAATAACCCAAAGTGACTGAAACATATTAGTTCTTAGAATAGGAATGAGAAGTAAGTCAAGTGCATATCATTAAGTCTAATAAATCTCACAGCATTAGTAAAAAATTCTCTAAGCAATTTGTTTTACCAAATCATGGATAACAATGTCTTAAGAAGTCCAATTCAATGTGATGCATTCTAGCCATCTGCTACTTTTGTTCTTCTTAAAGAATGCCTTTTAGTATCTTGTGATCAACAACTAAACATATTTTCAAATCACAGTTATACCCATGCAGCTCATGTTTTCTGTGATAAGGTGAAATATAATAAAACCGAAAATATAATAAAAAATAAACAGCAGAATAGCCAAGAAATACTTTAGTCGATTTCAATAACTTTAAGCTTTGGTAGGGGATGATAAATCAGTTCCACACTCCAGTACTCACAAATGACTGTTGAATCCATATTTCATCATCCATTTTACTGTGGTTGGCAAAAGGCATTATTATAGATAGGTGAACAAACAGCAGAATGGAAATACACTTTGCTATGTAGAGATGAAATATTTAATAGCTCTTCTGTAAAAATTTTGGATAGAATCAACATGAAATATTTGCAGGCCTAAACATTATGCATCACTGTCTTGGAGATTTCTTCAGTAGCAAGCAGGGTAATTTCAAAAGTAACTTTTCAATTTTGAAAGCCTATATAACTTAGCATATTTTGAACTTGATAAAAAATATCAAACACTGAATAAAAGCTGTCTTGAAGGTTTTAACTGTGGTGAGAAGTTTAAAAATTTGATTGGCATATACATAGCATAAACAACAAAGTGGAGGTTTTCAGTCATACAGAATGAGCATGCATTTTTTTCTCCTTTAAACAATCAAATAAACTTATTTATAACCCGCACCAAAGTTTCTTCTATCAACCATCAACCAGATCATAATTCCATAAAAAACATGATGATGCATCTCCCACTCCATTTCTCTCAATATTCTTAAATTACTGAATATAAATATCCAAATTCAATTAATACAATGATGTGGTCAGCACAATCTGAGCTATATGGATGCAACTGGGACACCTAATGTAACTGGAACACCAGTCATTAATATTTATTCAAATTGCCCAGTATATCTATATAGCTCTCCAGGCCTGATAATAGGATTTGGCTGAATTTCAAAGCATCTGCATTTGGGTTTAGTACTTGTACTGTAGTGGTTATATAATCTTAGTATAACCGGTTCAATAAATTTACTTGACTATAACATGTAGTACGATTTTGTCTTTTTTTCATAATTCATTAACTAATGATTGTATCACCATTCTTCCAACAAATAAAACCATTAAATGTTTTACCCCTATGAAGCAAATGTATTTTTACTAATCCTTTTACAATTCCAAAGGGCTTCTTCCATCATAAACTCTTGGTAATCTATTTCATTTTAATGATCCATAAGTAACATTACTATTTGTTTGTGTACAATCTACTTTATTTACAAATAACATATTTCAACAGTAATATATCGAATGGTCAAGTTCTGCCAATTCGTGTTTTTAAATCATTTCATAATTGCTCAACACAGCAAATCATTAAAATTGAGGCTTTCATCCATATTCACCACTAACTTGAGCTCTTGGTACATTAATTATTCTAATCCAGTTGACAAATATAGAAATCAAACCTGCTTACATTCTATACTTGTCATTGTTCACCATAAAAAGCCCATAAATATTTAAATTCATTCATATTTTGTATTTATAATCAACATCCATCAAATCCAAATTTCTAATTAGAAATTGCGATTTGAAAAAATTAAATAAATCAGAATTACCATTTTACTGAGCGCTGCACTATATCCATAACGATGTCATGGCAATTCCCTTCTAGGAGGAATAAATGAAATGTCTTGCTCCGAAAATTATACAAAATTTATTTTCAATCCAAGTTTATCTCCAATTTTAATTTGAAAATTCAAGCAATTAATTTTACTAAATGCCAAAATCAAATACTGATTTAGTCATTTGCACATATTATTTAAATTTAAATAAATATTTAACTTATTATAAAATATATTTATTTCTTGATTATATTTCTTATTTGTAATTATATGACTTTTAACATTGTGGCATTGATGTGGTGAATAGATTTTGTATTAGTAAATTATTATTTTCAAACAGAAAATTTGAGCCTTTTCACAAATACAAGAATAAAGACCAAGCATAACCTGTCCTAAATATTGTAACTACAAGGTTTTTGTTTGTTTGTACACACCTACAACGTTTATGTTGAGAAAAATTTTTTTTTTTTTTTTTTTAGAAGTAGAGAATAAAGCACAAAATAAATATTTGGATTTTTGACTGATGACCTGAGCCAATTAAATAGAGACATGAAATCTGCCTTGCTCCTTTTTTTTATTTTTTATTTTAGCTATGCATACTGTGTGATATGTTCTAAATGCGTGCCTAAATAAGGATGAGAACTGTGTTATCAATTTTATGAGTAGAAACTAAATGAAAACAATTATTTTGTTGTCAAATGACACTATAAAAATAGTATGTTACACATCAACTTAGTATAACTATTATTTACTCTAAGATATTTTCTAATTATATACTTGTCTACCTACTAATATGCTGTACAGTATATCATGGAATTCAAAAAAAAAAAAAAAAAAACATATATTCATACATTATAATATCCCTAAAATTCATAGAAATAAAATGTAAAATTCAGAACACAGATTAATTTGATCACTTGAATTTATATTTCTCTAGTCACAATGGAACCCTCACTGCATTCATATAACAAACAGTATACATGATGATAGTTCTGGCTCTACATGTGCATTAAAGTTAAGCTTTAAATAATCACTAAAGTCATAAGGCATACACGTCATGTCTGTGAGTTATGTATTCAATGATCAGCTTGTCTGTTTTGCAAGACAATAAACTGAAGCTGTTGGGGCAAATCCTACACCCTACATGAGACTGATTAAATTGGTCAATACTCAAAAAGTTCTTTAGAAGTCTGTCACCTAATTCTGGTTTGGGAATACATATGGTACTCAGACCTTTTAAAATGGGAGGGAAGTGGTTCAGCCATTAAACTAAAAAGAAACTAATGAAACTTAGTCCAAAACACAGTATTTCAGAGTTCAGTTAATTTATTCCAAGAAATGAAAACATTCCTTGTCATATACATCTTGTCCTACTACAATCTTTAAGACTACAATTCTTTTGGTTTCCAGTAATAAGTGTGGTTCACTATATAATCAAGATTGAACTCCAGAGGGTATTAGTTTTCTGAAAATGTGGTTCCAAGTTTTTTGGAAAAATCCAACACA